>NC_090437.1:1236291074-1236598860 GCF_031143425.1 Pleurodeles waltl
TTTAATATTGCACACCAATCAAGGGGCTGGTGTCTACATGAGAAGACGTCACTAATGTATAATTAACTAGCATAGCACAGAGTGGACACTAAACCCATACAGTGATCCCTCTCTTGTCAATTACAGGGTAAACCTAGTACCTTATTGCACATGTTAAACAGAAATAGACTTTCATGAGAATTGCAAACGCCCAGTTAGGACCTTTCAATATACCCTGTCTTTAGAAAACAAATTGCGATACATTGGAGCATATTTACAAAAACTGACGCACTGCTGCAACAGGGTGCATCAGAAAAACATGTGCTGCGGTACAATAGCTTTAAAAGCCTTGGATGGGTTGTATTTACAGTACAGAGCACCATGGCATAAGATCCCATACTGCTTTAAAAAAATGACGCATCCCTGGTACGATTGCTATAGAGAAAACTGACGCATGTGCAACAGAAGTGATGCTAGGCTGTGCTAAGGGACGTAAAGCAATGCAAATCAGCCTTGCGTCATCTGTGAGTGTGTAATGCATCATAAATCTAACTGTGACATATTTGGAAAAAAAAGCATTTCCCCATACCTCTAAAGGGAGAAATGGAGCAGGCAACAGCAGCCAGGACAACAATCCCAACAACCCCAGCAACAACCAGGATGTCCAGACAGATCCCCATGGAAAGAGGAATAGTAATTTTAGTGAGGAGGAATATCAAATCCTGACAATGACTTGACAAAGTATGAACATCAGTTCATTATCACCTCCAAAATGCAATTAGGGAAGAAAGAGGCCATTTGGTAGTCCTTAGTGAACAAGATCAACAGTGCCGGGCAAGCTAAAAGGACAGTGACAGACTGCAAGTTGCGCTGGCATGATGAAAAGTGCAGGTCCAAGAAGAAACTGGCCAACAACCTGAAGGCAGCCAGGAAGACTGGAGGGGGAGAACCTGAGGTCGCAGGGGCGCTGACGTCTTTGGAGGAGCAGGTGGCAGCAGTCATCCCAGCAGAGTTGGTGACAGGAGTGGGAGAACACATCAGTGCTGGCTATGGGGATCAACAAGACCTACTGGCAACAAAGGACATTGTGACCAAAAATGTAATGCTCTGCAGTGCAGCAACCTACTTTCCTTCACTGCAGTGTGCTGAGTGCAAGGGAAAGGGATGGAATTGCTCACATGTTCAGTCATACATCATAGAAAGGTAAGTCACACTAAACAATTCTCATGTTGCACAGTGCAGTCCAACTCTGTCAAGTGTGTCCAGTCCTTGTGTGATGTGCAGCCCCTTTGCATACCCAGACTTGCAGTATAATGTATAACATTAATGACCAGGACTGCAAGTCCCACAATACAAAGCAAAAAACAGGGACTGGAACACCACATCATGCTGGACACTGGAACCTTGCACACCTTGACTTGGATAATGCCTGCCCCCTTGCAACATGAGGTTAGTGTGCCTGCCTTGGGGCCATGCAGCCAAATCTGGACTGCAAAGCAAGGGAATGGAATGGGGTTGTCAGAAAATAAACTTCTCACCTGAGAGGTGGGTCAGATGTTGGGCATGTGAAGTATCACCAAATAGGAACATGTGAAGAGCCAAGTGCATAGTCATTAGCATGAAACTACATTGCACACAACTGTCCCGATGTGCAGGGTGAGAGCACACAGGTGTTGCCTGTTGTGATAGAGACCATCCTAACTCTTGTTATATACACATTCATTCTTGGAGGGGGGAATGCATGTGATGCACACCAGAGGAAAATGTGTGTTTGTTTTAACAACAGATGGTGTGTTAGTCTGGTGGGCCCTGGTAGTGCTGTGCAATGTAGGTGTCAATGAGCACTGGCACTGTCTAAATGGGGAAACATTGCATAGCAAAGAGGTGAGAAGTGGTATGTGTCCTGCAAGGTAGCCTAAACAATACACACACACTTCTGTGTCTGATAGTGTCACACTAGTGTTGCAGCTGGGAAGTGATGCCTTCGAGGAGGGCATACGTGTTCTATATCCTACATGTGATATGGATCTGATTGAAGATGTAGCAGAGATGGAAGAAGACATGTCTTAACAGGCCACATTTGTCAAAGCAGGAGGATGTCGAACAGGGAATTGTGAAGTGACAGGATGAGCTAGGTTGATGGGCCTAGTTGTGTGGTAAACCAGGGTAGGTACATGTCACTGATTATCATCACTACAAGCATGTTGGGTATAGCTTGACCCATAGCCCTCAAATACATGGAGGTGTGTTGGGCAATTGGAGGTGGTGACTCATATTGTAGGACTTGGTGTTACATGGGAGTCAATGTATGATTTGTGTTCCATCAGTGTGTGACAGTAAGTGGAGTACCTGGCCCTAAATGGGAATTGCCACAGGAGTCATGTGCATGTACAAGTGAGCAGGGATGAGCCAAACAATGTGTGATACTCTGCAGATAACCAACTCTGGCAATGATGAAATGGGATAAGTGTCATTTCTAGCAACCTAGCTAGTTTGCCTGGGTATATCCCCTCAGAGTTCGCACACACTGGCAGCTGATTTGAAATATGGAGCCAAATGTTTGTGCGTAATGAAATCCCATAAGTATACACCAACAGCACAACTATGGTAAGTACATGCCCTTACACATTTCTGCAGTGTAGCAAGGTTGCTAGCTGTGTAGTGTAGTATGGATGCATGACTATTATGAACCCTTGGCCACATGAATGCACAATGTGCATGCGAGATAGCACAAGGCAGACTCCTGTGGTGTACTGTGTGAAAGGGAGACTGCAGGATCAAACAAATACATGACCAAACCCAGTTCACTTTCCCAGGAGCTGTGGTCTGAGTAGTAGCCAGAGGGAAGGCATGACACCCTGGTAACTTAGTGCAATGTGCACAGTGGTGCTGTCAATATATGAAAACACATTCAGTATAGCCATCATGAAAATGCTAATCTCCAAGGCAGATCAACTTACGCACACTGGAAGGGCAGGCCAGCAGGCTGTGTAAATCTGTTGCAATGTGTAGTATGACACAAGCTATCACCCTTGTCACACAGTGGTGCATCAACAATGCAGAGATACTGCCCTCCGAAAGGCAACTACAGTGCCACTTGGCCTCAGTTCCTACAAGTCACATAGGTCCTACATATCAATGTTGAACTGAAAGAATAAAATCTCTATGTGAGCCACATTACTCATGTCAACATCTAGCATAGATCACCACTGACATATCTCTATTTCATTGGAGAGGGAGAAAATGCACCTCCTGAGCACTGCCTGCCTTGGATGACCAATCTGCTGGCAATGACATCCTATCCCCACCCCATGGATGAGGACACTTTTCAAAATTCTAGACTACATTGCATCACCTTCTCTGGTTGCTGGAGGGGCTAACCGTGTTGATGGACCTCCAGATGAACCACCTACCACGGGACACCCCTGATCTGCCAGCCCCAGCACAGCCCTGATTCCAAGGACCCCCAAGTTGTCTTCCGACAGCAGTCGCAGGAGTTCAGCGTCAGCTGGTAGATGAGGTGTGGGGTGGCGATGAAGACTATCACAGTCATCCTAGAGGGAGTTCTTAGGTGCCTTAGTCCCAATAAGGACACCCCTGAGACAATAAGAGCCACCTACCATCCACTCCAGAGATTGAAATAGTTCCTGGCTGATATCACTCGTATCATGAAACAGAGACAAGAACAACAGCCCTTCCAATGTGACAGCAGTGAGGCTGCCACCCAGCTGGGGGCTATATGCACCATCCTTGATTCTATAGAGTGGAGACAGGGCCCCTATTTTCAGCAATGGGTGCCTTTCACTGTGACATTGTTGCTGTGCTGACAAATCAGCAAGATATTCTCAGCTCTGTTCTGCATCCTCGCTGGCAAAGGCATATCGTGCAGGTGACCGGGGAACCACATCTTCAGCCCCTGAAGTGTGTGTGTCTCAGAAGCCTCCTGCATACACCACCACAATCAGGGGAGGTGCAACACACATCAGAGGAGGAAGATGTGAACTTTACCAATTTCTGATGAAGGACTAGCCAGTAACATTTGTCTGTGGTCTTGTATAGTTTCCTATTGGAGCTGTGTTATTTATCATGTCATTGCCCTTATCACCTGGTACTGTCTCCTTTATGTATACCGGCATGTTAGTGTGATCCATTTGTGGAGTGTCGATGAGGCCTACCTTTCCTAATGGCAATTTGGACCTCCTCCTTATTGGAATACTACTCTCCTCCAAATGCCACATAACATGTATTCCCCATTGGACTCTGTCTCAACATCCTTTGGCTCTCAAACAATGTTAGGGTTGTTACTGCAAGAACTGCTACTGTGAACCAGCCTATGAACACACCTGTAAATAAATGCACTACCTTGAACCTGAGTGTTGTATGTCTGTTGCAGATAAGACTAACTGGAACATGGTGAATGTGCAGACACGAAAGGCCCTTCCTACATCTAAAGGGAATTGTGTTACAGTCCCTATCACATGCTCTTGTTGGGCAAGGTCAAGCATCATGGACCTCTCCTGCCATGGCTTTATGTTGCAAATCTTCTTGAACTATTGAATGTCATGGTGTGGCAATAGCCAGTGATACCTTGAGTGCCACACAGTGAATTAGGCCAACTAACCACACAATTGCAGGATTGCACAGATGACGGGCTGTGACGCAGGTGAGCCACTAACACATGCTCACACATCCACAGATATTTAGGTCAGTTATCACAACAATGTCATCACGCACATTTGTCAGTTTCAATGCTTACACAGAAGATATCCTATGAGTACTATCATAATGCATGCACTGACAATACGCTGATAATAATGGACAGACTCGTTCAGTGTAGCGTCACATCTATGCCCATCAAGGATGTAGAAGCTCAGTGCTACACCTTGGATGTCATTAAACATGAACTGGAACTACTATTTGTGTTCCTGTGTCAAATGAAAAATGGAGTATCAGGCACACTGAGATAGATAGGGACAATATGTGCCTTTGGCATTGAGCGCCCTCACATGCATTAAGCATGAGTGTAACCACACTTGACATCAATAGTACTATATACCCACATGACAATATAGAGGAGCCACACCACAGACCTTGGAAACAAGCTACATATCCCTAGGCTGAGAGGAAATGTCAGACAATTGTGTATTCTAAATTAGCAAGTAGTTGCACTAATTCACATGCAGGAAGTGCCACACTAAGCAAGTACTCAATGCCAAGGATTGGTGACGTTTCCAATCAGATGGGGGCAACTTTTATGGATACAAACCAGCCAACCACAGTGATGTAGTAGTACAATGCTGGAAGGGTGAGTGAGTAAGTGTCAGTCATCAGTGTGTATACACATGCTGGCCACACATGGCCATGATTGTGTACCATTTGGAGACAGATTCATCCCTCCAGTACATGTATCTTAACTTGCATACAGTGCTACTGTAGGTGACTATCTGTGTTGGACTGTGTGTCCAGTTACACAAAGAGGACCACTTACAGTGGCCAAAGAATGTTGAAGATTCCTA
The DNA here is from genome assembly GCF_031143425.1 of Pleurodeles waltl. Taxonomy (NCBI): domain Eukaryota; kingdom Metazoa; phylum Chordata; class Amphibia; order Caudata; family Salamandridae; genus Pleurodeles; species Pleurodeles waltl. Next base: position 1,236,296,570 of record NC_090437.1, read on the forward strand.
AGTGATTCCATTGCAACGTTGAATGACTCTTGTCCTTAGGCCTCTCACTACGTTGCACATATCTACAAAGACTGCTGGCCATTATACATCATGTACTCAAAACAACGTTACCAATCATGGCAAGTCTTGCACAGTAAATTCTTATGCATTTGGGAAAGTAGAAAGTATTTTAATACATGAATATCTTAAATATCGCTAACTAAAACTAACACTATTTAACCTACGCCTAAACTAAGCTATCCTACACTAACTTATCTTGACACTACCTTAACATACCTAGACTTAGCCTAATCTGTGCTATACATGAAACACAACAGACATGTTAAACATCAGTCTCTTACCCCTCTTAAAACACATATATCTGCACTACACAAAATACAAAAACATATAAAACAAATAAATTTAAATAAAGATATATTTGTTTGTATTTTTTGTTTTTTTTGTTTTATTTCCTATTTCTCACAATCATAAAACACACACTATACATCACGTCTATCCCCACTAAAAAACATACACAACCATATACACCCAAAAACTACACACTAATAAAATGTTAGACTAACTTTGACTACCCTAACCTATACCTATGCTAAAAGCTTTTCTAACCTACGCTAAAAAGACTAAACTATAGAAATAGCAGGGTAAAAGGAAAAGTCAGAGGAAGAATACAATCTGGGCCCTGATCATGTCCACTGTCTGCTGCAAGGTCTGCATCATGGCCGGCAGACTAAAGAAATGCCCCTCCATGGAAGCCATCTTCTGCTTAAGTCTTTGTAGGTCCATCAGGGCCTGTGTCTCAAAAGTTGAGTGTCACTACAGGGGTCATGAGCATGGCCCGGCTTTGCAGTTGATGTGCTTGGAATCGCAAATGGGACTCCGCCCTGGTGCTGGCCCACATCTTGAGGTGTTGGTGCCTTGGAAGGTCCTAGTTGCCCTTGCCAGCCTGACTTCCAGGTACCAGCTGCCTTCCCTTCCTCAGTGAGACTTCCCATCTGCTTGTAGGCCTTTGCCACATGCCTGATATAGTGGTAGCTCTTCAGCCTGAAGATATGGGCTTTCTCCTCTTCTTTCGGCATGTTGTGTGGTGGAGACAAAGGAAATATGTATCAGCCAAAGCTGACATCGTACATGTTGTCAGCAATAATATTTTCTAAACATCACATGTGTCATGTCCAGCCAAAACCACATTTTTGGACGGAGAAATGAACAATGTTCCTTCTAAACATATACTTCACCTAATGTATCAAGGCAAACATACTCAAGTGCTGGCAGTGTAGGTATACAAAATTGCAGTGTACACATGGAATTAAACACATGATTCACATAGGGACTGCCTGGTGTTGGTTATGTTTACTTTAGAACACAAGGGACAACCCACAGGTACAAAGGGACCGGGGCAAGTATTTTATAAAGGAACATGGGTTCCTTAGACAAAGAAACTTTAGACTGAATGCAACATAGATATACAATGAGATCTATGGAAACTACTCACTAAGGCCCTCATCATGACATTGGCGGTAAATCCCGCTTACCGTCACGCTGACGGCCGCCAACATACCACCACGGTGGTGGATAACAGTTCGGCATATTACAACACACACACACCAGACCGACAGAATACAGCCACATACACAAATCCACCAGCCCAAAGGTCAGTGTCAAAGTGGTGGTCCCAATACCCATGCTCTTATGCCAACAGAACAACGCCCACCACATCATGAACCACGAATCACCACGGCGGACATTCAACGGCGATAAACCATTGGCGGTACACACCGCTGCGCTCAGAATGGATACCCAAATACTAAACTGCACAACATTGCCCAATTCAAAGAACACACACCTGACACCCATACACACACCACACCTACCCACTCACACCACTATAAAACACACACCCACATTACCCACAACCCTTTACAAATACAAATCAGTGCCACCAGACAGACTTCAAGACCACTGTGACAAATACACACACACCCATACATCCCTCACGCACTCCATTACGCACACCCAATCACACCACCCAACACCCACACACTCACACACATCACACTACACCCATGGCCCCACAAAGGCACCCCCGTTTCAAAGATGAGGAGTTCAACATTTGTAGAGTGTGCTACTCATCCGCTAGGGTCTCAAGGCGCTGAGGGGAGGCTGGGGGAGTTGCTACTGCTCGAACAGCCAGGTCTCGAGGCATTTCCTGAAGGTCAGCAGGTCCTGGTCTGTCGAAGGTGGACGGGGAGGGAGTTCCAGGTCTTGGCAGCGAGGTGGGAGAACGATCTGCCACTGGCTGTAGTTTGGTGGATGCGAGGAACGGTGGCGAGGGCGAGGTTGGTGGAGCGGAGTTGACGGTTGGGAGCGTAGAAGGTGAGTCGCTCATTGAGGTAAGCAGTGCCGGCGTTGTGGAGTGCTTTGTGAGCATGGGTGAGGAGCTTGAAGGTAATCCTCTTGTTGACGGGGAGCCAGTGTAGATCTCTCAGGTGGGCTGAGATGTGGTTGCGGCGTGGGATGTCGAGGATGAGGCGTGCGTGGGTGTTCTCTATACGTTGCAGTTTTTTCTGGAGCGTTGCTGTAGTCCAGTCTGTTGCTGACGAGGGCCTGGGTGACCGTCCTTCTGGTTTCGGTGGGGAGCCAACTGAAGATCTTGCAGAGCATGCAAAGGGTGTTGAAGCAGGAAGATGAGACGGCGTTGACTTGCTGGGTCATGGTGAGTGATGAGTCCAGGCTGAAACCTAGGTTGCGTGCGTGGTCGGTGGACAGCGGTGCGGCTCCTAGGGTGGCTGGCTACCAGGAGTCGTCCCAGGCAGAGGGGTTGGAGCCGAGGATGACGATCTCCACCTTGTCTGAGTTCAGTTTCAGGCGGCTGCTCTCCATCCAGTTGGTGATGGTCTTTATTCCGTTGTGGAGGTTGATTTTGGCAGTGGCGGGGTCCTTGGTGAGTGAAAGGATCAGCTGGGTGTCATCGGCATAGGAGATGATGTTGAGGTTGTGTGATCAGACAATGTTGGCGAGCGGTGACATGTAGATGTTGAAAAGGGTCAGGCTGAGTGAGGCTCCTTGGGGAATGCCGCAGATGGTCTCGGTGGCTTCAGAAAGGAAGGGAGGGTGGCGGACTCTTTGTGTTCTGCCGGAGAGGAAGTTGGTGATCCAGTCTAGGGCTTTGTGGCAGATCCCTGCATCGTGGAGGCGTGTGCGAAGGGTGTGGTGGCAGGCAGTGTTGAAGGCAGCAGAAATATAGAGGACGATGAGGGCCGCAGTTTTGCCTTTGTTGAGCATGGTCCTTTTGTCGTCAGTCTCTGCGATGAGGGCGGTCTTGGTGCTGTGGTAGCTACGGACGCCGGATTGAGAAGTGTCCAGGGAGGAGGGAGATGGAGCGGTAGTTCTTGAGATCTCTTGGGTCTGCTTTGGGTTTCTTTAGCAGGGCGTTGACTTCAGCGTGCTTCCAGCTTTCCGGGAAGGTGGCAGTCTCAAAGGAGCTGTGACGATCATTCGGAGTTGGGAGGCGATGATGAGCTTGCTTTTTTCAGGTCATTGCGGGTCATGGTGGAGGAAATAGTCAGGGTAGAGCCACAGCTCTTTGAAGCACAGGTACAGCAGATATCCATTGCAAGGAAGATGGAGCTATGGCGGAGAATTGTGGATAGGGTGAATGCTGTGGGACAGCATTCAAGAACAAGGGACGACATCAGGAAGAGGTGGAACGACATAAGGTGGAAGGCACATTCTGTGGCAGCAAGGCACCATCTCGCCATACAGAGGACTGGCGGTGGACCCTCACCTCCTCCCCCACAGCTCACAGCATGAGAGGAGCAAGTCTTGGCAATACTGCATCCTGAGGGACTCACTGGAGTTGCCAGAGGACTGGACACTGGTGAGTCAACATTTACTTCTAATCAGCCCCCATAGCTGCAACCCATCTCAGCACCTCACCCTCACTCCCATCACTCCATTCCATCCCACACAATGCACCTACACATATGACTAACCCCAATGCCAAGCCCTGCATGCTATACCAATGCATGGACAGCCCTTCCAGCCCTGCATGTGCACCCATCACCAAAGCATGCACAGCATAGGGGAGCTAACAATCCTGCAATACATCACCAGACACAATCAAAGGTGGCAGGGCAAAAGCAACCATAGAAGGGAAGATATTGATGTACAAGATGTCACAGGCATGAAGCATAATACATCACTTACATCCCCACAGGTGCCCAAGCCAATCTCAGTAGAGAGGAGGTGTCATGACTATCCAATCCCCCAACAGAAGATGCCCACAGCGATGACAGTAACTCTAGACTCCAGGATCTGGATCAAGAACCTGGCCCATCAGGGACCACTGGACAGTGGGTCACCCCAGCCCACTCACGGTCCACACAGAGCCTCCCCCATCAGTATCCAACACCACAGCACCCACCCAGCATCCCCACACCTCTGTTCCCAGGACACGTCAATCTGCATTGTACCCACCTGTACAGGGACCCCAGTCCACACCTCATACCCAAGACAATCAGGGACCTGGGGTCAGTGGCAGTGGGCACACTATTGAGGGGACAGGGGCACAGGGCAACAGGGACACTGGGAGGACCGCCATGAGCCAGGGGGAGGACAGGCCCAGGGAACCGACTCTCCAGATGGCACTCACCAATGTCCTGGGTGCCTACCAACAATCCCAGGACACGATGGGCCAGATCCTGAACAACATGTAGGAGGACAAGCGGCTGCAGGAGTAACACCATCAGGAGATCAGGGAGGACTTGCAGGCCCTCAACACCACCATGATCTCCATAGTAGGGGTGCTGGCAGACATGGCCAACATCATGAGGTAATAGACTGCATAGCAGCGGGCCCCTACCACTAGCCAGTCTATTGACCAGCCCTCCACTTCCGCTGCAGCTAGTGGACAGGAGGTCCGCCAAAGGATCCACAGGCCACCAGCACCCCTCCCCCTGCAGAAGGTGAACCACCCCACAAATGTTCCCTGTGAACCAGACAAACTTGCCAAGACCAAGACCACCACCTGGAAATAAGACTCTCCTGACTGTCCTCCTTGTGTCCCACCCTGTCACCTTGTCCACTTTGAACTGCCATTACGCCCCTTCCTATGACCCCTTTGACACTGGACCTGTGCTACAAACTGACGTGAGCAATTCCCTGGACTTTCCTCCACCATCACCCCATTCCATTGCACTTTACCCTTAATTATATAGCACTACAATAAACACCCTTGAACAAACTTTTAGTAACACTGTTTTATGTGGCTTAAATGTGCATTTGTGGGAATAGTCACATTGAGTGCAAATGATCTGAACACTGTGATACCTAACAAATAATAACCTGGAACAGTCTGTAGTGATCACATCAGGACAATGTTGTCATATCACCAACATCTGGAAAATGAGAAGCCAGAGGTGACAGTAAGTTAAGATGCAAAGGAAATGAATGCCATCATGCCACAGGCACACAGCTAAATCAATAGTCACAGTAATGGTCAGTTCCACTGTCTTACCTGTTTGTCATTGGAAGTATTGTCATATAACTGATGTTATGTTGTCCTCAACCTCATCCTCTGCCTCCTCATCCTCACTGTCCTCAGGGTCCACTGCTGCCACAGGGTCATCTCCAGTCCCATCCTCCTGCAGAAAAGGCACATGTTGTCTGAGGGTCAGGTTGTGCAACATACAGCATGCCACTACTATCTGGCAGAACTTTCTGGGTGAGTAGCACAAGGATCCACCTGTCAGATGGAGGCACCTGAATCTGGCCTTCAGGAGGCCAAAGGTCTTCTCGATTATTCTTCTGGTTCACCCATGTGCCTCATTATATCGGTCCTCAGTCCCTGTCCTGGCATTCCTCACAGGGGTCAGCAGCCACAATAGGTTTGGGTAACCAGAGTCACTTGCAAGTATTGGGGGACAACATTGAGCCTTATACAATCCTATGGGGAGAGCACCTGAAGGCATACACTGACATACAGTGGGTGGGGGATCTGGCTCACCTATTAGTCACCCCCTGTGCCTCTGTAGTTGGGCCATCACACTTGGGATGCTGCTATTCCTCAGGATGAAGGCGTCATGCACTGACTCAGGATACTTGGCAGTGATGTGGGAGATTTACTGGTCCGCCAGGCGAACCATTTGCACATTCAGTGAGTGAAAACTCATGATTCCTGAACACCTGTTCATTCTGGAGGTGGGGCTAACGCAATATGTGTACTGTCAATCGCACCACATATATTGGGGATATGCCCATTGCATAGAATCCTGCCTTTACAGTGGCCAAATCTTCCACCTGGGGGAAAGCAATGTAGTTGCACATGTGATTCACCAGGGCAGACAAGACCCTTGCCAGCACAACAAAAAACATTGGCTGTGACATTCCAGCTGCCACGCCCACTGTAACATGGAAAGAACCAGTTGCCAGGAAATGGAGCACTGATAGCACTTGCACAAGAGGGGGGATCCCAGTGGGATGACGGATAGCTGATATCAGGTCAGGCTCCAATTTGGCACACAGCTCTGTGATTGTGGCCCTGTTAAGTCTATAGGTGAGTATAATGTGCCTGTCCTCCAGTGTAGCCAAGTCCACAAGGGTTCTGTACACAGGGGTTCGTCTTCTTCTTTCATTCATCCGCAGCGATAGGTATCTAACGGTCACAAGAGTGAGTAGGCTGTCACAATTTGAACAATGGATCCACAACCGCAGTGTACATGTTACATTTATGTGATGGGACAGTGGGAATGACAGGTATGTGCAAATCTAGGCAGTGACGCAGTCAAGTTTAATCTGATGATTGTCCATCATCATGACATGGCAACCTCCTGTCCTGTATGTAGTGACAGGTGGAAGTGAGGTAGCTCCACCGACGTTGGGCGTCGTGGCAGAAAGGGGTTTTGCACCGCCGTGCAATTCCTCATTGGAGAACATGAGGGTCTATGGAGTACAGTGGTCAAAGGAGATCTGCGCCGGCGGTGCCGGTGTACACCCCCGCAGACGTGACTGCCATTTTCTATCTGAATCCTCAATTGTTTCCTGACCTTCAACAGGAGAACACCTACACCGCGTGTTCTGCTGTGACCTGTATCTGGAAGCTACCATGGCCCGTGTGACCGGGGAAAGGGCCCCTGCCTTCACTGCGGAGAAGTTGGAGCGATTGGTGGATGGGGTCCTACCCCAGTACGGACTGCTGTATGGGCCTTCAGACCAATAGGTGTGTACACCTTGGGCACAATGCATGTGGGAAGGATGCATTGAGATGTGTGTGCAAGCATCGTGTCATGGGGGTGATATAATGTGGTGGTGTACATGGTGTGTGGCAGCCGATGTGTGTGCCAATGGTGAAGGAAAGTGGGATTGGTGGGCCATATGTGTGACAGGCTGGATTGTATGTGTAATGGTGTCCTTCTGTCTATATCGCCTCTGCAGGTCAGTGCCCATCAAAAGAAGGGATTATGGCGTGCCATCGCCAAGGACCTGTGGACCCTGGGGGTTTATGGCAGGCGGAGCACCCACTGTCGGAAACGGTGGGAGGACCTGAGACGGTGGGCACGGAAGACCATGGAGGCCCAGCTGGGGATGGCCTCCCAAGGAGGAAAGGGTGCCTGCCAGGACCTGATCCCCCTGATGGCCTGCATACTGGCAGTGGCCTACCCAGAGCTGGATGGGCAATTGAAGGCATCACGGCAGCCACAAGGGGGTGTGTACAGTGGGCATTACTACAATAATTGGTAGGTGGCATGGGATCCGGTAGTGGGTGTCAGTTAGTGGGTGCCTCTTAATGCCAGGCCAGACATTGCAGCGTGATCCAGCTCCAGGATAATAGTTGAGAGGGAAAAGAAGGTAACCTAGCTAGGTTGCATTCCATGTCAGACAGGGCTTAGTGGGGCCCAGGAGACAAGCAGTTGGCGGTGTTTGGACCTCATCTTGCTGCGGCATTCACCCACAGCAATGGCAGTGCAATGCATAGTGCTCAATTCTGATCCCTATGTGTGACGGTGCTGTGTATGCCAACAGTGGTGTTGGTGCAGTAATTGACCCTGTGTTCTCTCTACCCCCCTTTTTCTTCTGTCATCCTGTCCATATTTGCATTAGCATCATCTGGCGGAGGAGCAGGGGCACCGGTGACAGAGAGAGCTGCATCCCACAGGACCCAGGAGACAGAGTCCACCGACGCCGAGGGAACCAATGGGATGGAGGGTGAGGGGAGCACCACGGCGGAGACAGGAGGAGACAACACATACTCAGATACCTCCTCCGATGGAAACTCCCTGGTACCAGCACCGCCCTCCCAGTAGCTTCTCAGCGAGTTGCCAGTGCCCGCTCATCTCCTTCACCCCAGGCCAGCCTCGACTCTAGCAGAGGCTGGCAGGATGACACCACCACCAGTGGCCAGGAAGCCCTCACTTTCAGCTGAGACAGTACAGCCTACTCCTCCTGCGGAGGCTGCCCAGGAGGCACCTTCACCTGCTGACATAGTGCAGCCCTCACCTCCAGATGAGACAATTCAACCCTCACCTCCAGCAGAGGCTGGCAGGATGACACCACCACCAGTGGTCACGGAGGCCTCACCTCCAGCTGAGGCAGTGCAGCCCACTCCTCCTGCAGAGGCTGCACCTCCACTGGCTGAGAGAGTTCGGCCCTCACCTTCAGCAGAGGCTGCTCAGGAGGAACCTTCAACCGCTGACATAGTGCAGCCCTCACCTCCAGATTAGACAGTGCAGCCCTCACCTCCAGCAGAGGGCATGTAGGCTACCCTCCAGCGACTGCTGTACAAGGAGCCCCCTTCAGAACAAGTGGGCAAGTAACCTACCTGAAAGACTGTGGCCTTGCACTCCCCAGCACAGAGAAATGGGCATAGACCCCCTTCTAGAACCAGTAGGAAAGTCACCCACCTGAGAGACTGTGGCCTTGCACTCCCCAGCACAGAGAAATGGGCATGGAGCCCCCTCCAGAATCAGTGGGAAAGTCACCCACCTGAGAGACTGTTGCCTTGCACTTTCCAACACAGAGAAATATTATACAAATTATAAAGAAAAGCAATAATACATAGAAAATGCAGTTCTAATGCCGACACAAGTGGCCAAAGAACAAGTCCTGAGGGTATATATATATATATATATATATATATTTATTTACATATACATATATGTATATAGACCCTCAGGACTTTATACTTTGTATAACACTGCTAATATGGAATGTGGTATGGATTGGGTCATCATACGAGTGTATTGGCATTTTCAGTAATTGTTTTAATTTTTTAGATATAAGAAATCCCCTTGATTTACTACTTTTTATATACATATATATATATATATATATATATATATATATATATATATATTTTTTTTTACATATATATATATATATATATATATATATATATATATATATGTGTATATATATATATATACAAGTTTCATAGCATATCCACTGTCGACAATTTAGAGGATATCAACCCTTGGAATGGTGCATAGTATAAAAGTAAGTCAAATCCAAAAGAGCTCCTCATTCCCAGAAACACAGATCCGCTGTTCCAGAATAAATCCTGTATCCGGCAGGTCAAAGGCCTCAAACGAGTGCCTTCCCATACTCCATTTTATTCAAACCAGAGTGTAGACTATTGGTGCGCAATATCCACTTGTTCAGCAGAGCACCTATATCTGCGCCCCTCTGTGGTGGTTTGACAACAGTGACTACCTGCCAGCGGAGGTCATCTGTAGTTTATCCTTTCTCTATAAAATGATCCACCAGTGGACCATTAGCAACCTGACATCGTAGACGACAGCGGTGCTGGCAAATGTGGATGCACATCTTTTACATTGTCTGGCCAATGTAAATCTTGTTCATGGACAGAAAATAGCATATACAACACTTGTAGTGTTACAATTAGAAAACTGCTTCAACTCAATCTTGATATTGCCATATGCAAATTCCTTAGACTCTGTCATAAATTGACATACAATACAGTTCCCACATTTGAAGTTTCCCACCAAGGGAGGCAGACCCCAAAGGTCAATGAGACTGGAAGTTGTGTCTTTTTGTGTCAAACTGGCTCTAACCAAATGGTCTTTCATGTTTTTAGTCATACGAATGCAAACAAGGGAGGTTCTAGATTCAATTCACCCGCATTGAGCACCGGCCAATGCTTGAGGATACATTTCCTCAATACTGTGGAGAAGGTAGTGTTAAACGGTCATTCCCTACCCTATTCTTCGGGGTCAGAAGCATATCACTCGGGCAATACCATGCCCTCGTCAGGGCTTGTCTTACTAATTTGCAGTGATATCCCCTGGCATTCAATTTATTCACCAGGAAAAATAGCCTCTGAAAAGAAATCTTGCTTGAAAAAGCAATTCCTACAAATACAAATGAATTGTGAATATGACAAGCAATCTCTCAGGGCCTAGGGGTGATTGCTTTTATATGAAAGTAGTGTATTCCTTTCAGTAGGTTTGCAATGTAGACATGTGACCAGTTCTCCATCAACACATTTTATTTTCAGATCTAAGAAGACAATTTCCGATCTGCTGCTGGGTGTAAGTGTAAATCTTAGCCCTTTACAGTTGCTTTTAATCCACTGATTAAATTCCTTAAGGGGTTCTTCCAAACCATGCCAAATCAGAAAGATGTCAGCAATATACCATTCCCAGACACTAATATTGTCCTGGTATGGGATATTGTGGGTGAGAATTTGGCGTGTCTCGAGATTGTCCATCAACAGTATCTTAAAGTTGGGGGCAAAGGGGGTGCTGGTTATGCAGCATACAACAGGGTCTATTTTATGGTCAATAACCTATGTGAAATGAGTTATGTCAAGCAAGTACAGGTAGTGTGCCTCAGCATTGGTTAACTCATATGGCAAATAAACAAGGCCACACACATTGCTTCATTGACTGACTGTGCCAGGTAGTTAAAACATAGATGATGGGCGGCTAGCTACCTCCCATAAAACAGACCTGTTGGACATTTCTCCAATTCTCCAATATTGCCTCAGGGAAATACCAGAAACCCTAACACATAGCTTTCCTGCAGAACCATAGGGACCTTATCCTAGTGTCTGTCCACACATGTCAACAAGGCTTCTTTCCTTCATGCACAATAACAAAAAGCATAACCATGTAATGAGTGGGTGCATGCATACCGCAAATCTCATGTTTGCAAGTACTTTGTGTTGTATCTTGCAGGTAATCTTCCACTATAAGTCAAGGGTGACAGGTTTGGTGCTAGCCAGTAGGGATAATGCCAACAGTAGGCGAACAGTGTAATGGGCTGTTTGCTGACAACAGAGTGCAGACCTGCATGTGGTCTTTTTCTCATTGTAACTAAGTTGAAAAACTCACTGCAAAGATAAGATTATTTTTGAAGATTAGGGGGTTGGGTATATGGGGCCTTGAGTCAGGCATTTAACTGCATTTCCATATGTGGACTCGTGACATGTGATACATGTACCCATAGCTATTCTGTCTGTACTGAGGTAGGATTCCTCACATACTGTCAGGACCTCCCAGGCTATATACCTTGCCACATCGACAACTACACTTGCAATGTGCATCAGACAGGCAGTCTGAAGATGAGCCATCCAATCCCATGGTCAAATAGAGTTTTTCTCCTATATCCCTACATTCCCCATGGCATCTTGGTAAATGCTCCTCTGACACCCCATAATGGAACCCCTGTTAATGATATGGAGTACTCACTGGGATGCTCAGGTACCCCTGAAGCTGGATTACATTTGCCATATCTCAGGATAATTGTGGCCTAAGTGGTAAAATGAAGTAAATGATTCCAACAGACAATGGATCTACACCCTCATGACAACACACAGTGATATGATATCTAGACACTGTGATTATTCTAAGCAATGATTATGTTTAAGGCTACCTGTTTTACATTTTTGCTGATTTTTACAGAATAATACAGACAGAAAAACATTTATTTTTAGATCAGGATTTTTTTTTAAATGTGGACAAAAACATATGAACCACAGTACAATGACTTCACAAATATTTGGTATTCTTTGCACGCTGGACGTGTGACAAAGTTGACATGGCTTAATAATTGACAGATATATGCCATGTGGGAGTGTTTGAGGGCAATCTCAAACTAGTCATATCACTGGTGCACAGAGTGCAGAGTTTGAGCAAATCATCCTTCCTTGCTACATGGTGCAAGAGTGCATGCCTCTGATAGCTATATCATCATTCAATTTTGGAAGGCCAACACTCTGTAAGTTATTAAATTGGCAGGGGTGTGCCCAACTCTATACATGTGCTGAATAATGCAACACAGTTCAGTACAAAATGATAGGTGATTTTCATTACTTTGCTTCTTACATGTTACAAGTACAGGGTACTTCAACATTAAACATTCCTGCTCTGTAAAGGCTCATTTGTGAATTGGGGTCATGTCTACAAATACATGCATGTGAAATAATTTGGTGTGAACCAAATACCATGTCCAGCCAATGGTGTGACGAAATAAGAGTGGGCATCCTCGCAATGTATATGACATGCGGCCCCCACATTCTGAACCAAGTCAGTAGCTCTCAGGCCACATTAAACATTCCTGCTCTGTAAAGGCTCATTTGTGAATTGAGGTCATGTCTACAAATACATGTATGTGAAATAATTTGATGTGAACCAAATACCATGTCCAGCCAATGGTGTGACGAAGAAAGAGGGGACCTCCTCGCAATGTATATGACAGGTGGCCCCCACATTCTGAACTAAGTCAGTAGCTCTCAGGCCAGGGGACAACACTTCCTGCAGAGGGCCAGAAGGGCCACCGGCAACCTCTGGGCCTCCCCTGCACTGCAGGGGTCAGCAGGAGCTATTGTTAGGTCACAGTGAGCAGCCCCCTGGGCCATGATGTTACCATTTGACAGATTTAGGGTGTCATTACGACCACCAGGGTCGCGTGGTGGACTGACCACTGCCAAATTGGTGGTCCGACCGCTTTAGCGGTGGTCTGACTGCCACATTACGACCATGGTGGCTGCGCCATGGTCGGACCGCCAGTTTCCCCCCACAGGAGGTGCTGGCGGTCCTAATCTGCCAGGAGAACACTGCATGTAGCTCCGTCTTGGGGATTACGACCCCCCTCTCCACCAGCTTTTATATGGTGGTAGCACCGTCATGTAAAGGTTGGCGGAGACAGGGCGCAAGGGGGCCCTGCACTGCCCATGCACTTGGCATGGGCAGTGCAGGGACCCACATTGCCAGCCCCATCATGCAACTCACTGTTTGCACAGCTTGACGGGTGCTGGTGCACCCTATGCACCGCAACATTTCTGCCAGCTCAATTATGAGCCGGCATCAGTGTTGTAGGTTTTTCCACCCGTTTCCACCCGCTGACCCAGCGGGGAATAATGGGGCCCGCGGGAAGGCACCTGCACTGGTGGCAACCTGACCGCAGGAGTTTGGCAGATGGCGTTTTCCGTTCTCCAAACTCAAAATGACCCCTTTAGTCTCTATTATGGCATGCTACCCCTCAAAATATATACCCCTTCCTGTTTATAAATCGATTGCATAACTTTTCTAAGGACGCACAACTGCAAGCAGATGGTATATATGTATTAACCAACGGTACAGAAATTGGTACAGAAATAGCCAATGCGGGATTAACACACAAAGTATGGCAATACACAATACATTGTTTTAAGGCATTGGCATTGATGTGTGGCTTCCATCTTACGCACTGGGTGCAATGCGTTGAGCAAATGGTCAATGCGTGGGTTCTGACCCATGCAATTTACCTATTGTGTGTGATGCAGTGTAGTGAATTGTGCAACGCAGGTAAACGCATCTTGTGCTCACTTGCATTCCTCTTATTTTCTTACCTGACAGGCTTGAATACTTGGGATGTGTTGCATGTCTATTGTAAACATGCGCCTATTTGTGAGACGTTGAGTTCATTGTGCTGACATTATGAGTGACAATATATTAATGTGAAAAACACATACATTTTGTGATGTGTAGATACTTTAAAGTTATTTTTTTGTCTTACAGTTTGTAGTATGCTTGGGTGAAGGTAGGTAGCTGCGAAATAGGCACCTTTTCATTTGAATATATTGCAGTGCTATGCAAAGTAAATACACAATTTTATACATGAGTATGCAGAAAGCCTAAATTCTGTGATATTCCATGTAATTAGACCTTGACATCTTATCTTTACTTTGATTTTCTTTGTGGCCTGTTTTCAATTATATACATAGATGAAGCAAAAGGACTCAAAGCATCATTTGGTGAACAGTAAGACACACCATCCCAGTCACATCCATTCCTGCATGTGACAGATGCATTCTTGCCTCACAGGGCAAATGTGCCTGCGTTGGGCCTAGGTAGCCAATCTAGCAAAGGCACAGCTCAAGAGACAACATTTATAAGTGTTAGATAAAATAACCTACTCATCTTGCTATGCGCTTGCAAACACTGATGTGGCATAGGAATACTATCTGTGCTGCAGTGTGTGGCCATGCACCCTATATGACACTCTGTTTACACTCACAGGACAACATGTAAACTATACTGTGAATGACCTATGTAAGACGGCAACATACATCATGTAGTGTAGGACACACTCTCAGTTGTTGCACAGTGTTTGGGAACTACACTCTCTTTATACTGTGGCAGAGGGTTTTTAGCTGAACACGCTGTAGCAGCGCACACAGTCTCTTGATGTGCAGACAGTTACACATTGCAATATTTTGGTTGTTAAAGTATTGGCCAGGCCCACGTGTGCCGCACATGGTGTTGTCATGACTACTTATATCATGAAACATGATGTAGATGAGTGTGTTACACAGCAACAGACCTTTAGAATAGGGGAATTAGCCATCTGTCACCCCTGCAGTAAGACATCTTTAATAGTCCATTGTACTTGTGAAGTTCAATTAACAGGATGCTGCCATTCACATATGACCTGTATCTTACTTCTGTCAATGTTAGTAACACTATATAGAGTCTGAGGGCAGGGCTTTGATTGTGCCTCCAGGACCAAGGAGATTCCTTCCCCCGACACAGGCATATGTAATGGGACATACTCTACTTAGATTTCACCTTTGGGTGGATACAAGATTTGTGAGCCACTCTACTAGGCACTTGTACAATCAGGTCAGAGGACCTATTACTTGTTATGCAAAGCAAAGCTCATATCGAATTCTGTACATCTAACCATGTGCAATGTGTTTGTGTGTATGCACACAAATATTTTTCTGCCTTTTGATCTATGTGTAATCCCTCTCTTGACATCCCAGTATTCATCAAGTGTTCAGATGTTAGCATATTACTGATCCAATGTCATACTGGTCTGCCTATTCATGGACTGTACGATGTCATCTGCTCATATTGTATTTTTACATGCCTTAGGGCCACATGTACGAAATACAGGTTTTACGACTTGCAAATTGCGAATCAGGGCGACTCGCAATTTGCGAGTCGTAAAACCTGATGCACAACAGTGTCAATGACACTGTTTGCAATTCCCAATGGGGTCGCAAATGACCTACCTCATGAATATTCATGAGGTAGGTCGCAATTTGCAACCCCATTGGTAATGGCCGCCCTCACAGGGATGGTGGCCTGCTGGAGACAGCAGACCACCATGTCTGTGACTGCTTTTAAATAAAGCTGTTTTTTTTTATTTATGCAACCCGTTTTCCTTAAAGGAAAACGAGATGCATTTTTAAAAACCAAAAAATAAAAGTTTTCTTTTCATTTTTTCAGAGCAGGCAGTGGTCCGTTCACAAAGGGGAAGGGGTCCCCTGGGGACCTCTACCCATTTGCAAATGGGTTAGCACCAGTTTGAAACTAGTGCTCACTACGATTGTTTTGCGACCTCATTCGTGGTCACAAAACAATCATACATGGGACTATGACTCGCAATTAGGAAGGGAACACCCCTTCCTAATTGCGACTCGCAAACCCTTTTTGTGATTTGGTAAATGGATTACCGAATCGCAAAAAATGGGTCTGTACATCCCAAATTGCATTTTTCAAGTCGCAAACAGCCTGATTCGCCGATAACGACTTGAAAAATGCTTCGTACATGTGGCCCTTAGTTCCTCATTGCATTGCTATGCAATGCATGAAAAATGTATCCTTTATCTACTATAGCATGATGTGGTACATGTGAGAATATAGCCAGCAAAAGGTTCAAATGTGCTGTGTTTTGTGGTAAACCACACATGCATGAAGGGGTTCATTACAAGTGGCAGCTTTTACATGTTTGCATGATACTAGACCTTAGTTCATGACAAATGTCACTCATTATCTCATTTGGTATCTGCACCAAAATTAGTTCCAGCAAGATGCTGTCATTTGGCATGTTTAAGCATGAATGAGAAACACTACATTGCGAGGTCATTCTCTGTTATGGAAGTTGGAGGTTTGTTATCCAAAAGTGCTATCTGTTGTACACTTTCCTGCTGCACAACACTGCAAGACTGCTAGTTGTGCTGCTCTGCACTGGTCACGTGCAAGGGGAGATTGATGATCAATTTGGAATTTGTGATGGTGCATGGCTTGCATGTCCCTTAAATTGAGTGCAATGCTTCACATAGCATTTCTGTATATGTGTAATTGATAGATGTGAGGAATGGCCACATGTTGCTCAACCGGTCTGATGAGATGATTGTTACTATTTGAGGCCTACTTCTAGTTGACTAGATGTGACTAGATGTGGGTAAGTTAATGTTTCCTGGGACTGGGACATAAATGCAAAGGCAAATAATGGATTCAAACATTTATTTGCATGTTGGACCTTCCAAATATGTCTGGATATGCTCCATTACATTATATGTGCTTCAGGAGAACAAGCGTTGCACAAAGTGGGTGTGTCGCCTATTCCCAGCCACTGTATTCTGCATCTTTCCACCATCCTCATCCTCATCCTCTATTGGGTCCTGCTCTTGATGGTCCCTATCCCATAGGACATTTGTCCAGACACAGATATTGTGAAGAAAGGCACATGCAAGTATTATTTGTAGGATATAGTGGGCGAATAGAACAATCTCCCTCCTGTCATGTCTAAGCATCTGAAGCGGATCTTGAACACACAGAAGGTTCTCTCAACAATGTTGCATGCCTTGGTCAGTGCCTGGTTGTATTTCTGTCCAGTTTAGTCTGGGACTGTAGTATGGCGTCATGAACTGTGGCTAGGGTTTTGCTCTCTGTTTTCAGCTACATTCCTGTCCATGAGTGTTATGTGTACAAAAAATTCCTACACATTTCTCACAGTATTTCACAATATGTGTTACTTATTCAGTTTGCCATATGTTAACACATGTCTACTCAATTTCTCATTGTAAAGGTAAATGCTGAGTTTACAGTTCTACATCCTGACATTCATGGTAATGCAGTAGTTTTCTGTGATGGCTATTTGGTGATGTTCCTGAACAATCTATGTTATGTGCACTCACTACATGTGTGAAGTGACAGATTACCGGTCAGGTATTTGGCTTGTTGCTCCTCCCTCGGTAGATAGTGACATTGCCAAGATGTATTAAACTCACACATACATAGGTCCATGATAAACCACTTATGTTGTTGTTGGCATTGGAACATCTGATTCAGAGTACAATTTTGTGTACATGTGATTTAGAGGCACACAAGTTATACAGTTCACACATGTCACATGGATTGTTATGCTAGTCATTGTCAGGCTTAAACTAATTTTTTTTGCAGAGGAGTTGTCATGGTGGATTTTGATTAACACATATATATTGCAATGAGGGTCACATTCATGTGGGACACACTGATGATGTTACATGGAACTGAGTACTACAAAATTAGACACAGTGCATTGATTTGTCACATGTATGTGTATGTCTCTAACCTGTAGGGGTTTGTGCACTTCTATACCATCTTTTTTCACCATTTCTGTGGCAAATTAATGTTGACCTTAATATCCTTGCACTGGCTGATGCACGCATAGGAAGTTGGAATGACTTGTCTGCATTCTGCACAGTTTCCTTTACTACATATCACCTGTGGAACCCAATTAATTTATCACATTCCAAAGGCCACCTGGTGTGGGATACATGGCATGCCTCATGAACCATGAGAGTTGAATGGAGACCCCCCCACACCACCCATGGAAGCCCTTCCTTGCACACAGTGATGCTAGACTGCATTTTGGCCAGTGTTCCATTGCTCTGTACCTTTACGCCATACAGTGGCATAGAAAGTAGCTTTGCATGTCTTCACAAGTGTGACTTAGGGGTTTGCATTACATCAGTAGCAAGATGCATAATGTATGTATAAGGCCAACCGGTCAGACTTATGGCCCTATCTTTGTCAGCAAAGACAGAGATGACTAATATGGCATACATTTGTTACTTTTAGTAGCTGTGCAATGTACTTAATTTTGCTTACCAACAAGTAGTCCATTTACATATTGGCCATTTTAGAAGCTGTCATTGATGATGGAGTGCTTGAAGATGTTGGCATCATGCGCACTCCTTGGGTATTTTCATTGGTACATTAGTAAACATTTGCTGATGGTCCACGATGGCCTGATGTCGATGAAGTATGTGTGCTTCCAGTTCCTGTATAGATGTGTGTTGCTGCAGGTGGAACCAGTTACACATGTGTGCAGTCAATGTCCCCCATGACGTGGAAACCCAGCAATGTCATAGGAGCTTTGCTTGGTGTCCAGCTGTTGTTGTTATGTCATGAGGAAAAGAAAGTACTGGGGTGTGAGTCTGATGATGGCATTCAGGACGGAGGGTCGGAAGGCAGAAAATGATGGCTGGGACATTTCTGCCAGTCTGGCAGTTGTGGTCTGGAATGAACCAGATGCCAGCATGTGGAGGACTGCCATCAGCTTGACCTGTGGAGGGATGTTGGTAGACTTGTCAGTTGTTGGCTGCAGCCTTCGTGCAATCTGGTTGAGCAGTTGAGTATGGACTCCCTCCTGAGTCTGCATTATGTGATGACCTCATCCTCCCTGGGTTTAATGAGGGAAATCAGCTGGTGGTAGACACTCTCCCTTTTCATGCACTGGCTACGTGGCAGTGGTCTCCTTACAATGCCCAGCTGAAGAATGACCACCTCCATAGTATAGTTGAGCTTGCCAAACTCTTTTTTGTGTGTTGTCCTTATGTACCAGATCCAATGCGTCATTTCTAATGCCTGGGTTTCCGATGTGCAGGAATTTTGTATGCATTTCGGTTTCTGCCCCTAGCTTGTCAATGATGCTTCACTTTTCCAGAAAAAATGAATGTGAATGTTACAGGATTCTCTTTAACAATTCTTTATATAGGCTTTGGGCTTGATTTTAAGTGTGTAAGCAACAGGGATATTGGGTGGGAAAATATTAGCATGCAGTCTGTAGTCTTCTAGAGTATTGAGTTTTAAGTCTACCAGTAAGTAATTGTGGGGTTTCTCTGTAGCATCGTTAAAGGCTTCCAAAAAAACTGGGTGGTTCTGGAGTATATCTCTTTAGCTGTAATGGATATCTGTTGTTTGTCTCAGGGGTTTTAAATAAAACCAGGAATGAGGCATTGAGAGCTATAGAACGACTGCTCTTACCCTTATGAAACAAGTTCTGCATGATATGACATATGCTTAGATTGTGATAGTGTGAATATTGAGTAAAATCTTTCTCTATCTCAGGGTGATCCCCCACCTTTGCTCATAAGGTCATCTACAATCACCATGTTTAGAAGACCTGTAGGCAACAATGCATCATCGTTGAGATTATTCGGTATGCCTTCTGTAAACTTGATATGTGGGAATCTTAGGGATAGCTCTGTATAAGGATCTTGCCAGCACAAATAAAGCCACACAATATTGTTAGGGGTTTAGGTTAAACACTGGGAGCATTTTCTAATAGTTTCTTTATAAAATAGCTTTTACTGCAATTTGAGGGTCCTGCTAGAATGCAGGAGAACAGGTGCTGCCACCTGGTGTCCATAGCCGGGGTTGCAAGACTCCAATGCACCTTCAATATTTGTACGGTAGGGTTTTGTAGTCCTCAGTCAGGACCCTTTTATCCAACACTACGTGCAAGGTTTAATGCAATGGCTAGGTTGTAATTTCCCACTGTTTTTGGACCGGACTATGCTAACTTGTTTTACAGCAATTGTTTTATCATTTTCATGGTCGCTCATGGTAGAGTATTCATTCAGCAGATCGTTCAAACTGTCAATATTGAGTTTGACGCTGTTGTTTATATTTACGTTTACATACTAAATTGTCAGAAGTTCTGTAATAATAGGTCTTGGGCCCAGATGACGTGAACTGGACTATGTACTCATCCTTTTCTAGCTCACCCGTCAAATTGCCTAGGTAATCGCTGAGTTGGGGATCTTCATACCCTAATTTGCTCACAAAAGTAACAGAGTTGGTTTCATGATACAGACACTGTTCCTGAAGTTTCTCCATCACATTGTAAAGCTCTAAATGAGCATGAGCGGTTGTGAAAAAAGCAATGAATGTGTTTATATTGTTACGACTTGTGGGGTACTCTTTTGTTTATTTTCAACATAGCGGGTGGTTGCATCGTCAATAAACTTGCAGCTAGACACCTCGTAAACACGGCACAAAAAGATATTTAAACAGTTCGGGATCTGTGATGATGATAAGTTTGTATGCTGTGCAAACTTTCCCCATAATGAATTGAGGCACAGCTTGGCTAACTCTTGTCTGGTGGGGTTGACTTTGATGAACTTGGGTCTCAAGCATATACCCTCATGTGTGTAGTAATCATCAATGTATTTTTGCTTTGGTGCCTTGTTAATGCACCATTCTGGAAACCCTGATGCCTCCTGTTTGTCTCTGAGAAATAAGTTAATATACTCAGAAAAGAGTTAGATTGTAGTTCTCTCAAAGTGCCAAATTTTGAGTACTTCTCCAAGTCGGTATCCTTACACTATGGCCAAATGTACCTAAGTGCTACGCCAGGTCCCGGTGAGCACCCTTTGCTCCTCAGTGTGTCTGCACTCACTAGTCTCTTTGTAGAGTAGTACGGGGAAGTAACGCATCCGGGGTTGGTAGGCTTGACATTTAACTAACCCAAAGTGTTAGTCTTTGGCTTTAAAGTCCCTAAATATGATGTTGGTTTGACCTATGAGGTATAACTTCATCTTGTTCACAAATGAATACAGACTTGTAAAATCGTAGTAATGTATTTTCTTACCCTCTCCCACAGCTCTGTACAACTGTATAGCATTTCTACGACCCCCAAATAAGGTGTTTTTGTGGCTCCAAAGGTGTGGTTCACTAATTACTCTTATTGAAGGAGCAGAGTTGCGCATCTGATGCTAACATATCTAGCCACTCATGCTCCCAGAGGGATCTCAGAACAAAACTACAGTTTTCATCATATTGTGCCTGTAATATAGTACCCCAAGTTTAAATTTGCTACCCAACAGCTTAATAAACTTGGGTGTGTAGCAGTGGGGACAAAAAAGCCACTGTTGTATTTAAAGGCCATTGACACGCCGTTAATTACAGCATACCCATCTAGGAATTAAGGGCCTTCACAGTATTCACCACCCTGTAAGGCATGTTGGATGAAGATGTTTTCATTGTCAGACATGTACATGAGCCATTGAATAGAGGGGATAGAATTACGCTTCTGTTTACCATTATAGAGGTTGGGCGGCACTAGA
Source organism: Pleurodeles waltl (assembly GCF_031143425.1). NCBI lineage: Eukaryota > Metazoa > Chordata > Amphibia > Caudata > Salamandridae > Pleurodeles > Pleurodeles waltl. The sequence continues at coordinate 1,236,318,192 of NC_090437.1, forward strand.
GCTATGCTTTCAGTTTGTAAAAACATGTGCTCATAGATAGACATACACATGGGAGCCAGAGTGACGTGTTGAAAAGGGTTGATATACTCTCTGGATTTTTTCATCTTGGCAGTATTGGGTTTCAGAACCTTTTCTTGTTTTGTCATTGTTACAACAACGTCTCTGAAAAGATTGCAAGCTTTTCTCAAGATCATTACATCTGCCTGACTGTAAGCTTTCAACTCAGTTTGAAAATAAAATTAGTTTTTGTGGTTTTCGCGATACCACCGTAGAAAGTTTTCTTTCTCCTCTGGCATCATATACTCAACTCCATAGCTGTCGGGAAGAGGAATGGGACCCTCATAATGATTGGCCTAGGTGTTAAAAGAGTGGGGGAAACAACCTTTACAACCTGGAAAACCAAAGGCTTTTTGCAACTTAGGCAGAAAATTAAAGTCTATAAACATAATGTGTGAAGGTTCAGCCATTAGCAGCATTGGTTTGGAGCCCTGGGTGATGAGTTCTACAGGGTTCTTTTCACGAATCATATTTTGCAAAATAAAGAACAAGTCATACACTTTTGAGTTATGGGCCATCAAGGTGTATCCTTTGAATTTTATCAGAATGAACGTGCTAAGGAATTCATTCATGCAAGAAGGGCATTCAAACTCCCAGTTTTCATCAGAAGTTGGATGGTGCATGAAAATATAGTTAGGCTTGTGCACTCTGGCCTCTTGGATACACTCAAGATTGAACACTATGTAGTCTTCTGTTTTGGTCTGTGGCTGGACTTTAGTAATGTGACACACGTGTTCTGTTCCTGGAGAAAAAGACGCCTTTCACCAAGGGCATTTCATACCTTTGCATTCATGATCGGCAGCTGTGTAGCACCCGCACCCCGCACAGTCTTTTTTCAGGGTGTACTTAATAAACCAGTGTGTATGCTCAAGCAGTTTTGCAAGTGACAGAATAGATTACATCTAGGACATTTCACCTTCTGATCAGTGACTATGATGCAGCCATCTCTTTGACACATTTTACAATGCACTTCACACTGATGAGCTGTCTGTGTGTTGTAGATGTGATCGCAATGGGTGCACACATACTTGGCTCCTAGAAATCCTTTCAGGTTCAAGATACCTTAAAAGTGATCTTCATGATGGAGAATGTAAACTGTCTTACTGTTCACAGGCTCGCCGGATGTGAAGTATTTCCATGAGCTCCTGCAGTAAAGAACTTTTACCGTGATGGCAAAATAGTTTTCAAAAAGACCCAGTTCTCCAAAGCCTACCAGTCTGTCGGGAGGTATTTCAAGTGTGGCATGGGTTTCAACTGCTCTAGACAGGATGACAGCATCAGTAGTGTTGTGATCCATTAGTAACAATACTAGCGACCAGACACGTGTTGGTCGCCCCCAGTGTTAAAGTTGAGCAACCACCGCTGTTTTTTTTTTTTCAATGACTTTACTGTAGAAGATACTCTTTAAAGGTCTTGAAATGCACCACTCGCAACTCTGAACAATGAGGGCGACTATTCTGAAGGTTCCAAATGCTGCTATTTCTGCTGTACTCTGTAAAAGTTAAGAGAGGTTTTCTAAAAATTCCACAGGATCAAATACATGGAGGGGCATTCATCTGGTGAACAAGGGGCTGTAAATACCCTGCCCGTGGAAAAGGGGCTGAAATAAATCATCTGGCCCCATATCATGTTACAACCACTCTATGAGCATTTGTATGGCCTAGTGAATAGCTTAAAATTCATAATCAGCTAGGTTCTAAGTTAACAAACCGGAATTCTTCGTAATACTCTGTAACATTAAGGCCCCGATTTATACTTTTTGGTGCAAAACTGCACTAGCACAGTTTTGCACCAAAAAGTTTAGCATCGGCTTGCACCATTTCTTTGCACCAACCGGGCACCATATTTATGGAATGGTGCAAGCTGGTGCAAAGGGTAGGCTAGTGTCAAAAGAATGACGTTAGTCGGGTGGGGCTGGTGGTAAGGAAGAAGCAGGGTTAGAGTCAAAACAAACCTGCCTAGGGTCATTTTCTGATGCAAAACCATCCATACCACATGACTCCTGCCTTAGAAAAGACAGGAGTTATGCCCACCACCCCAGTGGCCAGCATAGGTGACCAGGGTGTCCTGGGCATGGCCGTTGCACCCTGTGCCATGTATGTTGGCCTATTTCAGGCCCCCCATGACACTATAAAAAATAAAATAAAATACTTACCTGTACTGACCTGCACTTAACTGGGATCGGGTCCCCCATCCTCTGCTGTCCCTCTGGTGTTGATGGGCGTGTCCCTGGGCCCTGGGTAGGGCACCTATGGACTTTTTCCATGGTGTTGCACCATGGAATTAGGCCCACAGGTCCCCTAACGCCTGCCCTGACCCAGGAGTTAAAAAATGGGGCAAAGCAAGCTTTGCACCATGTTTTAACCCCCCCCTCCCTCCCGTGCATCATTTTTGTACTGGAGTATAAATATGGCGTTAAGGCCATAGAGTCATTTTTTGCACGGGAACACCTACCTTGCATCTCAGTAAGGCAAGGTAAGTTTCCACATCCAAAAAATTACTTTAACTCCATAAATTTGGCACTAGACAGGTCTAGCGCCAAAGTATAAATATGGAGTTCATTTTGCACTAAATTAGAGTAAAAAAAATGACACTAATTTGCTACAAGCAGAGTATAAATATGCCCCTAAATCTTTCTACAATTTGCAGGTACTTTCTGATTCTCTCTAAAAACACCATCTTTGAATCCTCAGTCTGGGAGTTTTCATTGGATTTTGAGCTCTCTGACTAATCAGAGGGGGCTGACTCTGATTCTGAGGCAGTGTATTTTTAAGCCTCATTGTAGCACAAGTTCTGGCTTTCTTTAATTTACTGATTAAAAGCCTATGTTGCTTAGCACTATTAGCCCACTTTTGTTTCTGACCGGTCCACCTATTTTAAGCAGTCCCTCGGAGCAGGTTTGAAAGGTCTTGTGAGTATTTACTGAAGATGGCCTTCCTGATTCCCTGGCTACAGCCTTTACCTCGAGACCATCTTTGTGTTTGGCGTATCCGAGTTTCTCTGCTTTTATCCCTCAATGCTTGAAACGCCAGGGTTGCCTGTCCATGCCATTTTAGGATGCGCTGTCATGGTCTTCTTTTTGCCCATGCACAGTTGTAAGAACTGTTGTGCTTTAGTAAAGATGTCCTGTACCTTCTTTTTATATTTGGACCTTTGGACTGAGTTATTAAGATGCTGGAACCCCCGCTCTTGAAGGGAGCACCGCAGACCTCGTGAGGATGAAATATCTTTTATGTCTGCAAAGGCTGATTCACAAGATTGTAACCCCTTTCTTCCACACCGTTGTTTCCTCTGGATTATATCCCCCTGTATATCCCTCAGGGGGTGCTTCTCAGTTTCTGTCTTCACAGTTTTAGAGTTCAGTTTGGATTTTAGTTTTCTGACAACCTATTGTATGTATTTCACATATGACCCTAGTACAGCTTTTTGGGCTAAAAAGCCATATTCCGGGGCATTATCTGTGACGGTAGGGATGGGGCGTATGTTATCCTGAATCTCCCTGAGCACTGCTCTTGGGCTACCACCACAAAAACCGTTCTGAAGGTCAGGAATTGGGGGGATCAAAAAAGCGGTTCCTAATCCGAACACCCAGTGGTTGCTCCCCTGGATGCCTCACCACTATACACTGTTTAAGAACTCTGATTATGATATCTGCTACATCTCGTTCTTCTGGCGGGGTATGTTGAGGACTGTGATGGAGGTTTTACACTTGATGCGGGGTTGGTGGGATAGTACGCGTCTGGAGGGGTAACCGTAACCAGTGACATGGGATATGGTGAATTAAAATTTTTCTCATCATGGCTCTGTGCGGTAGAGGAGTAGGAAACCCTGGGGCTAGGAACAGGTCAATGCTACCCCTCAGGGGTCTACATTAGAAGGAAAACTGTGATTGGCTATGTTTTCAGAACTTGCTGGCTCTCCTGTCAGATCCTTGAGAAACCCTGTACCTACATAAGGTATGTCCATTGGGAAATTATCATTTTTAAGCCCCTCATCAAATAGAGTTTGTGAGATTTTCATTAGGCCTGGGTGGAGTGTGTGGTCGTGCTACACGGAACTCCATAAAGTGGTAAAAAAACTACACCATGCTATGCGGAGTTCCGCGTCAGGGCGGGGTTCTCTGTGGTGCTTGTTTGCATTGCATTTGATGGCAAACGCAACGCGAAGTACGTATTTGCATTGAAAATCACGCAAGAGTGGCACCACATGGTTTGCAAGGGTGTGACCATCTTGTTTTTCACTGTGGCTGATTTTTTCATCCCTGTTTATCTTTGTAATCCTCCACCCTCTGAATTAATCTACCCCTCTTTTTTTATATGCACAAAATAGGAAGAAATACATAGGAAAAAGCGCTCACAGAAAGTCTCCACATTTTAGATAAAAAACATTGTAGGCACGGTGCTCGTGGCAAGAGGAACTTCCTAACTCCTCTAGTGTTTCCTAGGAAACTAGTAACAATAAGAACAAATTGTCACGGCACTCGTGTATCAGTATTTAGTATTTAGGTAAATGTTTCCTGGTCCAATTTACATATCTGGTGCCAAAATATTCTGATAAATTTAGCTGACGCACAGGAACTCATGAATGAGTATAACTCAATTTATTCTTTCGGAAGAGCAGATCATTGCGGAAAACGAAAATGTTCATTGATTCAATATTCACGAATCATCAACAGCAAAACGCCAACACGTGTTTCGTCCAATAAGATAATAATCTTAAAGACTTCATCAGGGCTGAAATAAACAAAACAGTAACTGTAGCTATAGTATATGCAAACCAATTCGCGTTTGGTTAACAGAAAAAGCAGAAAAAAGAATTTTACATTACAAGGATGATCTGAGCCCTTCAGCCCGTGACAGTTGTGTAAACAAAATTAATACAAGGTTGATTATTTGAATGTGGGAAAAATGAATGATTACCAATAAAACAAGAAAATAGAAACAAAAATAGAGACAAAAATAGGAGGTTCCCCAAGCATCCACATGAAAGATTCGACATGATTTAGTCTTCTAGTCGGAGTGTTGTGAGGACACAAGTGCGCAAGTCCAATAAAAACTATTTGGCTAAAATAGCCTATCACGTGACAACATCACTTTGAATCAGAGAAGGAAAGTGCAAAACACCCTATGTTAGTACTGCAAAACCACTAGTAATGTGAGAAGAAACCGAGAGTTTATAGCCCCAGATTTATAAAAAATGCAATAAGTCAAACCGCCGCTGTGAACCAGAAAGAGGAAAGTGCAAAACACCTAGTAGTAACACTCCAGATCCTACTAGTGATGTAAGAAGAAACCAAGAGTTCGTAACCCTAGTCTTATATAGAGTATAACAAATCATCACGCCTACCTTAATCAAAATGTCTACATAGCCGGAAAGACCAATCCTTATATTATAGTGAATATCTATAAATAATGATAATGAGAAACACCCATAAAGTATCCGCTACCTTTACATAGAATAAGATGAACCTAACCCAATCAGGAGGTCTAATAACAATAAATTCACAAACTAACCTTGTTAAATCCATATTATGTATCATAATATGTGAAGAGGGAATGTACAAGTAATCCTAAATAAAACCAAAACGAAATGTTGTCAAGGAAAAAGTAAGAACAACAACATGTATCAGAAAGCGAAAATTAAGCCCCTAAAGTGATATTCTCTATTAAAATTATTCCTACGATAATATAAAAAGCTCAATAACTCACCTATCAACTGGAAATATTATTAAATGCAACCCGTGTTTATATCCTGACACGGAGTTGCGGAGTATCAGCCGGTAAATTCAGTGCCGAACACAACTTGCGGCCGCCATATTTAAAACGCCGACCTGACGTACTGAGAAAGAAAATGGAAAACGGACCAAGTCCGCTCTCGCGAGCGCCATCTTTGAGTAGTGGAAAGGTACTCGTACCAGAAGAAAGTGCCAAAACGGGTGAAATTCAAGCCCCGGAAGCATAGATTAGAAATGGCTCCCTTAAATAAATCAGTTCCTGCGCTATGAGAGGATATGTAAATCTACACCCAGTGTGAACAATGTACTATAGTCGAAAATTATAAATCTAAAGAGAATGGATATATAGATCAAACGGTGAAAAGGTGGTCATACCGAAAAAGAAAAGGGGCAAAGACAGTTATTTGTGAAAAAAGACAGCATATAAAGAAGAGTAGCCGTGACCAATTTAGACCAATAGCTATAGTAGAATACAGCACAATTATGTACAGAACAACAGTCCGAGTAGATTACAGACAGCATACAATAATATAAGGGAAAGCAATTCGTTGACAGTGATTGCAAATGTTAGAATAACCCATGAGAATAGACATAGGATCAGACCTACATGGTATAAAAAGGACAGAGTCGCATGTAAACAAAGATATTTCTTGAATACCTGTTCATTACATATGTTAGAATTAATACTGCTATCACAGCATGGAAATGTATAAGAACTATGAACATGACGTGAACATCAGTGATTTCTTATGATCAACATAGACATGTGTATCCATAGATTAACAATCTTATAGAGTTGGTAATATACATAAATCCAGCATCTCCATAGGTGTTTTATTTGTCACCCAAAAAATATTCCATCTCAAAATTGGTGTTAAGGCCCTCCTCTACCGCTCTCAGTTTCAAAATCCAATAACATTCCTTTTTCCTGAGGGCCAATTCTCTGTTGCCCCCTCTGGGGTCCCTACCCACATGGTCAAATCCAAAAAATTCAAAACCACATACGCGATCTTGTTTCGAACATTGCCTCATATGACTCACTATGGGGTATCTGATATCCTCCTGTCTTAGTGCTCTAAAATGTTCACTGGCCCTCACCTTCAATGGTCTAATAGTACTGCCCACATAGTATAGGCCGCATTTGCAAGTAATCATATAGATAACATAATTACTATCACATGTAATGTTCTGGTTAATGTTGAAATGTGCTCCGGTGGAACTCTTAAAAGTGGATATTCCTGACTTGGCCCATCTACACATGCCACAGTGTCCACATTTGAAGAAACCCTTGTTACGGCTAGTAAGCCAATTATCCTGGGTCAATTTAGTACGATAGCTGGGGCATAACATATTCTTAAGGGTTAAGCCCCTTCTAAAAGTCAATACTGGGGTATCTGGGATGATCTTCTTGAGAGTGGAGTCTGACGTTAGTACGTGCCAGTGTCTCTTCATGCATTTCTGCAATAAAATGGCTGTTTTAGTGTAACTGGCTATACAATGAATACTGCTGTCTTTTGGCCTAGATTTCTGGCTGAGTGTGTCTGATCTTTTCAAGTGCAAGATTCTTTTACGCGCTTTATTAATTACGTGAGAGGGATATCCCCGTGAACCAAATCTATTACTCATATCTTCAATACATTTCACAAAATCATCCTGTAGACTGCAGTTTCTCCTTGCTCGTACCATTTCCCCATATGGTATAGAGTCAATTTGATGTTTAGGATGTGCACTCTGCATGTAATATAGAATTACATGAAGTACTCTTCCTATATAAGCGACTCTCTACTCTATTGTCCTGAATGAAAAGCTCCACATCGAGAAAGGCAATGTTAGTAGTGCTGTACTCCGAGGTAAACTGGATATTGAAGTTATTATCATTCAGGTAAACAATGAATTCATTCAGTTTTTGTAGGTCACCCGTCCAAATCATTAGGCAATCATCTATGTAACAGCCCCAAAAGAGTATGTCTGAGACCCACGTGCCACCCTCTTTGCTCCAAGTTTTGTTTTGCTCAAAATAACCCATAATTTACCGGCTGATACTCCGCAACTCCGTGCCAGGATATAAACACAGGTTGCATTTAATAATATTTCCAGTTGATAGATGAGTTATTGAGCTTTTTATATTATCGTAGGAATAATTTTAATAGAGAATATCACTTTAGGGGCTTAATTTTCGCTTTCTGATACATGTTGTTGTTCTTACTTTTTCCTTGACAACATTTCGTTTTGGTTTTATTTAGGATTACTTGTACATTCCCTCTTCACATATTATGATACATAATATGGATTTAACAAGGTTAGTTTGTGAATTTATTGTTATTAGACCTCCTGATTGGGTTAGGTTCATCTTATTCTATGTATAGGTAGCGGATACTTTATGGGTGTTTCTCATTATCATTATTTATAGATATTCACTATAATATAAGGATTGGTCTTTCCGGCTATGTAGACATTTTGATTAAGGTAGGCGTGATGATTTGTTATACTCTATATAAGACTAGGGTTACGAACTCTTGGTTTCTTCTTACATCACTAGTAGGATCTGGAGTGTTACTACTAGGTGTTTTGCACTTTCCTCTTTCTGGTTCACAGCGGCGGTTTGACTTATTGCATTTTTTATAAATCTGGGGCTATAAACTCTCGGTTTCTTCTCACATTACTAGTGGTTTTGGAGTACTAACGCAGGGTGTTTTGCACTTTCCTTCTCTGATTCAAAGTGATGTTGTCACGTGATAGGCTATTTTAGCCAAATAGTTTTTATTGGACTTGCGCACTTGTGTCCTCACAACACTCCGACTAGAAGACTAAATCATGTCGAATCTTTCATGTGGATGCTTGGGGAACCACCTATTTTTGTCTCTATTTTTGTTTCTATTTTCTTGTTTTATTGGTAATCATTCATTTTTCCCACATTCAAATAATCAACCTTGTATTAATTTGTTTACACAACTGTCACGGGCTGAAGGGCTCAGATCATCCTTGTAATGTAAAATTCTTTTTTCTGCTTTTTCTGTTAACCAAACGCGAATTGGTTTGCATATACTATAGCTACAGTTACTGTTTTGTTTATTTCAGCCCTGATGAAGTCTTTAAGATTATTATCTTATTGGACGAAACACGTGTTGGCGTTTTGCTGTTGATGATTCGTGAATATTGAATCAATGAACATTTTCGTTTTCCGCAATGATCTGCTCTTCCGAAAGAATAAATTGAGTTATACTCATTCATGAGTTCCTGTGCGTCAGCGAAATTTATCAGAATATTTTGGCACCAGATATGTAAATTGGACCAGGAAACATTTACCTAAATACTAAATACTGATACCCCTCTTTTTTTGTTATTTCATTACCGTCTCTTTCTGAATCTGTATTTTTCATTTTTTTAAAGTTTTTGTCATGTTTTTTCTTGACTTTTTTATTTTTGTTTATTTTTACCCTATTTTCTTCCTTCCTTCATTCCCCTCTTGTTTTCTTTTCATCTTCTTTACCCCACCCCACCCAGCACCATGACAGAGCAGGGACGCAGCAGCAACAGGACCTGCTCAAACTGCTAGGCATCGAGGTGTCAGGGCTTGGTGATCAATAGTGCTGACTCTCAGTGGTAAGTGGTAAGTTACATTTATTTAGTAGGTGATGCAGTTTGAGTTCGCAAGGTGGATCAGCGGCAGAACTTCCTAATTACACTTGTGGGCAGGCATTTGGGCTGGTTATTTAAGAAGCAATGCAGACAGAGACTCCTCCTGTCACCACCAGGAAGAATAAGGTAGTGTTAATAGTAATAAGTAATAACAGTGAGTTAGCATTCCCTTCTCTGTACCTTTCCTTATGTAGCTTATGCAGTTCTGCCCAATCACAATCATCAGGTGAATTTTTATTATGATATCATCATAGTATGTATTTAGCTATGCACTGAAAAAAAATGGAGGCTGAGTTGCCCCATCAAAGGTGGTGGATGAGTCAGAAGCCTATGCTTACCAAGCAGAGGCATAAGGGGGATGCAATGAAGATAAATACCTTTATTTCTTCTTGTCTTTTCATTTTTCTATGTGTACTGGAATCTGCAGCACACACAGAAAATGGAAAAATTATCTTGTGATTGTTTTTTTGCAGGAAGGTGTCCCTGCAAAAAAAAAAAAAATCATCCTCTCAAAACAGACACCCTTGCAGCATGGTGCAGTGGTGCCTACATTGGTTCATGACAGCCCATTGAGCGCCAATGCAGGGGAAAAGGACAGGAATGTGTCATGTCTGTTGTAGATACAGCACATTCCTGCCCTCCCCGTTTGGAGCAGGGCAGCACTGCGAGTAGATTTGCGGCGCTGCCCTGCATCAAATGTTTGTAAATATGGCCCATAGTTTAGGATATTTTGGAGTAGGGCTTAGGTGTAGGAAATAGGAAAGTAAAAGTAATAGGTCAACTTGAGTTGAGTTCATCATACTGGGTAAACTGATTTAGAAAAGTACAATGTTACTGTGTCTGCCTCTGCTTGTCAAAAATATTTCTGAGGAAATTAAGTGTACCACAAATCATTTTTTATTATTTTCTTTTATGTCTCAACTCTGCACCCAAGAGGAAGAAGAGGGCAACATTGTCGGCGGGTCCAGGAGGAGACGAGGATGTTAGTGCCAGTAACAGTGCGAATGCTGGCAGGTCTGCTGGCCCCAGTAACACTTCCTGTTATAGTATTATTTTCCTAATTTTATATTTCACCTCTCCTCATTTCAAATAATTTTTCTTTTAGTTTTACTTTGCCTGTCTATTTTTTTTGTACTTATTTTTATTCTATTTAGACTTTGTTGAATTCTTGTGACCCCTGCCTTTATCTATTTTACATGTTTCTTCTGTACCTAACTTCCTCCTGTTGCTAAGCCTATCTTTCCCTTCTCCCTTTATATATCTTGCAGACTGGTAATTAATACTAAGCAGGCAGATTTTTTGGACAGGTACTCTACTGACAAGATTGCATGTCCATGTCAGCTTTTCTACGCTTCTTTATGAAGGTTTTCTTTACCTTGCTAATGCCAATTGCATTTGCCAACCAAGATCTCACAATAGGTTCTCCAGGATTAACCAAAGTATTCCACCCCTTTATTGCGCTTCAGTGACTTAGCTCTGTCCCCGCATAACAAAACGTTTGCTGTTGATTTGTCTACCTTGCTTTTCTAATAGCCGACAAAATTCCTAAAGAGAATGATAGAAGAAGATATGGGGGGTCATTAAGCCCCAGGACAGTTGGTGTAAATGTGGCAATAGTACCGCCAACAAGATGGCGGTACATACCGTCACATTATGACATTGTAGCCAACCCACCAATGCACCACATCGACCGCCATGGCGGTAGCAGCCGCCGGGCTGGAGATAACAATCTCCAACCCGGTGGCTGCTACTCTCCTGCCTGCAGCATTATGACCCTGCCTACCACCATGGTTTTCGTGGTGTTTGTAACGCAACGAAAACCATGGCAATAGGCCCTACCAGTGACAGGGAATTCCTTCCCTGTCACTGGTAGGAGGCCCACCCCCCCAACACTACCCATACAACCCCGAACCACACCTCCATCCATGCTCCCCCTTCAATCAATCGATCAGTAATTTGTTTAGCTTTCTACTTACCCGGTAGGGTCTCAAGGTGCTGGGGGAGCGGTGCTACTGCTCGAAGAGCCAGGTCTTGAGGCGCTTCCTGAAGGTCAGGTGGTCCTGGGTCAGATGTAGTTTGACAGGGAGGGAGTTCCAGGTTTTGGCAGCAAGGTGGGCGAAGGATCTGCTGCTGGTTGTGGTACGGTGGATGCGGGGGATGGTTGCGAGGGTGAGGTTGGCGGAGCAGAGCTGTCGTGTCGGGATGTGGAAGTTGAGACGCCCGTTCAGGTTGGCAGGTCCGGCGTCATGGAGAGCCTTGTGAGCGTGGATCAGGAGTTTGAAGATGATCCTTTTGTTGAAGGGGAGCCAGTGGAGGTCTCTGAGGTGGGCTGAGATGCGTTCATGGTGAGGGTGGTTGAGGATGAGTCATGCTAAGGCGTCCTGGATGCACTGTAGTTTCCTCTGGAGCTTGGCTGTTGTTCCAGGGTAGAGAGGGTTGGTGTTGTCCAGTCTGCTGCTAACGGGGGAATGGGTGACCGTTCTTCTGGTTTCACTGGGGATCCATCTGAAGGTCTTGCGAAAAATGTGAAGGGTGCTAAAGCATGAGGAAGTGACGGAGTTGACTTGCTGGGTCATAGAGAGCGATAAGTCCAATATGAAGCAGAGGTTGCGTGCGTGGGTGGTGGGTGTTGGGTCAGATCCCATGTGGCAGGCCACCAGGAGTCATCCCATGCTTATCTGTTGGAGCCGAAGATGATGATCTCGGTCTTCTCCGAGTTCAGTTTGAGGCAGCTTGCCTCCATCCAGTTGGCGATGGCGTGAAGTCCGGTGTGGGGGTTGGTCTTGGCGGTTGCGGGGTCCTTCGTGAGAGAGAGGATGAGCTTAGTGTCGTCCACGTAGGAGATGATGTTAAGGCCGTGAGTTCGGACGATGCTGGAGAGCGGTGCCATGTAGACATTGAAGAGGGTAGGGCTGAGTGTGGATCCCTGGGGAACTCCGCAGATGGTCTTGGTGGCTTTAGACAGGAACGGGGGGAGGCAGACTCTTTGGGTTCTGCCAGAGAGGAAGGATGTGAGCCAGTCCAGTGCTCTATGGCGGATTTCGGCATCGTGGAGGCGTGTGCGAAGGGTGTGATGACAGATGGTGTTGAAGGCTGCGGAAAGGTCAAGGAGGATGAGGGTAACGGTTTCACCTTTGTCGAGCCTGCTCCTGATGTCGTCGGTGCAAGCGATAAGGGAGGTCTCGGTGCTGTGGTTCTTGCGGAAGCTGGATTGGGAGATGTCGAGTAGGCTGTTGTCCTCCAAGAAGCGAGATAGTTGGTTGTTGACTATCTTCTCAATGATCTTCGCAAGAAAGGGGAGTAGGGAGATGGGCCGGTAGTTTTTGAGGGCTTCGGGGTCAGCTTTGGGCTTTTTGAGCAGGGCGTTGACTTCGGCGTGTTTCCAGCTCTCCGGGAAGATGGCAGTCTCAAAGGAGCTGTTGATGATGGTCCGGAGCTGGGGAGCGATGATTTGGCTGGCTTTATTGAAGACGTGGTGAGGGAAGGGGTCGGCAGGTGAACCGGAGTGGATGGTGCTCATGGTCTTGGTGGTTTCCTCGTCGTTGGTGGGGGTTCCAGGCACTCAGGATGTTGGTGTGGTTGGGTGCGTCGGGTCGGCCTTGGCAGTGGTGGTGGTGGGGGGTGGCAGTGCGAAGTTGCCATGAATGTCTGTGATCTTGCGGTGAAAAAATGTGGCAAGGGAGTCGCAGAGGTCTTGCGAGTGGATGGGTCGGCAGAGCAGGACTTGGGGTTGGTGAGTTCCTTAATGATGCTGAAGAACTCCTTGCTGTTGTACGTGTTGTTGTCAATTCGTTCTTTGTAGAAAGATCTTTTGGTGGTCCAGATGAGCTGGTGGTTTTTGCGGATGGCGGATTTGAGGGGGGCGTGGTTGCTTTCTGTTTGTTCTTGGCGCCAGATCTTCTCGACTTTTCGGCATTCCCGTTTGGAGGCCTGAAGGTTTGCGGTGAACCAGGGAGCTTTTTTGTTGGTTCCAATCCACCCCCCATACACGCACACATGCAGGCACACACCACGCTTTCACACACTCACTCCCACAGGCATACACGCATTCATACACACATGCATCCATTCATTCATGCACACATCCATACACACATCCAAACGTACACACAGACGTGCATTCACTTTTCCATTCATTCACGCATTCTCACACATGCACACACACACACACCAACAGTACACACTCATACGTGCACATACTCACACAGACATGCACACACCCCCATACACACACACACAACACCTCACACCCCCTCCCCTGTCGGAAACCCGACTTACCAGAATCCAGGGGTTCTTCCAGCAGGGGAAGGGATAGGGCACTCCTACTGCCAGCAGCGCCCACCAGCAGAACACCGCCAGGCCGTATTATTTGTCAAAATACGGCTCGTGGCCGTCTACTGGTGTGGCGCCGGTGGTGGTAGCAGCGCCACCTTAACACCATCCGCCAGCATGGCCACTGCCGGATTTCCTCCCTTCTTGTGGTGGAAATCCATCTGTGGTCATAGTGTGGCGGACAGATGTTAGCTGCGGTGATGGTCTTTTTGCGGCCATCGCCACATCGATAGGCAGTACTTATCGCCAATTTCATAATGAGGCCCATAATCTACTGTGGTTGTATTTATTTTGTTGGGACTAAATTGTATAAGGTTTTTTCCATTCAAACCAACCACTAGTGCCGGACCAGCGGCAGCACCAGTGCACCGAATGTGGCAGCGATCTGAGAACCGTCGGCAGCAGGAACAGGTGCTGGTAAGTCATATTGCTCTTGCTCATTGGCAATCACTAATATACTCACTGCAGTGGCAATGCTTATGAAGCCCCTGGTTTAGCAGCTGCTGTGGGGATTGAGTTCTTAATGGCCTCTTCTCTCTGCAAATCTGCAGACAAAAGCTCATGATGAATTGACGCTAAAATGATGGCTTGATGGAAAAGCAAACAAAGGATGGATGGCTAAAAGAAAGAATAGGTGAAATGGTATATTAGTGAAAGAATGTGTGGGTGAAAGGAAAAGATGCGTAGGTCAGTGATAGGAGATGCATGAATGGGTGAAGATAGATGAAAAGTGTGAAAGGGGTGAAAAAATACCTCAGTGGGTGAAGGGTGGATGGGTAAGAGCTGATGCTCGGGTGAAGAATGGGTTGATGGATGGTAATGAATGATACCTGGGTAAATGGACAAATAGGTGAAAGGAGGGTGTTTGAAAGAATGGATACTGGAAATGAGAGTCAATGGATGGACAGGTGGATAAATATGGATGGCTGCATTGGAATAATGAAAGATTGGAGGAGAGAGTGTAACCTTCAATCAAATGGTGGGTATCAAAGCAGGATGAATAGAATAGATTAATGCAAAGATGAACGTATAGTTGCTTGGATCAAGAAATAAGGGAGCTTGTTGTGGAGAGGGACGTTTGAACCAAAGCTTTGGTTCAAAGTGGGGGCATTTTAATTTTCTGTCTTCTCCCTTAACTCACTGTAGTTGAAGCGAGGCATCCTCCCACCCATCATCATAACATGCTCCCCATTAATCACCAATGCTACTATGACTTAATGGCAGCGTGGCAGTGTACAATAATTTTTACTGTGAAATGTGTGCATCTACTTCAGTTGATGCAGCATTTACAAAGTTGTTAATGAATTGCAGACCTAAGGTGTGTTTTGCTTCCACCCCAGTGCCCACTCTGTCACCTCCTAGTACTTCAGTCCTTCATTCTTTTCAAAGTTCTGTCCCAGCCACCCCAAAAAAACTTTAAAATTCCTTTTTGCATGCACCATATTTATGTATAATTTAATATTTCCCGGCTTTGGATTTAAGGCATTCAAATTTTACCCTTTTGACATTCGTCCTCTACAAAGAGGCATGTGTGGGTAATGGCCCTGTGAATCTTCGCATTCAGCCACATCAAATTCCAATGGCCCTAAGGGACCAGCAATTTAGTGCTAGTGTGCCACTCTACTTTAAAAAAATTGTTTGCACAGAGCATGGTTTATAATTTGTAATTTTCCTTTTTCTTTCCTGTTTTAGCTACTCCTGGTGGACATCATCTAACTCACCAGGAGATTGCAACCTGGCTGCGGCGGAAGAGGCTGGAGGGTATCTGGAATAAATATCAGTGGCTGGTGACCCTTCAGGAAGATGAGGCTGAGGCAGCAGTGGCCACCGGCACTGGCCGTGGCTCCCCCACATGTCCACTAGCGCCTCCAGCCTCCCAGGAGTACCACCATTGCAGCCGCCAGCCGGCATCAGCCCGAACATGTTCCACCACTGTTGCCCCCCCTCGTGCTCTGACCGCATTTTCCAGTGGCATGTCCTCCAGCACCTTGCGCATCTAGAACACCAGATGGCACACATGGAGGCAAGCCTCGAATATCTCTAGAACCATATTGAAAACTCCCTCTTCTAACTCTTATTTTAACTTTCTGTTTTGGTGGGAGGGACACGTGTTGTGGGTGGAAAGGGTGAGGAGGGAGTTGAGGTGGGTTTTTTCGAACATTACATATTGGACTTTTCGTTGGACTTTGGGGACTGGGCTATGTCTTTGTTTGGGGAGAGTGGGTGGACCTGTTGTGGGTAAGAAGGGTAGGTTTTCGTATGTGTTTAAAATAAAGACGGCAATTTATTTTACTCAATTTAGGCCTCACATGTTTATTTTGGTGTTTTAGTTTTCACTGCTGTGTTATAGTGTAGCCTGTTTTTTAAATCTGTTAAAAAAAGTGCTTCTCATTTACTTATAGCCTTCCTCTATTGCGCTCTGCAATTATATTGACCACCAGGGGATGATTGCCATTGCCTATTTTGCTTATAAAAACCCAGATACGCATAGACAAGTAAGACAACATCTTCTTTAGTGGGAGTTACTTACTAACTAAATAAGTTCACTTCAATCCGTAGTTCTTCTCTTACCTGAATAGATAGCGAAGGAGTCTTCTTAGTACAGGGATTTTCATGATGGCATCTTAATGAGGTGGTAGGTAGGTAGTAGTAGTAGCTGGCTAGCATGCTAACATGGAAGACAGAACTTCACAGACGGTGCCGTTCCCACCTATGCGAACTCCAACTACAGGAATTAATCAAAGGGTTATCCATCACTGCCAGCTTGATTGAAAGAAAACAGAGAGTTAGTGGGTCATCATCATAATATCATAACTTTAGGAAGACTAAGGAACACATTCAGCATTCACTGTGGCTGCAGGACAAGCCAGACATTTTATTGCCAGCCTGCTGAGCTCTGGCCATTGGTGCATCTTCCCATTCCAATACACCAATGAGTTTTGATCCACATACACCTCTTTCAGGTCATCCCGATAGTCCTGGAACATCCTCTAAATCAGGGGTCTTCAAACTGGGGGGCGGCCCCTGCTAGGTGGGCCTCAAGTGATCCGGGGGGGTACCAGGCTCTGGCCAAAAGAAAGATTATACAGATAATAGTGCTTTGTTTAAAGCAGAAACATGTTTCTTTCATTTGTAAAAAGATAACAGATCTTAGCTGCAATGTTTAAATAAGTCTAGACTTTTTTTAAACATTGCCAACTTAATAGAATAGTTTTGAAAAATTCTGAGGGGGGCCTGACAACTTATTTTTTCTTACTGGGGGGGCGCGGCATTAGTAAGTTTGAAAACCACTGCTCTAAATGGTAATTGGTGCTGCCACCTGCTCAACCACTTTTTCCTTCAAATCTGCACTGAATTTAAGAGCTGCCACTTGAAACCACGCCGAGGTTGGGTCCAATTTTTCTGTTGCTGCTGTCACCAGTTTTCTTGTTGGTGAAGTTGGCAGATGTGAGACAAGACTGACCTCTCTGGAAGTTGAAGGCAGCACCCCAGAACTGCAGAGTGGGACTCCAAGTTCCAGCCGTTCTTCTTCCAGTTTTCCTGCTTTCTCAACAATCTACTTCGTGTATTATGAAACATCCCCTTCAGAAAAAGGAATGAAAGTAGAAAAAAGTTTTTGTTTAGCGGGGGTCAAGTAAGGTGGTACAGATGTACTCTTTGGACAAAATTATGTCATTTTGCAGCCTTGCATTGCAAGTCGAACTATAGCTTAGGTTTGCAACCAAGGCATGCGCTTCTGGGTTTTCGTTCGCACCCCCGAATGCAAACCTTTCAAACACCTTCTTTAGGTGCTCCTGTAGCAGATTCAATAATGGGATACCTGGGCCCATTGTACTGTTCTCCTTGCTAACTTCCCACGTGAAAACTTCAAAAAGGAGCAGCATCCGTGTGGGACATTTGACTAGGCCCCATTTGTCTGCATCAATGCTCATGGGTTTCCCAATTGCATCAGCTCCTCTTTGAATGACATAGTCGTTACCACGCTGAATAATCCGCAACTGTTTCCAGGCTTTAAAAGAATGGCTGAGATGAGTGCAGTTGTGTCTGTAGGTGGTCAATATGTTGCTAACTATGTCGTCTTTTTTAAGAAAATCTTGCAAAACTGGGTTGATGCAGTGCACCAAACACAGGACCCTGAAATAGCCACTGACTGCCATAGCATTGACAATGTTACTCCCATTGTCCATGGCATCAAATTCAATTCGAAGACCTCTCGTTTCAGCCATTCAGACACCTTGATATTCAATTCCACAAGATGTTTGCAGCTGTGTGTGATTTATCCATGGCTCACATGACGACTGTTGCATGCCTTGGAACCTTCCATTATGGTCAGAGGGTTGCCACAAACTCTAAGAATCCCACTCCTTCCACAAAAGAAAAGGAGGAGGTCCAGCACTAACATTTTTGCCAGCTTCCCATTGTACAAATGTGCCATTGGGTGGTTACAGTAATAGGTCCCACCCTGCCTAAATATGCTCATAATTGTAGCCTGGATTTTCTTCTTTCGTGGGGACGACTTTTGAGATGTAGGTGGTGGTACACTCAATGCACATCGTGGTGCAGTCACTGTATGCTGTGGTGTCTCCATTTGACTCTGAGGCTTCCTTTGCCATTGTGAGGTCGCTGAGGCAGGTGATTCTGACACACTGTTGGGGACCGGGCTGCTTTGCATGAGGATGTCACCCTCTTCTTCCTCACCTTACACCGTGATTTGACCAGTTGTAGCTAATGTTTCCTGTCTCTTCTCACCTTCATCACTGCGACCACGATGAGCTATTTTTTAAGGTGCTCCTCCCAGTGGTTTGTGTGATGTTTTTTCCTATGGGTCATCTGGCTTCCAGTACCATAATGTGAACCTGCCTTACATTGATGAACACTTGTGTGGCAAATGGAGCATGTGGCAATGTTCCCCTCCTCTTTGCTAATAGTAAGAAAGTCCCAAGCTGGGAGGAGTACTTTCTTATTGGGGCAATGACTGAAGAAGAACTGGATATAGGTGGGTGTGTTGATTGCCTCTATTAAGTACATACTTCTACTGAGCTACAGTGCAGGTCTCTGCTGGGACCTTACAAATATGGGAGCTGGCAGTGCTGACTATGTCACATCCCTCGGAGCAGGTTGGATAGTAATGTCCGACTCCTCTGTGCCAGCTTCCACAATGACTGGCTCATCGTCATCATCCTCCTCATCATCCCCTTCCATGATTCTAAGGCTTTCTGGAACTTTTCTTTTCCCTTGCCTCTACTGGCGTCCCCCAGACTCTACCGGGGTCCACTTCATGTCCCTAGCATCATCATCAGAAGTGGTGCTTGGAGATGATGGTGGAGTAGTACCCTTCCTTTTTCTTGCTGGAGATCTGGGAGCCATTGATTCTAAAAGAAGAGGTTATTTCTCAGCAGGAATCTCGACCTCCTGCTCTGCTCTAACTTCAGAAAGATCTGGCTACAGCTGCTGTCCACTTTGCTATGTTTCCTGAAATGATTGGGTACTACTTAGCAAAAGGGACAAATCCAATTCAACATCACTGCTCGTCATTGTCACCATGAGTGCAGTGGCTGCTTCACTGACAGACATGGTCTTGGGTTTGGGTTGGCGTGGTGCTGTTGTTAAAGGAGTGCTGCTCCCAGGTTCCTCCACGGAGGCCGTTGTGGCAGGCACACGTCTCACAAAAAAAAACTGCAGTTGGCACGGCACTGGCAGAAAGTTGCATCTTCTCACTGGCCACTTTCTTAGGAGCAACTTTCTTTGGGGCCATCTTAAGCTCTAGGTTGGCAGTGTCATTAAGATGCACAAGCAAAAGAGTTTAGTGCTTGTGGACCAAAGTAACTGTAAGGCCTTCTCGTTGGCAGTGCTGCATGTGATGTGGGATCTCTTCTATTATGCACCTAAAATCAACCAAACAAGAAAGACATGTAGTTGGTGAAATGTTTGCATTATGGCAATTTGAAATAGTGCTGAGAAATGTGGTTGGTTCCTTATGTAATACCTATTTAATCAAACATTCTAAAGGCAAACCACACCCTTACAAGATTACATATCGAATCAAACAGCACAACAGGCAGATCTAGCTATCTGCTTTACCTCCATTTGTTTTAAAGAGGACACCTAGGATAGTCAGAGAGAGGTGCATGGGTAAATGGAATAATCCTTTAAATAACCTATGGCTGCAAGGTGTTCAAGGGAAATGGAATATTCATTAACAAAATTAATTATGCTGTTGATTTGTCCGCTGTGCTGCGCAGCCAGAGTGTCCTAGAGAAAATGGAATTGCACCTAAAGAAATTGAATGTTGTAGTACAGCTGCGCGTCTTTGGTGGATAGATGGATAGATGGATGGATGGAGGAATGGATGGATGTGGCTGGATGGATCAAGGTAAAATGCAGAAATGAATAAAATTAAAAATAAAAATAAGAAATTATAAAAAATAAAAATAAAAATATAACAATTAAAATAAAAAAGAAATTCAAAAATGTAAATTAAAAATGAAAGTAAAAAAATCAAATAAAAAAGCTAAAATAATTATACAAAATATGAAACTGAAATATAAAAATAATAATAATAATAAAAACATGAAATAAAAATGACAACAAATTACAATTAAAAATTAAAATACAAAACAATTGGAAACTTAAAAAACAAATGATCAATAATTAATGATGTTTATATGTAAGGCTATGTCAAAGACACACTTGCTGCATGGACAACATGGCTGTCAGCAAGCCACATGGTCTAATAACAGCAGAAAGTAGGAGGTGTGAAGAATAAAGAACACATGCAAGCCTATGGCAAGGGACACTGGCTGGATGGTCAAAATGGCTGCCAGCCAGCCACATGGTCAAAGAACAAGGAGCAAGGAGGCGTGGCAAACAAGAAGACACGCAAGCCTATGTCAAAGGATACTGGCTGGATAGACAAAATAGGTGCTAGCCACCTGGTTGAACAACAACAACAAGGAGGGATGGCAAACAAAAAACACAGGGAAGCCTATGGCAAAGGGACACTAGCTGCATGCACAAAATGGCTGCCAGCCACATTGTCAAACAACAACTGCAAGGAGAACAAAGAACAACATATGCAAGCCTATGCTAAAGGGACACTGGCTGGATGGACAAAATGGCTGCCACCCCCATGGTCAAACAACAACTGCGAACAAGGAGGCATGGGGAACAAAGAACACATGCAAGCCTAGGGCAAAGGGACACTGGCTGCATGCGCAAAATGGCTGCCAGCCACATGGTGAAACAACATCCTATGTCATCGGCTATTACCCCACAATATATACACTTTTTGCAACAAAAAAAATGAAATGCAAATGATGGCCAACATTTTAAACTTAATCCAATGCCATCCCTGCCCTAAAGGAAGTTTTCAAAACATATACCGCTGAAACATTTATTTCATGCACTGATGACTACTAGTAATGGGCCTACTGGCTTAATGGCCCTTTTGGAAATCTAGGCCACATACTAAAATAATATTGCAAATGTTACAAGAATACACAAAAGGTACTGAGCTGTGCAACATTATTCCTTTACACAAGGTGAAAAATCACAGAAATGCAAAATAAATAAAAACTAGGCCTCTACTAAAACTTCAGGCCACCCACCACTATAAGATTAAAAAGTCTAATTCAATTACAAAGACATACTGGTCTATGGCCAAGGAAACAAACATTGCCCTCATACAATAGTTTTTTAACTTACTTGTGTGATTCAACAAAAACAAAGTCCTCAAATCCATAGGTATACCCAGGAGACAAAGCACTGCGAGGAGCCTGCTGGACAGGAACAGGAAGTTAGCGTCTCTGACGCACTTCCTTCCTGTTTGAAAAAAAAAAGGCTTTCAATCTGAAAAACAAATTTCAGGGTCCATTAGAAAGTAAATCTAGCCCCAAACACTTTTTAACTAGATTTAGTGGCTCTGGAGTAGAACATTTGCTTCAGAAGTGAGTTTGCACTCATGAGCAGCCCTGTTTTGGCCGTCGGCACGAACCAAAGCAGTGCAAGCAAATGCAAAGTCCTGTCCCTGCTTGCTAGCAGTCAGGAATTATCTTCATGCTCATGAGAGAGCGCAAAAACCCATTCTCATGAGCGTAAACGAACTCCACTCCGTGCCATAGTGCGGAATTCAGGAACTCCGTGCTACTCTGCATAGTCCGAAGTGACCAAATTCTCCAAACTCTGCTGGTGAAGCGGAGTTCTACGCCCGGCCCTAATTTTTATGTGTGGTTGTGGCTGACCTGTTAGCCCCCTGAGAAGCCCTATACATGCAGAATACTGGTGCAAGCTGGGATGATTGTTTTTTGAGGATAGATCTAAAGGGAAGGTTTGTAGGTCCAGGACCGTTGGTTTCTTCTTCTTCTTTAAGGAAAGACGACTGGAATTTTGACCCAGTTGGTTTTTACATGATCCTAGCATTGTATGCCTGTGGCTGCAAGTGAGCACCATTTGAGGTTTACACCCTCTAGCCAAAACTGGCCTTATTGTATGCGTGCTCACTGTACTGGTTGTGGGTTTTGCTGGTAAAGCAGTGTAGGGGTTAGAGTAACAAGTGTCTCTAAGGCCTGAGTTTGTGGGGTCCACGTACGGTTTGTTAAACCGCACTGGGCGTCTCTTACTGGTTGGTGACATTGGGTTGTTTTGATGGATCTTTGTGATGTCCTTTAGCAGTGCCGATGTATGCTTAACCTTTTGTGGTACTCCGGCACCGGTCTTTTGTGTTGGTTCTATGATGGAAACAAAAAAAACACACTTAACTATTGCTTTAAATTTTTTTTATTAACCCCGAATAGATGCTGGAGCAACATGATGCTTGAGACATAAATACATTACGTTTTTTTTGGGTGCTACGTTTTGTAAAACATACTTGCTTTGTCCCTTTGTCCCTTTGTGGAACCCCTTTCTCTATAGTCTGTCCGTCTATAGGCCCCGAAGTCTTCCTTTTTTAGAATGTTGTTGCAACCTTTCCAGGACTCGTTGATGCTCCAGCCAACAATTTTGCTGGAGGGTCTACCTTTTGCTGAGGTTTGGCCTAATTGTGAGCTTCCAGGGGAACTGTGAAGAAAAATGAATCATTGTCACATTTCCAAAATAATACACAACTTTAGCACACATTCAAAGGATGTTGCTGACCTTTAGCTCCTGGCAAACCCATGGTTTAAACAAAGGATTTTATTTGTACATTTTCTAAACAAAACACTGATTTTTTACGTAATCAATGGAACACAATAAAACAAATGACATTGTTCAGCTACTGTGCCCTCAAGGGCTGCCTTGTCAAAAATTTACACCTTTACATAAGCATGTTACTGAACTGCTCAAAGCATATGAGAAAATCAACACACATTTTACATCAGAGCAACTTGTGCTATTTCACAGAGTAAGTACAAATACATATTCAAGAGCTAGAGTATTCTGTGCATTAACCCCTGGCAAACCGTGGTTTGAACAACAGACTTTATTTCCACGCGGCCTGCAGCATCTTAAGCAGGTGCAACACAATGAAACAAATGACATGCTTCAGTGACCGTTCCCTAAACCACAGCAGATGTCCTTGAGCCCTTGCCATTAAAAGAAATAGCTGTCCCTCTTACAGCCCTATTTTACACTTGCATTATATGAATTACAGGCTGCTACCAAGGGCTGCCTTGTCACAATGTACACTTTTACATAAGCCTTTTACAGAACTACTCAAAGCATATCAGAAATAACTCATAATCAATGCTTACACTACAGTTTTCTTTCTCTACCGCCTCCCCTCCTGCCCCAGTCCTATTGCTCAGGGCTTTTGAAAGCCCATTCAAAGCATGTTGCTGACCTTTAACCCCATGACAATCCCTTGGTTTAAACAACAGATTTTATTTGTACATGTTTTAGATTCCCTGATTTCCATGCGACTTGCAGCATGCTAAGCTAGCCACTATGAGGTTCAGCTAATTAACTGTTTCATTCAAACCATAAAAGAAGCAGATGTTTTTCATACCAGGAAAAACAGAAACTGGGCTTCCCTATGTGTAGGAAAATACCATCTTGCCTGGCATGTTACCCCCATATTTCACTGTATATATGTTGTTTTAGTGTATGTGTCACTGGGACCCTGCCAGCCAGGGCCCCATTGCTCATAAGTGTGCCCTGTATGTGTTCCCTGTGTGATGACTAACGGTCTCACTGAGGCTCTGCTAACCAGAACCTCAGTGGTTATGCTCTCTCTGCTTTCTAAATTGTCACTAACAGGCTAGTGACCAATTTCACCAATTCACATTGGCATACTGGAACACCCTTATAATTCTCTAGTATATGGTACTGAGGTACCCAGGGTATTGGGGTTCCAAGAGATCCCTATGGGCTGCAGCATTTCTTTTGCCACCCATAGGGAGCTCTGACAATTCTTACACAGGCCTGCCACTGCAGCCTGACTGAAATAACGTCCACGTTTTTTCGCAGCCATTTACCACTGCACTTAAGTAACCTATAAGTCACCTATATGTCTAACCTTCACCTGGTGAAGGTTGGGTGCTAAGTTACTTAGTGTGTGGGCACCCTGGCACTAGCCAAGGTGCCCCCACATCATTCAGGGCAAATTCCCCGGACTTTGTGAGTACGGGAACACCATTTCACGCGTGCACTATACATAGGTCACTACCTATGTATAGCGTCACAATGGTAACTCCGAACGTGGCCATGTAACATGTCTAAGATCATGGAATTGTCACCCCAATGCCATTCTGGCATTGGGGAGACAATTCCATGATCTCCCGAGTCTCTAGCACAGACCCTGGTACTTTATGGGTCCCCGACACTCTAACCTGCAGTGCACAACCTTCTGAGTTGTCCTCCGGTGTCGTGGGACTCCCTTTTCTGACTTTGGGTGGACTCTGGTTCACTCCTCTTCCAAGTGCATGTTCCGGTACTTCTGCGGGTTCTGCCTGCTTCGGTGAGGGCTCCCTGACTTGCTTGGCGCCCCGTCTGTCTCCTCATCCAAGTGGCGAAATCCTGGTCCCTCCTGGGCCACAGCAGCATCCAAAAACCCTAACCGCGACCCTTGGAGCTAGCAAGGCTTGTTTGCGGCCTTTCTGTGTGGGATCCCCTCTACAAGCTTCTTCACGACATGGGACATCCATCCACCAAAGGGGAAGTTCCTAGTCCTCTTCGTTCTTGCAGAATCCACAGCTTCTACCATCCAGTGGCAGCTTCTTTGCACCCTCAGCTGACATTTCCTGGGCATCTGCCCACTCTCGACATTGTCGCAACTCTTGGACTTGGTCCCCTTTTTCCACAGGTACTCAGGTCCGGAAATCCATTTGGTTGCATTGCTGGTGTTGGTCTTCCTTGCAGAATTCCCCTATCACGACTTCTGGGCTCTCTGGGGAATATAGGTGCACTTTACACCTACTTTTCAGGGTCTTGGGGTGGGCTATTTTTCTAACCCTTACTGTTTTCTTACAGCCCCAGCAACCCTCTACAAGCTCACATAGGTTTGGGGTCCATTTGTGGTTCGCATTCCACTTTTGGAGTATAAGGTTTGTGTTGCCCCTATACCTATGTGCTCCTATTGCAATCTACTGTAACTTTACATTGCTTGCATTACTTCCTTTTGCTATTACTGCATATTTTTGGTATTGTGTACATATATCTTGTGTGTATTTGGCATCCTCATACTGAGGGTACTCACTGAGATACTTTTGGCATATTGTCATAAAAATAAAGGACCTTTATTTTTAGTATATCTGTGTATTGTGGTTTCTTATGATATTGTGCATATGACACCAGTGGTATAGTAGGAGCTTTGCATGTCTCCTAGTTCAGCCTAAGCTGCTCTGCTATAGCTACCTTCTATCAGCCTAAGCTGCTAGAAACACCTCTTCTACACTAACAAGGGATAACTGGACCTGGTACAGAGTGTAAGTACCCCTTGGTACGCACTACAAGCCAGGCCAGCCTCCTACACTATGCAACACACTGAATGGAAAAAAATAATTTAAAACTTCCAGTTGCTCCTCGCAATTCAGCTCAAGGCTTTGCTCCATCTTGCTTGGGGCCCCTCAGTCCATAGACTTAAACTAAACATTTCCTTGCTGCTTCTGATTGTGCGTGTGTGTGGCCTTTGGGACAGCATTATATACTTAATAGCGCTTGCTAATTATGCATGGGTCCACTTTTGGGAGTGACCAGTACCAGCCATCTGAGTATCAGCTCCATTTCATTGCAGTGGGATGCTTCTGATTGTGTGTGTGCGGCCTTGGAATGGCATTTTATACTTAGTAGAGCTGGCTAATCATGAGATGGAAGCATTTTGTGGGGTTGAGGAGTACCAGCCATCTGCGTATGGGTTGCATTTCATAGCAGTCTTGATTCAATTATGAACTTGTCTAGTCATTTCTAACAAAAGATCTTTTTTAAGTCAAATGTACACCCTCCAGGTAAGACAGATGGGCGGAGGGAGGCAGTGGGGCCCTGGGGGGTTCCACCTATGTATTTGCCCGAGCCTCTCATTGGGGAGCCCTCCAGGTTTCTCATCAAGATTTCACGACCGCAGACTGTCTGAACATGCCCTGGCTTGCTTTATTAGCGACTTACATATTGTGCACCCGAGAGAGAGTTGCAATTTTGCCTCTGACAAAGCCCTAGACACAGGGCAATGGGGGCCCATACCTATTATGACAGCATCCTAACCATGTTTCAGTATGTGACTAGCATGTGACCAGGGTGATGTCATAACACATGTCACCCAACATGGTCATGTGACCCCCAAGAAAGTGACGTCACTGCTGAGGGGGGACCCTCAGGGGCCCGGAAGTCCCAGTAACAGAAGTGATGTCACTTCTGGGCCAACTGTCACTTTTGCATGATGGCAGAAGGGATCCATACTTACTACTGGCATGTGTAGTACATATATTTAGAATGTTTTATTTTAAAAACAGACAAGCATGTTTGGCAATCTGTAAATGTTCTATTGGTAAACTTTCAGCTGTTAGTTAACCATTCTTGTGTTTTTATGGAACATATTAAAAAATAAATCATGCTTTATCTAGAGCAATTTAGGCAGTACTTTATTTCCATACAACTGCAACGGCATAAAAGTTAGGTAGCCTCTCAGTATCATGCTCTTTGAAGGATAGTTCTCTTTTTCAGAATTAAAAACGTATTTCTATATAGAGCACTACAAACTCCACTTTTCCCACTGAATGTTACCATTGCCCAATTTATGGTACCCAATTTAAAAACTTTCTCGAAGAGGAACAGCCTCTAATAGATGACAAAAGCCTTAAACTATCTGACTGCCACATGAAAATAGGTCTTATGTTGAAATTACCAAAGTATAGATTTACTTAAAATATTGTTCAGTCAATGAAGCTAAATAAAGTAAAATAGAGTTTTCGGTATCCTATCACCGCTGCTTACTATTTTGTAACATGTTTGTTCATTTTTATACAAATCACTGTGTTACAGTGAGACACAACTTAGTTTGCAAGATTGAATCACTATAAAAAGGAATCATTCTTTAAAGGATTGGTAGTAATATTATATATAGTTAATTGCAAGTGAAAGACATGTACATGTACAGAACTATATTAGGGGTCAAAAAGAGACTTAGGCCCTCATTATGACCCGGGCGGTCTACTGACCGCCAGGGCCACAGTGGTGGTTTCACTACCGAATGGCTGGTAGTAAAGACCGCCACATAATAAGTGTGCTGGGTTGGCCTCTGCCAACCTGCCACATCCCTGCCTGTACCGCCAGGGCGGTTAGACCCGCCAGGCCCGAGATCAGCATCTCCGACCCGGTGGTCCAATGAAGACTGCCGGTGGTATTTGGAGCCAGCTTTCTACCAGGGTTTCCACGGCGATAGCACTGCCACGAAAACCCTGGCGGAAAGGCTACCGGTGAGAGTAAACATTTTTCCTGTCACCGGGCAGAATACTTCTCCCCCCAGCAAGCCCAAAACCCCTCCCACTCCCCCTCCATACCAGAGCTCCGCACCCCCCTTCTAGTGCAGCGCCACACCTCTCCTTCTAATGCAGCATCCCCCACATGTACGCACACAGACTCGTACACGCACTCTGCATACACTTATTCACGCACCTCGCATACACTCATTGTTAGACTTGGCAACATTGGCATGGTCTCCCCTAACCTTTTGTCTCTACTTCCCAGGTTGTTTCTGTGTGCTGGACTCTGTTACTGTTTTTGTTTGCTCCGGACACTTTAGAATTGCTGACCAGTGCTAAAGTGTAAGTGTTCCCTGTATAAATTGTATGTGTCCATTGGCCTGTTTGAATTACTAGTAAGTCCCTAGTAAAGTGCACTAGAGGTGCCCCGGGCCTGTAAATCAAATGCTACTAGTGGGCCTGTAGCACTGGTTGTGCCACCCACATTAGTAGCCCTGTAAACATGGCTCAAACCTGCCACTGCAGTGTCTGTGTGTGCAGTTTTAAACTGCCAATTTGACGTGGCAACTGTACCCACTTGCCAGGCCTAAATCTTCCCTTTCTTATACATGTAAGGTGGGACCTAGGTAGCCCCAGGGAAAGGGTGCAGTGTATGTTAAAGGTGGGGCATGAATTTTTGTGTTTTACATGTCCTGACAGTGAAATACTGCCAAATTAGTTTTTCACTGTTGCAAGCTCTATCTCTCTCACAGGTTAACATGGGGGTGGCCTTTAAATAATATAAAGCGCAGATACCCTTTGGGAGCAGATAGACATGTGGAGTTTGGGGTCTCTGAGCTCACAATTTAAAAATACATCTTTTAGTGAAGCTGGTTTTTAGGTTGTGTGTTTGAAATGGCATTTTTAGAAAGTAGGCATTTTCTTGCTTAAACCATTCTGTGACCCTGCTTGTTTGTGGATTCCATGTCTGGGTCAGATTGACATTTGGGCAGTTTGCACCTCTCCTCTAGACAGTGACACAAAGGGAGATGGGTTGTATTCTGCATATCCTGATGGACCACCTGGGCTGAGGGGAAGGGAGGAGTGGTCACTTACATCTGAAAGGGCTGTTCCTGCCATCACACAATGCAGTCTCCAACCCCCTGGTCTGTGTCTGGGGCCTAGCCTGGGCAAGGCAGGATCTTGAAAACAACAGAAACTTCTGTTTGAAGTAGGCCTACTTCAAAGGCAGAAAGAGATATAAGAAGAGCACCCAAAACCCTTGCAAATCAGATTACTTCTGGAACCAAGAGGAACCTCTGCCAGGGTGAAGAGCTGGAGAAGCTGGAGGAGGAGTACTGCCCCTTCGCCTGTGACTGTGCTTTGCTGGGTTGGCCTGCAGTAGCTGCTTCTGCCTGAGAGGTACAAAGACTGACTTTTGTGTGACTTCCCACTGGTGAAGAATCTCCAAGGGTTTGAACTGAGCTTGCCTCCTGTTGAAGTCCCAGGGACAACAAAAACTTATCTCTGCCAGCAGTTGGGCTTTCCGCTGAGAGTCCTGCCTGCCAAGTGGTGCCCTAACCTGTCTCTGGGCCCTTGAAAGGTGCTGCTGGTGGAAAAGGGCTGAATCTACGCAAAGACCGCCATGCAGGGAAACTTTTGACGCATCGCTCTTTTGCGGGAGAGAAGAAACGACGCACGCTGACCCGACCGGAGGAGGAGCGACACACATTCTCACTTGTGAGCGAGTAATCGATGTATCACTGGCCTTTTCGGATGCACACTTGCCTGTGCGGCTTTATTTTGACGCTACTCAGCTACTTGTGTGTGCTAACAGAATTCTCACTGTTTTCTAAGGATTTAAGACTCTTATTCTTTTTAAAATTCATATCTTGACTTGTGTATGTTGGATTTTTTCATTTTGGTCTTGTTTTGTTTAGATAAATATTAGCTATTTTTCTACACCTGTGTTGTGTCATTTTGTAGTGTTTTCACTGAGTTACTGTGTGTGTTGGTACAAATACTTTACACATTGCTTCTGAAGTTAAGCTTGCCTGCTCGTGCCAAGCTACCAAGGGGGCGAGCGGGGTTAACTAAGGGTGATTCTCCTTTACCCTGACTAGAGTGAGGGTCCTTGCTTGGACAGGGGGTAACCTGACTGCTAACCAAAGACCCCATTTCTAACACTCATACACCTACACTGACATACACGCATTCACTCACAAGTATCCATACACGCACTCACCTCAACATTCATACTCTCATTCACCTCAACATTCATACACGCACTCACCCCAACATTCATACACACATACATTTGCATACACACTAACATTCACACACACAGACAACATCCACTCACACACGTCAGACTAAGGACCTACTTGCCTTCAGGAGACTTCTCAAGACATGGCTGTTCGAGCAGTAACAGCCCCCCCCTCAGCGTCTTGAGACCCTCACAGGTGAGTAGTGCGCTTTACAAATCCCATGATTGATTGATTGACACAGGCACACAGAACACCCACCACCCTCCCCTGTCGGATGATCGACTTACCTTGTCCGGCGAGGAGGTCTTCTGGGAGGGAACAGGTGCTTCCACCACTGGCAACGCCCCACCATCAAGACACCGCCAGGCCATGTTACTGCTCGTAATACGGCTGGTGGAGTCGATTTGGGTGAGGTCGGTGGTGTAACCGCCCATGCGCTTCCGACCGCCAGCACGACTACTGGAGGATTTCCAAACAAAATGTGGCGGAAATCCTTCTGTACTCGTGATCTGGTGGGCAGAAGACCGCCAGCACTGGCAGCCTTCTGGCACCCGCAGCTTTGGCGGTCTTGGCAGAAGACCACCAAAGTCAAAATGAGGGCCTTAATCCGTCTTTGCCCCCAAAACCAGTGATCATGATTTGTTCAAACTCTAAAAATGGCAAATATTTTCAGAAACAGAGCACACCCACTCCCCTGTCGAGAAGAGAGTCATCTTCTTTAACTGAGATGTTACCATCTTAATGGGTTGTGCCCAGAGAATATCTCTTTCTCAGTTGGTTTTGTTGGCACCTCTTCCTCTGTTTTCCACCCCCATGCTCGGCCATCAAGGATTACACTTTCCATATGTGTCTTCTTATTTCACCATCTTTTCATCCCATAGCACTTCCATGGGAGTCTTCCCTCTATTCATAACTTCCTTCATTTGTACCTCTTTCCGCCATCTACTCTGCATCCCGTCCCTTAACCATCAGCACTTTCAATTATGTCCTTCAAAGTGCCCTAAATTCAGCCTAAGCACTATACTGACAATCTATATAACAATATGCTCAGAGTCCTTAGTCTTCATACCGGCTTCCCACTTAAATGTCCCTCTCTGAATATCCTTTCTATTTTCTGTCAGTACTTCAAAGGGATCCATGGGCGATAAGATGTGGGCTTTCCATAGAAAACCCTCATGAGCACAATATAACGGTGTCAATGACATACCTGAGCTTGGGACACACTCTGTGAGCTCATTCAATACGGAAGCCAATAGGGATAATGCACAATGCGCTTCTGTTTCCCTCCTAGAAAATCTTTTAGATACCACTCCCCAACCCACTAGCAGGCTCCTCCCCCAACAACCATCAACCTCTATGTTAAGGTGACCTTGGAATGTACATTCTAAGACTTGGGGTGACAGAAATTACATACAAATGCTCCAAAGGTGACCTGAATGATCTCAGTTCAAAACGTCTCACTCAGTTAGCTCAGTTATGGGAGCCAACCCTTACAGCCCTTAAAGGACTCGTTAAGTGTGTTGAGTGTGTTTTTTTCTTCTTTTTAGCTGGATGCAATCTTTTTGTCTTTTATTTTCTTTTATATTGCAAGTTGTTTTTGTATTTTCCATGTCTTTCAAGTATACTCGTTTTGAGCTTTTAGTGTCCTTTGCTGTGAGTTGAGCTAGATTCCCGCAAACATTCATGGTTATAAGAAAGCCACTAATTTTACAGTACCTATTGCACTGAGGGATATTTGCTTGCTTTACTACGACGTTACACTAGGCGCTGTCTTGCCTAGCACGAAGTGTTGGCCAATGAAACCCGATGGCACAATAAAACTATACAGGCTTGTAAAAGCCGACCATCTGTAAACTAAAGAAAATTCAATGCAAAGCTCCGTGGGAAAATTATAACAAAAATAAAATTGAAAAAAGTAACATATTTTGTTAATGACAAGCTGTGAAGACTTCTGAATTTCCAGAAGAATTTCTATTATGTGCCATGCCTGTTAAACAAAGGTATCTTCTTGTGTTAACAGGAGAGGATGCTGCTCCTGCAGTTTCCATCTTTCCGCCCGCGGAGGAGCAACTCGAGAGGGGATCAGTCACCCTAGTCTGCAGGATCAACGACTTCTATCCAGAAGATGTATGGATTGGTTGGAAAGAAGATGACAAGGTCATCACCAAGGGCGTGGAAAACAGCCAGAGCAAGCCAGATACGGCCCCCAAAGTCCAAGCGAAAAGTGCGCTCACTGTGGGAGGGGAGGAGTGGAAGCACCATAAGGTCTACAGTTGTGAGATCATGACAAGCCGTTAGCATCGCCTCTCATAAAAAAACGTTTATAGAAAAGAGTGGCCCTAGAAGCAACAGAGGCACCAATGCATGTCACCTCTAGTCTTCTATAGCATTTAATGTTACTTGAAATGTAGTATCAATTCCAATGCTATACGCCAGCGTTAGGTTAATATTCACATCTCTGAATGTTCCGCTAATACCACTCACTCCACTAAATAATAATAAAAAATTCTGCTGATAACATTGTGTATTTCAGTACTTTGGAATTACATTTACTGGGACAATTAGTAAAGTGGAATATTTATTGGGTTATATTTTCTGTACAGAGCTCCACATGGTGAAGATCATGCAGAAGAAACTTCAACTGGTCAAGACAAGGCAAAGCAATATGATCACGCGGACAGATGACATTGACAATTAGAGATGCAGCATCAGAGGCTAGTGACTTATGCCTCCTCCTCCCCCCAAAAGCTACCTAGAAGAAAGAATTCCAAAATGGTAGTCAATAAACATATAATAACTGGCTAAAATGCCTCGTTAGGTTCACACAGATATGATTTTGACACCTTAGCAGCCTTTTAAAAAACAAGTTAATGTTGGTAGGCCTTCAACACTTTTGATGTCAGTCACCTAGAGTTCTTACCTATTACTTTGAATAAACTATTGAGAAACACAAGTCTTCATAATCTCTGGTTAGAATATTTCATTTCGCTATTCACGGTCCTACAAAATGCGGACATGACCCTCTGCAGCTTCATTAGAAAGTTACTCCCACCTTAATAGCTCGCTCAAGATACAGCACACATATCTCACCAACATTACATCATGTGCACCCCACCGGGTGAAAATCACAGGTCAGTAATCACCAGATCATAACCAATGCCTTTCTCAGGGTTGCACATTCAACCTATTCCCTTCAGTAGAACCTCCTCATTAAGAACCAACAGAACACTGATGCTGCAGAACCCCAGGACTAGCCAAGCTCATCTGGTGGCCCCTTCTTTGCAAGACACTGACATACTAGGTCAGGAACACCTGTCATTTCCTCTCACCCAGAGAGCTAACAGAGCCCCACCTACTCACAAAGGCCTTGGATTCACCACCACCCCTACAACAAACTACATCAACTTCAACAGTTTAGCTGCAATCCTAACAAAGTGCATCCTTGCTTTTAAAGCTTTCATTCAACCACCACTACTATACTTAGCTGTATTGTCCCAAATTCCCCTTTGGTACCTTTGATTACCTTGTAACGGTTAACAATAAAGAGTAAAAACTGTTGTATACAAGCTGTTGCTGTTCGCTCTAAGCACCTCTTTGAGCAAGAGGGAGTGCCCTGAATCTTTTGAAGCTTGCAGAATTGGAGTTTTAGATGTACAAAGCATGCATTAGTAACCCACACTGCCCAAAGGATGGAATGCACGCCTTAATGCGTGATGCGCAGCTTTTATCACAGGTCTGGGACAGGTTATCTAATAACTGCATTACAGCACTGTAGGGCACGGTGTGTCTTATACTTAATAATCTCTTGTGGTTCCTATCTTCACAAAGAAACATAGCTGGGGTGCGGCACTTTCTGCCTTAGTAGTGCTCTCTGGAAGGACCTTTTGCTTGCCACTAACAGATAGGTAATCTCTCCGCTTTATGACTCTCCCCTTTTAAACTCAGTATATTCACGACCTTTTTCGGATTTCATTTATTAGTTTTTTTAGCTCAAACTTGACCCAAAGGTATTGAATCACTTCAAATGAGCACCAGTTACATTACACAAGAATTACCTAATATTGAGCCTACAACGGGATATGAACCTGGTTCCCCAGCTCTAATGTCCGCAGCTTTGGAACGTCAGGTAGCCTTCAACAGCAAATGCACTGAATAAAGTAGGAATGAAACACAACCTCTGAGTACCACGGTGAAAGTGCAGTGATGCACCCCTGCCATCTGCAACACCATGCAAAAGCCAGTTACAGACATAAAATATCAAATGTTTTAATATTGCACACCAATCGAGGGGGCTGGTGTCTACATGAGAAGACGTCACAAACGTATAATTAACTAGCATCGCACAGAGTGGACACTAAAGCCATACAGTGATCCCTCTCTTATCAATTACATGTTAAACCTAGAACCTTATTGCACATGTTAAACAGAAATAGACTTTCATGAGAATTGCAAACACCGAGTTAGGACCTTTCAATATACCCTGTGTTTAGAAAACAAATTGCGATACACAGGGCATATTTACAAAAACTGACGCACCACTGCAACAGGGCAGTTATGCATCAGAAAAACATGTGCTGCAGTACAATAGCTTTAAACGCCTTGGATGGGTCGTATTTACAGTACGGCTCACCTTGGCATAAGATCCCATACTGCTGCAAAAAAATGTTGCATCCCTGGGACGATTGCTATAGAGGAAACTGACGCATGTGCAACAGAAGTGATGTTAGGCTGTGCTACGGGACGTAAAGCAACGCAAATCAACCTTGCGTCATATGTGAGTGTGTAGGCCCATATTTATACTTTTTGACGCTAAACTGCGCTAACGCAGTTTAGCGTCAAAAAGTTTTGCGCCGGCTAACGCCATTCTGAAGCGCCATGCGGGCGCCGTATTTATTGAATGGCGTTAGCCGGCGCAAGCAGACCGGCGCTGCCTGGTGTGCGCGAGAAAAACCACGTACACCAGGCAGCGCCGGCGTAGGGGGAAAATGGCGCATGGGCGTCTTAAAATGGGGCAAGTCAGGTTACGTCGAAAAAATCGTCGTAACCCGACTTGCGCCATTTATTTTCGACGCCCATCCCCCATCAACATGACTCCTATCATTGTAAAGATAGGAGTCATGCCCCCTTGCCCAATGGCCATGCCCAGGGGACTTCTGTCCCCTGGGCATGGTCATTGGGCATAGTGGCATGTAGGGGGGCACAAATCAGGCCCCCCTATGCCACAAAATATTATTTAAAAAAAATAAAAAAAAAACTTACCTGAATGTCCCTGGGGTGGGTCCCTCCAGCCTTGGGTGTCCTCCTGGGGTGGGCAAGGGTGGCAGGGGGGGTCCCTGGGGGCAGGGGAGGGCACTCTGGGCTCATTTTGAGCCCACTTGTCCCTTAACGCCATGCCTGACCCAGGCGTTAAAAAGCGGCGCAAATGCGCCGTTTTTAGCCACGCCCACTCCCGGGCGTCTCTTTTGCCCGGGAGTATAAATACCACGTAAAGGCCTGGGAGTCATTTTTTAGACGGGAACGCCTCCCTTGCATATCATTAACGCAAGGAAGGGGTTCACGCTAAAAAATGACGCACATTCCGGGAACTTTGGCGCTATTCGCCTCTAACGCCATAGTATAAATATGGCGTTAGTTGGCGTTAGTTTTGCGTCGAAATTGCGTCAAAAAAAACGACGCAATTTCGGCGCAAACGGAGTATAAATATGCCCCGTAATGCATCATAAATCTAACAAAAAGTGACATATTTGGAAAAAAAGCATTTCCCCATACCTCTAAAGGGAGAAATGGAGCAGGCAGCAGCAGCCTGGACAACAACCCCAACAGCGACCAAGATGTCCAGACAGATCCCCAGGGGAAGAAGAATAGTAATTTTTTGTGAGGAGGAATATCAAATCCTGACAACAGAGGTGACAAAGTATGAACATCAATTCATTATCACCTCCAAATTGCTATTAGGGAGGAAAGAGGCCATTTGGTAGTCCTTAGTGGACAAGATCAACAGTGCCGGACAAGCTAAAAGGACAGTGACAGAGGGCAAGTTGCGCTGGCATGATGAAAAGTGCAGGCCTAAGGAGAAACTGGCCAACAACCTGAAGGCAGCCAGGAAGACTGGAGGAGAAGGACCTGAGGTCGCAGGGGCGCTGACGTCCTCTGAGGAGCAGGTGGCAGCAGTCATCCCAGCAGAGTTGGTGGCAGGAGTGGGAGAACACATCAGTGCTGGCTATGAGGATCAACAAGACCTACTGGCAACAAAGGACAGTGTGACCAAAAATGTAATGCGCTGTAGTTCCTTCACTGCACTGTGCTGAGTGCAAGGGAAAGGGATGGAATTGCTCACATGTCCAGTCATACATCATAGAAAGGTAAGTCACACTAAGCAATTCTCATGTTGCACAGCGCAGTCCAACTCTGTCAAGTGTGTCCAGTCCATATGTGCTGTGCAGCCCCTTTGTATACTGAGACTTGTAGTTTAATGTATAACATTAATGACCAGGACTACAAGTCCCACAGTACAAAGCAAAAAAAGGGGACTGGAACATCACATCATGCTGGACACTGGAACCTTGCACACCTTGACTTGGATAATGCCTTCCCCATTGCAACATGAGGTTAGTGTGCCTGCCTTGGGGCCATGCAACCAAATCTGGACTGCAAAGCAAGGGAATGAAATGGGGTTGTCAGAAGATAAACTCCTCACCTGAGAGGTGGGTCAAATGTTGGGCATGTGTAGTATCACCATATAGAAACCTGTGAAGAGCCAAGTGTATAGTCATTAGCATGAAACTACATTGCACACAACTGAAGTTAGAGACCACCCTAACTTCTGTTATATACAAAGTCATACTTGGAGGAGGGAATGCATGTGATGCACACCAGAGGAACATGTGTGTTTGTTTAAACAACAGATGGTGTGTTAGTCTGGTGGGCCCTGGTAGTGCTGTGCAATGTAGGTGTCAATGATCACATTGAACTGGCACTGTGTCTATTTTTTTTTGTGAAAGCTTTTTATTGGAAATTGAGAAATGGTACAGAATGACACAGGGTACGGTATGGGGCAGCGCCAATATGGTTATGACAAAGGTTGGAATCTCAGTTGGCATACATATTAGTTTAACAGGAATAGAATATGTGCATTGGGGTATGAGGCAAGAAATAAAGAAGGGATGGGAGGGAGGGAGAGGGGGGAGGAGGAGTAAAATTGGGGATGGGGGATTGGGAGGTAGGAGTAAGGGGAGGGGGGAGAGGGGAAAATAGGAGGGATAGAGGGGGGGAAAGGGTAAGGGGAAGAAAGTGGGTCCATGCTTCGGGGTGGCTCAAAAAGTGTGGTGATAGTTTCTTTTGTGGTATGAGCTGTCATGTTGGGTATTGTGTAGATATGAACACATGGTATGAGAGATAGGATCTAGGATAGGAGAGTAGGGTAATGGGGGGCTGATCAGGAAAAGCCTTTATGTGCATCCTCTAACTATGTGGGGCTCAGGTTTTCTTGTGGTCTAGTCCTATGGTTCAGTGTTGGTATATCTTAAGAAAAGTTAGATATAGAGAGGGAGGGGATTGTGGAGGGAAGGGGGGGGTGGGGTCATTGAGGTCCAGAGGGAGGAGAAAGGGAAACGAGGTTGTAGATTGAAGTTTGGGACATCGCGGAGGTGGGGGAATGCCATCCGGGGTGTGAGAGCCGGGTATCAGGAAAAGAGGGAGGTGGAAAGATTGGGGAGGAAAGGGGTGGTAGATTAGAACAAGAAACCGGGCTGTGTGATGTAGTATATGGGTGGGGGAAGAAGAGAAAGAGGAGGGAGGAGATGAGGGGAGGGTCATATTGGCATCCTCCGGCTGTCCACCAGCTGGTGCATATGGGTGGGACGGGAGTGAAGAAAGAGGTGGTGTGAGTAACGAGGACCCCTACGATCCTGACAGAAAAGGGCTCCAGACTTCCAGGAATAGAGCCGCTTGATCTTGTAGGTTATAGATTACTCATTCATGCGTGGCAGTTTGTATCATAGCTGTCATTCATTCTGTCGGTGTGGGGGCCACGCTAGATCTCCAATGTCGGAGTATGCAGATTTTGGCTATAGCTAGTGCCGTGTGCAGTAATCTCTGTCGGGGCGCGGTAAGGGAGGGTACGGGCGCATGTCATGGAGGAGGATGAGCGACGATGGGAACGGGCACGGTATCTGGAGGGTGTCCTTTAGAGCGTGGTGCACAATATCCCATAAGGGTTGTATCAAGGGGCACAAGATGTGTAATAGGTCTCAGTGGGGGTCTGTACATCTCCAGCATTTTGCATGCAGTATTAAACCCACCCTGAATAGCCTCATGGGGGTCCAATACCAGTCTTGGAGGATTTTGAATAGGCAGAACTTCAGCCGAGCCTCTCGGGTGCCCCTATCGAGTGCTTCCAGGATATCTGACCAATCCTCCTCGGTATATGTCGTTCCAAGCCGGTCTTGCCACCTGCGGCGTAGGCTGTCAAGAAGGGGTTGCGAATAAAGGTGATTGATTAGTACTCCGTACAAACCTGCCATTACGCCTTTCTGGAGGCCCCACGTCTGCAGATAGGCAACAATTGGTGAGGTTTTGACTTCCCACGAGAGGGTTCCCAGTGTTTTGTGTAGGCAATGCTTGAGCTGCAGGTATCGCCATTATTGACTCTTGTGTATGTCAAACTCGTCTCTTAAGGTGGTGAAGGACCGGAGTCGTTCGCCATCTACGATTTGGGCTATATTGCTGATGCCCGCGTTGCTCCATTGGGGCAATTTTAGGATGTTACCCCCTATTTTAATGGTTTTGTTCCCCTCTATAGGGGCTTGTGAATGTAAGAAGGGGTGTACTCCCAAGAGACGATGAGCCCTATGCCACGCCGCATTTGTCGCCGTGAGGACCGGGTTTGGCAGTTGGGGGCGGTCTGCATATACCCCTCCTAATCTTTCGCAATGCCCTCGTAGGAGATTCTCTGTGGCTACCCCTTGCGGGGGTCAGTGTTTCCGGCAAGTAGACATGCCAGTTGCGACAACTGCAGGGCCAATGAGTAGTGCTCCACTGAGGGGAGGTCTAAGCCTCCGTGGGATCGTCTTGCCAGTATTTTTGCTGGTGTTAGTTTCGGGCGGGCACACGAACGTTCATATTGAGGCATCTATCCCCCAGAGCAGGGTAAGAGGCACGTGTAAAGGGAGAATGCCAAGTATATATGTGAAGCGCGGAAGGGTGACCATCCTGATCACCTGTGTCCTGCCCACATCGAGAGTCCCAGCAGCGACCACTTGGCGAAGCCCTGTTTCATCCGATATATGAGAGGGTCTAGGTTGTCCCTGATCATGTACTCCAAACCTCGGTTGACAAGTGTCCCCAGATATTTGAGGCGTGTCAGTGTCCATTTGAATGGGAGCCCATGGATTGCGGCCCTCATTGTCATTCCTGAGAGGGGTAATGATTCGCTCTTGTCCCAGTTCACTTGGTATCCTGACAGGGATGCAAATTCCCCTATGATCGAGAGTAGTGCTGGGAGAGACCTTTCCAAGTCTGATAGGGTGAGCAAGATATCATCCGCGTAGAGGTAGATTTTGGAGGTCCCCCCTGTTAGGGGGATGCCTTGTATCTGTTGGGAATTTTGTATGGTGGCCACTAGGGACTCCATCGCTAGTAGAAACAATAACGGTGACAGAGGGCAGCCCTGCCTCGTGCCTCTACTGATGGGGAACGGGTCCGATAGAACCCCCCGCAGTTGACTTGCGCTGTAGGATGATCACATAATAAGCGGACTTTGGAGATAAACTGTTCTCCGAGACGGAAGTGTTTCATGGTAGCGAATAGGTAGGGCCATTCAATACGGTCAAATGCCTTCTCTGTGTCGAGGGCCAGGGCCAGGGCCTCTTCCGGCAGGTTGAGAGATTCATGGAGAGTATGACTGAGGGTACGCATATGATTTCTGGAGGTGCGGCCCGGTACGAATCCCACTTGGGTATTATGGATTAAGGACGGTATCACTTTCCGTAAGCGGGCTGCCAATACGCTGGCCAAGAGTTTGACATCCCCGTTTAGGAAGGAGATGGGGCGATAGCTGACGCAGAGTAGGGGGTCCTTGCCTGGTTTAGGCAGGACAACCAAAGTGGCCTTGTTAGATAGTACGCCAAAGGAGCCCTCCTGGCATGCCTCTGTGAGAGCTTCGTGCACTGCAGTGATCGCCTCCTCCCCCGCCCATCTATAGAATTCAGCCAGAAAGCTGTCCTCGCCTGGGAATTTGTGGTAAGGGAGGTTTTTGATGGCTTGTACTATTTCCTCCCTGCTTATGTCACCCTCTAAGAGAGCCCGGCCTGCCTCCGTAAGATGAGGTAGGTTGGCCGTGGTGAGGAAGGCCTCCGTGTGCTCTGTAGTGGTCACTGTCTCAGAGGTGTAGAGATGATGGTAGAAGGCCGCAAATTTGTTTACTATGTCTTGCGGGCGGGTTAGTACTACTCCTGAGGGGGACGTAATGGCCAGGATGGCGGAGGCAGCCTCTTGTTGCCGAAGTTGTGCCGCCAGAAGTCGTCCCGCCTTCTCACCCTACTCATAGTGACGGCCGCGCAATCTTTGCAGTGCGTATTCTGCTTGCGAAGTGTAAATCTCGTTGTGGCTCATGCAGGCTTGTTCGAGAGAGCGGCGTAATGCTAGGGATGGTTGGGCGGTATATTGTCTGGTAAGATTCCGGATGTCATTTTCGAGGGTTCGTTGGCGTGACATTCTGTCCTCATTGACTAATGCTGCGTCGTGCATCATGTTGCCTCTTAGGGTTGCTTTTGCCGCAGCCCATAGGACTCGTTTGGAGGACACAGTGCCAGAGTTGTCGGCCATGTATGTGGATATGTGGGTCCTTAGTTGTTCTTTCCCTTGGGGGGAATGGTACCTGTGTACCGCAAAGTGCCATGGTTTACGGCCGGGGGAGGCAAGGCCTGTCTGGATCTGGAGCAAGACAGGAGAATGGTCTGAGAGTCAGCTTTCAAGTATACTAGAATCGTGGAGTTGGGGAACTATGGTTCGCGACACAAAAAAATAGTCCAGACGGGATTGGGTACCGTGGACTGGCGACAGGAATGTATATTCTTTGTCTTTTGGGTGTAGTAACCTCCAGTAGTGCCTGCATCCGTGATGAGATCCGTTAGCAACGCTCTGTCGTGATTATTGCCCGTGTCAATATGCCCCGTTCTGTCTAATATACGTCCTGGGCGAGGTTCCAGTCTCCTTCTATAATGTAGCGGGTAGTCCCTATTTCCGTCAGAAGGAAGTTTAGCTGTAGAAAAAAAGATCGTTTAGAACCAGTCGGCGCATAGACTTAGCCTACGCACAGGGGAGTGTCTCCTACCTTCGGTTTTCCAAATACATATCTCCCCTCCGGGTCATTCCATGTTTTAATGATTGTAACCTGGAAGGTTTTGCATAGAAAAATCGCTACTCCGCTTTTGCGGGGGGTGCCTCTTCCAGGCCCTCATTCTGCTGGACAGCAGCTGAAGGAAACTCTTCCCACCCAGTCCCAGTGGAGCTTTCTGGTCTCCGCATTATCCAGATGGGTCTCCTGTATCAGGGCTATGTCCGCTCTTTTAGATTGGAGAAAGGACAACACTTTTTCCGCTTTATGTAATTTGTGATGCCATGCACATTCCATGAGATGATTCGTAGTGGGGGTGTCGCGCCGGGGGAAGCTCTCGACATATTGGATATAGTTGTTAGGACTCTATGATGCAGAGGATAGTGTGGGGAGTCTTCTTTTTTGTATTGAGGCGGGGAGGGTGTTTTTATGGTATTATGGGGAGGAGGGAAGGGGATAGCCGGTGGACGCCGGATGAGCTTTCAGAAAGGGGAGAGGGGTAGATAGAGCTAAGAGAGAGACGGGGAAATAGGAAGGAAGGTAGAGGAGAAGGGGAGCTGTAAGCTTAGAGGTGGGTGGGGGGAGGGAGGAGGGAGAGGAAAGGAAAGGTGTGGTCGCAAGGGAGGAGGGGCAAAGGAGGAGGGGAGCGGGGGTGAGGAAGAGAGAGTGGGAGGAAGAGAGAGAGAAAAAGAGAGAAGGAAAGGCAGAAAGGAAGAAAGAAAAAGAGAGAGGGAGAAAGAAGTAATAGGAAAGGGTGATAGTGAGGATACAGGTACGGAGCTAGGAGAGTTAGGGGAATAAAGAATTCCCCTAGAGGGATGGATCTGTAGGCTACGGGTCCTTTTCCTTTAGGGGCTCCTGGTTCCGACGGTCGGGTACCTGTCGGGGAGGGGGCGGGGAGGAGAGGGACGACCGCCATCATCTTTTATTGAGAGGCTTTCTATCTGGCTCCAGGGGGAGGAAGAAGGAGTATCGTAAGTATGTCGCGGGGGGTCATGGGGAGGATTGGCCATACTGGGGTTGTCTTTTGTCGAGGGTAGAGGGAGGGGAGGGAGGGAGGGGGGATGTAATGAAAGAGGAACGGTATGCATATGTTCTGCTTTCCTGCTCTTATCTCATAACCGAGCTTACAGAACCTCTCTGGAATGCACTTCAGACTTTAAAGAAGACATTTATTGTTATTATTCCTTCACCACGAGTTTCTTGAGAGACGAAATTAGTAGATTAGCAGCACACGTTCAAAAGCAGTCGCAGCAATGAAAGCAAAATATATCAAAGTACTTCTCAGTTGCAATGTACACAGCAAATACATGTGATTATATTATAGCATAACTTCAAAGCAAAGCATAAAAGTCAAAATTCATCACCGTAGGGCCTATAGCTCAGCTTAATTTTTCTGGGGTCTGCAAGTTGATGACTCCGCTCAACTTCGAGAAAGAGATTTTCTACCCAAACGGGAGACAGACAACTGACGTCTCCGCTCCTGTCTGAAGTCAAGCAGATTCAATCTACCTCACCCTGCCGTTGTCCAGAGCCATCGTTCCAAAAAAGTGCCCCCTCCTCTCAGACTCGGGAAAACTACTCAAGCCTTTGGAGACTGGCCAGATCTCCTAGACTTCTCCTCTTCCCAAGGCTGAGCAGAGAGGAAAACACCAAATGTACTCTCTCTTATCAGGTCTAGTCTGGTGTGAAAAACACAGCTTGGTCTATCATGTGGAAAAACACCGCTTGGAAAAACACAGCTCATCTGCAATATCTCAACTGCAATGTCTAACCCCACGGTAAAGCCAAAAGGCAGCTAACCCAAATATCAAATGTAATGTCTAATGTCATGTCAAAGCCAATAGGCAGCTAAACTGAATACAGAATGTAATGTCTAATGCCATGTCAAAGCCAATAAGCAGCTGACCTGAATACAGAATGTAATGGCTAACGCCATGTCAAAGCCAATAGGCAGCTAAACTGAATACAGAACATATAGGCCCTCATTATGACCGAAGCTGCCCACCAAGATCCGACCGCCGGGTGGCCGACAATGCAGTCGCACTACCGCTGCGGTCGTTTTGAGATCCCCGCTGGGCCGGCGGGCGGAAATCTGGTTTCCGTCTGCCGGCCCAGCGGGGATCTCGGCCGCAACACAGGAGCCGGCACCAAATGGAGCCGGCACCAAATGGAGCCGGCGGTGTTGCAGCCGTGGGACAGGTGCAGTTGCAACTGTCGCGCTTTTCACTGTCTGCTATGCAGACAGTGAAAAGCTGCATGGGACCCTGTCAGGGGGCCCCTGCACTGCCCATGCCCCGCACCTCCCCGTACCGCCAGCCTTTTCCTGTCGGTC
The DNA here is from genome assembly GCF_031143425.1 of Pleurodeles waltl. Classification (NCBI taxonomy): domain Eukaryota; kingdom Metazoa; phylum Chordata; class Amphibia; order Caudata; family Salamandridae; genus Pleurodeles; species Pleurodeles waltl. Next base: position 1,236,361,759 of record NC_090437.1, read on the forward strand.
GCGGACACGTAATCCCCTGGGCAGCGCTGCTTGCACCGCCTGGGCAAATGTGGCGGGAAACCACTGGCCCCGGCGGTGCGACCGCGGCGCTTCCGCTGCGGTCGTAATGACCTTGGAAGCACCGCCAGCCTGTTGGCGGTTCTTCTGTCACAACAGCCCTGGTGGTCTTGGACCGCCAGGTTTGTAATGACCCCCATAATGTGCTACTGGTGAACATTGAGCAACTAATATGCGCAGTGGTGAAACACAAAGTCATTGGTCAAACACAATTAATAGCATCACAGCATATTAATGGTTGTTGTCAAATTAGGGTCTCGTTATGTTAATGGTGGGGGGAGGGGAGGCAGCTAAGTGTGGACATAGAAGGGGGGTCGTTCTATTGATGAGTAAGAGCTGATGTTATTTATATATATTTATGTTATCCTGACAATATAGTGGGGGACCTTCTTGTCTGCATATTGTTACTATGCAAGGTTCTATGTTGTAGGGGCAGTATGGCGGATGGGGAGGGGGAAGATAAGCAGGAGGGGAGGGGGACAGAAGGGAGGGGAGGGTCAGGGTGGAGAAGGCAGGTCAGACCAGCTGCGGGTCAGGGGAGGGCTTTCAGGATATACAAGCTTATACATGTGCATACATTACATTACATCCTACATTGATAACATTTATTTTTTGTTGCTTAGTGTCATAGTTTTGCATGGATGGTGTTGGGTTGAGTTCTGGGGCATACCCGAGGTCCATGGGTAGATAGTGGAAGTATGCCAATTTTGAATCTTGATATAAGCAATATAAACAATATAAGCAATGTAACCACAACAATGGGACAGAGGTAGCATCTATTGCAGTATTGTTACACCGTAGAGGAAAGTAGAGGCGAGCGAGCAATGGTATCTTAACATCTGCTTAGGGTGTAACCCATAAACCTGTCCTTTGCGTAAGCAGCAGATATCGATAAGGTCTGGCTTAGATACTAGAGAAGAGTGTACTCATTTGAGGCTCGGTCGTGCACATATGTCTCATCCTACGCAGATAGTGTCTCTCTGGCTTAACCTCATAACAATATCTGAAGAACATTATATTTTATATTTTAAAGTTAATCCCTGGCCTATGTATAATCTATGGGAATAAACATTTCATAATCTTAATATAGGCAGTTCAAACCCGTTTTAAGGCCAAAGGTAGCTTCTACTACACTGTCACTGCATCCTGTTTTCTATTAGAGAAGGTATAAACAAACAAACAGACTATGCATTCGTAGCCTCAGTACATGGCAGAAGCCTGTCTTGTACTTGAACAGTGGGTATCAACAGAGTCTGGTCTGAGTACAGGTATTGTATTCTCTGGGTTGAGCTGTAGGTGTCTTACATTCTAACATTGCCTTGTAAAGTCTCATATTACAGTGTAGAGAACGGGACTTATTAGCTTTATAATAGCAATTTTATCAGAGGCGATAAAGGAAATGTGGAGCATTAATCCAGAGTCCGAACAAATACTCATCTGTCCACCGGTGCTGTTGGCCGCCACACTCCATGACTCTCAACGCTGTCTCGGTGAATCCCCTCAATAGCCCCTGAGGCTGAACAGTAGCTCAGGGGGATGTGAGAGTCGGTTTCAGTGGTGAACGGGATTTGTCTCTTTCCGAGAGCTGGGTGTGTGCTGCCACGGTGTGTAGGACCTGTCCCCTGTCATCATGTGCCCTGGTTAGTCTCTCCAGGTCTCTGCCTCTGGGGCAGGTATCTGGGTTGTACCGGTCCGTGCTTCCCTTCTCAAGCCCAGAGGAAGGAATGTGGCCATCGTCTTCCATGGTGTCCTGTAACCGGTTCGAGGTAGTAGGGTCTTTGGTCTGAGTTTGAAAGGAGTCCAGAAAGAGTCTCAGGTCCTTAGGACTGTAGAAGTCTCTGGAAACCCCATTTTTGGTGACCCACATTCTTGCAGGGTCGAAAAGGCTGTATTTCATCTCCAGCTGGTGGAGTCTGGGTCTTAAGGTCAGAAAGACCTTCCTGCGTCCGTTGGTGTCCTTAGAGTAGTCGGCCATTATACGGACCTCAAATTTATCTATCTGGAAGGATCCGTGAGTTCGTGCTGCTTGAAGAAGTTGACGGGTCTGGGTATGACATAGCAGACAATGATCGGGTCTGGGTATGACATAGCAGGCAATGATCGGCCGGGGTCTTGAAGCCCCATCAGGGCGCTTCGGGCCCACTATGTGTGCTCATTGGAATTCCAGTGGCGGGTCGAAGGACAGTGAGGTTAGCTTGGGTATAACTGAACTGAGGAAGGCCTATACATCTGGACCATCTTCATTTTCTGGGATCCCGAGAAGGCGGATGTTATCCCTCCTGCTTCTGTCTTCCAGATCCGTCACTTTGCTCCGTAGGTAGGAAAGATCTTGGTCTCTGTCCTGGATAGTGGACATGTGGGTTTCCAGGGTCCCCAAGCGGTGTTCCAACCCCGTCACCTGAGAGTGGAAGCTTGCGATGTCTGTCCGTATGGATTTGGTCTCCAATGTAAAAGAGGAGATAGAAGCGTCCATCCCCTCTATCCGACGGTGGTAAGCTCCTGCAGTATCTGTTCCATAGTTGCAGGTTGGTCTCCGTCTGCCATCGTGGAAGGTCGGTTTGGCGTTGGGTCTGTGTTCGGTCGCGCCGTCGGAGACGTAGTACGTTTATGTTGAAGCGCCTCTGAAAATAGCGATTGTCGTGCCGGTTTGCCTGTGGGTTTGTGGCCTGATTTGCCTCCGGGCATCTCAGTGTTAGTCTGTGGAGGAGGCCTTATGAGGTCTGAGGCCCTTTCCTCTCCCTCCTTCCTTTCTAAGGAGCTGATGGGAGCAAGAGAGCATAGACTGGTCTGTGCCCGGCCCCCCCTGTTAGCTTTACAAGATTGTGTTCTCCGCAGTGGGGCTGCACTTTCTTTGGGTTGCTGCTTTGTCCTATTTTCAGCGCCGCGTGGGGTCGTTCAGCAGAGTTCTCATCTTACCCTTAGCAGACCGTAGGGGTGTTGATTTATTCGCCTCGTGGTAGCAATGAGGACTCAGGCTATGAAGTTAGTGTTTGTGCCATTGTAGTTATGCGGTTGGTTGGGGTACTGAAAGGGGTAACCAATGTTGGTCCGTTTCGATATTTCCGTTGCTCCCTTGTGTCTCTGTGAAGGTGGATGCCGTTCCCCCACTGTTCGCCTGTCACTATTCTCTGATGGCAGAGGGGAGACTCAGTGGGGGAGATAGCTGTGCCTAGGTATGCAGCCCTGCTCTGCTGGTTGCTGATGTTGGAAAAGGGCTATGGTCCTCGTATCTGGCAGGCCAGTTCGTTCAGGTCTCAGGAGGTGTGGCTCTGCCCCCTGTCCTCTCAAGATGCAGTGGCCCTTTCTGGCATTGTCTCTGGGCCTTCTCCCTTGAGATCAGGGCTTCTTAAGTTTTGAGTTTTTTAAGTTTTTTTTAAAAGTTATTTTTTTCCTAAAGTTTTTTTTTTTTTTTAGGGGACTCCAGGGGCATTATGGTGCCTTTTGTTATGGCTGCCGTATATGCGCTGTCTTCCCGCCAGCCAAAACTGACTCTTGTGCTCTCAGGGGATGATGATGGTAGGGAGGGGGTAAGGGCGAGAAATGCGGCGTCCAGGGGATCGTGCGGCACTGTGTGCACTGTTGACCAGTTGTAGGAGGGCAAGGGAGGAGTCGCTATCTTCCTCCTGCCGGGCTGATACTCTCCGGCCTCGGGAGATGCGACTCCTCCCCCAGGGCAGGTCCTGCTTGGCAGTGTGCACGGTGGTCTTCCCCGCTGTTGTTGCTGCTCCGTTCTGCTTGGATTAAAGCTCCAGTGATGCAGGGAGCCCTCCCGCCGGGCCGATACTCTCCGGCCTCGGGGGACACGACTCCTCCCCCAGGGCAGGCCCTGCTTTGCAGAGTGCGCAGCGGTCTTCCCCGCTGTTGTTTCTGTTCTGTTTCGTGGGGATTTGGAGCTCCAGTGTTTCAGGGAGCCTCCAGAGGATTTTCAACTTGTTTAGCGGCCGCCGCACGGCCCCCGCCGCCACCTCGAGTCCGCCTCGACACAGAGCTCCTGGGTTAGGTGGCCATCTTCGTTTGAGATCCTGCCACGCCCCCCTGGCACTGTGTCTAAATGGGGAGCATTGCATAGCAAAGAGGTGAGAAGTGGGGTGTGTCCTGCAAGGTAGCCTAAGCAATACACACACACTTCTGTGTCTGATAGTGTCACACTAGTATTGCAGTTGGAAAGGGATGATATAGAAGAGGGCATAGGTGTTCCACATCCTACATGTGATGTGGATCTGATTGAAGATGTAGCAGAGATGGAAGAAGAAATGTCTTAACAGGCCACATATGTCAAAGCAGGAGGATGTCGAACAAGGAATTGTGAAGTGACAGGATGAGCTAGGTTGATGGGCCTAGCTGTATGGCAAACCAGGGTAGGTACATGTCACTGATTATCATCACTACAAGCATGTGGGGTATAGCTTGACCCATAGCCCTCAAATACCTGGAGCTATGTTGGGGAATAGGAAGTGGGGACTCATATTATAGGACTTGGTGTTACAGGGGAGTCAATGTATGATTTGTGTTCCATCAGTGTGTGACAGTGAGTGGAGTCCCTGGCCCTAAATGAGAAATGCCACAGGAGTCATGTGCATGTACAAGTGAGCAGGGATGAGCCAAACAATGTGTGATACTCTGCAGATAGCCAACTCTGGCAATGATGAAATGGGGTAAGCGTCAGTGCTAGCAACCTAGCTAGTTTGCCTGGGTATATCCCCTCAGAGTTCTCAAACACTGGCAGCTGACTTGAAATATGGAGCCAAATGTTTGTGCATAATGAAATCCCATAAGTATACACCAACATCACAACTATGGTAAGTACATGCCCTTACAGATTTCTGCAGTGTAACAAGGTTGTTAGCTGTGTAGTGTAGTATGAATGCATGACTATTATGAACGCACAAGGCAGACTGCTGTGGTGTACTGTGTGAAAGGCAGACTGCAGGATCAAACAAATACATGACCAAATCCACTTCACTTTCCCAGGAGCTGTGGTCTGAGTAGTAGCCACAGGGAAGGCATGGCACCCGGGTAACTTAGTGCAATGTGCACAATGGTGCTGTCAATACATGAAAACACATTCAGTATAGCCATCATGAAAACCTCCAAGGCAGATCAACTTACGCACACTGGAAGGGCAGGCCAGCAGGCTGTGTAAATCTGTTGCAATGTGTGGTATGACACACGCTATCACCCTTCTCACACACTGGTGTGTGAACAATGCAGAGATACTGCGGTCTGAAAGGAAACTACAGTGCCTCTTGGCCTCAGTTCCTACAAGTCACATTGGTACTACATACCAATATTGAACTGAAAGGATAAAATCTGTATGTGAGCCACATTACTCATGTCAACATCTAGCATAGATCACCACTGACATATCTCTATTTCATAGGAGAGGGAGAAAATGCACATCCTGAGCAGCTGCCTGCCTTGGATGACCAATCTGCTGGCAATGACATCCTGCCCCCACCCCATGGATGAGGACACTTTTCAAAATCCTGGACTACATTGTATCACCTTCTCCGGTTGCTGGAGGGGCTAACACTGTTGATGGACCTCCAGAGGAACCACCTACCACGGGACACACCTGATCTGGCAGCCCCAGCACAGCCCTGAACTCCAAGGACCCCCAAGTTGTATTCCGACAGGAGTCGGTAGGAGTCCAGCGTCAGCTGGTAAATGAGGTGTGGGGTGTGGATGAAGACCATCACATTCATCCTAGAGGGAGTTCTTAGGTGCCTTAGTCCCAATAAGGACACCTCTGAGTCGATAAGAGGCACCTACCATCCACTTTAGAGATTGCAATAGTTCCTGGCTGATATCACTGGTATCATGAAACAGAGACAAGAACAACAGCCCTGCCAATGTGACAGCAGTGAGGCTGCCACCCAGCTGGGGGCTATATGCACCATCCTTTAATCTATAGAGTGGAAGCAGGGCCCCTATTTGCAGCAATGGGTGCCTTTCACTGTGACATTGTTGCTGTGCTGACAAATCAGCAAGACATTCTCAGCGCTGTGCTGCCATCCTTGTTGGCAAAGGCAAATCGTGCTAGGGACAGGGGAACCACATCTTCAGCCCCTGATGTGTGTGTGTCTCAGAAGCCTCCTGCATACACCACTACCATCAGGGGAGGTGCAACACACAGCAGAAGAGGAAGATGTGAACTTTACCAATTTCCAATTAAGAACTAGCCAGTAACATTTGTGTGTGGTCTTAGCTAGTTTCTTATTGGACCTGTGTTAATGATCATGCCATTGCCCTTATCACCTGGTACAGTCTCCTTTATGTATACCGACATGTTAGTCTGATCCATTTGTGGACTGTCGATGAGGCCTACCTTTCCTAATGGCAATTTGGACCTCCTCCTTACTGGAATACTTCTCTCCTCCACATGCCACATAACATGTATCCCACATTGGACTCTATCTGGACATCCTTTGGCTCTCAAACAATTTTAGGGTTGTTGCTGCAAGAACTGCTATTGAGAACCAGCCTATGAACACACCTGTAAATAAATGCCCTACCTTGAACCTGAGTGTTGTATGTCTGTTGCAGATAAGACTAACTAGAACATGGTGAATGTGCAGACACAAAAGGCACTTCCTACTTCTAAAGAGAATTGTGTTACAGTCCCTATCACATTGTCTTGTTGGGCACGGTAAAGCATCATGGATGTCTCCTGCCATGGCTTTATGTTGCAAATCTTTTTGAACTATTGAATGTCATGGTGTGACGATAGCCAGTGATACCTTGAGTACCACACAGTGTATTAGGCCAACTAACCACACAATTGCAGGATTGCACAGATGAGGACCTGTGACGCAGGTGAGCCACTTACACATGCTCACACATCCACAGATATTTAGGTCAGTTATCACAACAATGTCATCACACACATTTGTCAGCTTACATAGAAGATATCCTATGAGCACTATCATTATGCATGCACTGACAATATGCTGATAATAATGGCCAGACTCCTTCAGTATAGCATCATATCTATGCCAATCAAGGATGTAGAAGCTCAGTGCTACACCTTGGATGTCATTAAACATGAACTGAAACTACTTAGTATTTGTGTTCCTGTGTCAAATGAAAAATGGGGTATCAAGGCACACTGAGATAGAGAGGGACAATATGGGCCTTTGCCCTTGAGCGCCCTCACATGCATTGAGCATGAGTGTAACCACACATGACATCAATAGTACTACATACCCACATGATAATATAAAGGAGCCACACCACAGACCTTGGAAACAAGCTACATGTCCCTAGGCTGAGAGGAAATGTCAGACAATTGTGTATTCTAACTTAGCAAGTAGTTGCACTAATTCACATGCAGGAAGTGCCACACTAAGCAAGTACTCAATGCCAAGGATGAGTGACGTTTCCAGTCAGATGGGGGCAACATTTATGGATACAAACCAGCCAACCATAGTGATGTAGTAGTACAATGCTGCAAGGGTGAGTCAGTAAGTGTCAGGAACCAGTGTGTATACCCAGACTGGCCACACATGGCCATGATTGAGTACCATTTGATGTCAGATTCATCTCTCCAGTATATGTATCTTAACTTGCATGCAGTGCTACTGTAGGTGACTATCTGTGTTGGGCTGTGTGTCCAGTTACACAAAGAGGACCACTTACAGTGGCCAAAGAATGTTGAAGATTCCCTAAGTGATTCCATTGCAACGTTGAATGACTCTTGTCCATAGGCCTCACACTAAGTTACACATATCTACAAAGACTGCTGGCCATTCCTACATCATGTACTCAAAATGTTACCAATCATGGCAAGTCTTGCACAGTAAATTCTTATGCATTTGGGAAAGTAGAAAGTATTTTAATATATGAATATATGAAAATCTTAAATATCACTAACTAAAACTAACACTATTTAACCTAAGCCTAAACTAAGCTATCCTACATTAACTTATCTTGACACTACCTTAACATACCTAGACTTAGCCTAATCTGTGCTATACATGTAACACAACAGATATGTTAAACATCAGCCCCTCACTCCTCTTAAAACACATATTTCTGCACAACACAAAATACAAAAACATATAAAACATATAAATCTAAACAAAGATATATTTGTAGTTTTTTGTTTTTTTGTTTTATTTCTTTTGTCTCATAAAAATAAAACACACTATACATCACGTCTACTCCCACTAAAAAACATACACAACCATAAACACCAAAAAAGTACACACTAATAAAATGTTATACTAACTTTTACTACCCTAACCTATACCTACGCTAAAACCTCTTCTAACCTACGCTAAAAAGACTAAACTATAGAAATACCAGGGGAAAGGGAAAAGTCAGAGGCAAATGGGACTCCGCCCTGGTGCTGGCCCACATCTTGAGGTGTTGGTGCCTTGGAAGGTCCCAGTTGCCCTTGCCAGCCTGACTTCCAGCCAGGTACCAGCTGCCTTCCCTTCCTCAGTGAGTCTCCCCATCTGCTTGTAGGCCTTTGCCACATGCCTGATATAGTGGTAGCTCTTCAGCCTGATGATATAGGCTTTCTCCTTCTTCCGCCATGTTGTCTGGTGGAGACAAAGGAATTGTGTATCAGCCGAAGCTGACATCGTACATGTTGTCAGCAATAATATTTTCTAAACATCACATGTGTCATGTCCAGCCAAAACCACATTTTGGATGGAGAAATGAACAATGTTCCTTCTAAACATATACTTCACCTAATGTAACATGGCAAACATACTCAAGTGCTGGCAGTGTAGGTATACAAAATTGCCCACATTATCAGTGTCCACATAAATACACTTAAAACCATATCCATCCACCGACAAAGTTTGAAGCATGATGTAGTGTACACATGGAATTAAACACATGGTTCACATAGGGACTGCCAGGTGTTGGTTATGCTTACTTTAGAACACAAGGGGCAACCCACAGGTACAAAGGGACCGGGGACAAGTATTTTATAAAGGAACATTGGTCCCTTAGACAAAGAAACTTTAGACTGAATGCAACATAGATATACAATGAGATCTATGGAAACTACTCACCAAGGCCCTAATCATGACATTGGCTGCAAATCCTGCTTACTGCCACGCTGACGGCCGCCAACATATTGCCGCTGTGGTGGATAACCGTTCGGCATATTATAACACACACACACCAAACCGACAGAATACAGCCACATACACAAATCCGCCATCTCAAAGGTCAGTGCTAAAGTGGCAGTCCGAACACCCATACCGTTAGGCCAACAGAACAAAGCCCATCACATCATGACCCACGAATCACCACGGCAGAAATTGAACGGCGGTAAACCATTGGCGGTACACACTGCTGCGCTCATAATGGACACCCAAATACTAAACTGCACAACATTGGCCAATTCAAAGAACACACACCTGACACCCGTACACACACCACACCCACCCACTCATACCACTATAAAACACACACCCACATTACCTACAACCCTTTACAAATACAAATCATTTCCACCAGACAGACATCAAGACCACTGCGACAAATACTCACACACCCATACATCCCTCACGCACTCCATTACGCACACCCAATCACAGCACCCAACACCCACACACTCACACACATCACACAACACCCATGGCCCCACAAAGGCACCCTTGTTTCACAGATGAGGAGTTGCGGGTCATGGTAGAGTAAATAGTCAGGGTAGAGCTACAGCTCTTTGGAGCACAGGTACAGCAGATATCCATTGCAAGGAAGATGGAGCTATGGCTGAGAATTGTGGACAGAGTGAACGCTGTGGGACAGCATCCAAGAACAAGGGACGACACCAGGAAGAGGTGGAATGACCTACGGGGGAAGGTACTATCCGAGGCAGAAAGGCACCAGCTCGCCATACAGAGGACTGGTGGTGGACCCCCACCTCCTCCCCCACAGCTCACAGCATAGGAGGAACAAGTCTTGGCAATACTGCATCCTGAGGGACTCATTGGAGTTGCCAGAGGACTGGACACTGGTGAGTCAACATTTACTTCTTATCACCCCCCCATACCTGCATCCCATCTGACCCCCTCACCCTCATTCCCATCACTCCACTCCATCCCACACAGTGCACCTACACATATGACTAACCCCAATGTCAAGTCATGCATGCTATACCCATGCATGGACAGCCCTCCCAGCCCTGCATGTGCACCCATCACCAAAGCATGCACAGCATAGGGGGACTAACAATCCCACAATACATCACCATAGACAATCAAAGGTGGCAGGGCAAAAGCTACCATAGAGGGGAAGATAGGGATGTACAATATGTCACAGGCATGAAGCATAATACATCACTTATATCCCCACGGGTGCCCTAGCCAATCTCAGTGGAGAGGAGGTGCCACGACTATCCAATCCTCTAACAGAAGATGCCCACAGTGATGACAGTAACTCTAGACTCCAGGATCTGGATCAACAACCTGGCCCATCAGGGACCACTGGACAGTCGGTCACCCCAGCCCACACATGGTCCACCATAGAGCCTCCCCCATCAGTATCCAACACCACAGCACCCACCCAGCGTCCCCGCACCTCTGTTCCCAGGACACGTCAATCAGCAGTGTACCCACCTGTACAGGGACCCCAGTCCACACCTCATACCCAAGACAATAAGGGACCTGGGGTCAGTGGCAGTGGGCACCCCGTTCAGGGACACAGGGCAACAGGGACACTGAAAGGACCGCCATGAGCCAGGGGGAGGACTGGCCCAGTGAACCGACTCTTCAGGAGGCACTCACCAATGTCCTGGGTACCTACCAGCAATCCCAGGACAAGATGGGCCAGATCCTGAACAACATGCAGGGGGACATGCGGCTGCAGGAGGAACACCATCAGGAGATCAGGGAGGACCTGCATGTCCTCAACACCACCATGAGCTGCATAATAGGGGTGCTGGCAGACATGGCCAACATCATGAGGGAATGGACTGCACATCCTCGGGCCCCTACCACTAGCCAGTATATTGACCAGCCCTCCACTTCCGCTGCAGCTAGTGGACCGAAGGCCCCGCCACAGGACCCACAGGCCACCAGCACCCCTCCCCCTGCAGAAGGTGAACCACCCCACAAACGTTCCCTGCAAACCAGACAGAATCCAGAGACACTTGCCAAGCCCAAGACCACCACCAGGAAATGAGACTCTCCTGATTGTCCCCCTTGTGTCCCACCCTGTCACCTTGTCCACTTTGAACTGCCATTACTCGCCTTCCTATGGCCCCTTGGATACTGGACCTGTGCTACAAACAGATGTGAACAATACCCTGGACTTTCCTCCACCATCACCCCATTCCATTGCACTTTACCCTCAATTATATAGCACTACAATATACTCCCTTGAACAAAATGTGAGTAACACTGTTTTATGTGGCTTAAATGTGCATTTGTGGGAATAGTCACATCGAGTGCAAATGATCTGAACACTGTGATAGCACACAAATAATGACCTGGAACAGTCTGTAGTGATCACATCAGGACAATGTTGTCATATCACCAACATCTGGAAAATGAGAAGCCATAGGTGACAATAAGTTGAGATGCAAAGGAAGTGAATGCCATCATGCCACAGGCACACAGATAAATCAATAGTCAGAGTAATGGTCAGTTCCACTGTCTTACCTGTTTGCCATTGGAAGTATTGTCATATAACTGATGTTCTGTTGTCCTCATCCTCATCCTCTGCCTCCTCATCGTCACTGTCCTCAGGGTCCACTGCTGCCACAGGGTCATCTCCAGTCCCCTCTTCCAGCAGAAAAGGCACATGTTGTCTGAGGGTCAGGTTGTGCAACATGCAGCATGCCACTACTGTCTGGCAGACCTTTCCGGGTGAATAGCACAGGGATCCACCTGTCAGATGGAGGCACCTGAACCTGGCCTTCAGGAGGCTGAAGGTCCGCTCGATTATTCTTCTGGTTCGCCCGTGTGCCTCATTATAACGGTCATCAGCCCCTGTCCTGGCATTCCTCACAGGGGTCAGCAGCTACAATAGGTTTGGGTAGCCAGAGTCACCTGTAAGTATTGAGGGACAACATTTAGCCTTACACAATCCTATGGGGAGAGCACTGGAAGGCATACTCTGACATACAGTGGGTGGGGGATCCTGCTCACCTATTAGTCACACCCTGTGCCTCTGTAGTTGGGCTATCACATTTGGGATGCTGCTATTCCTCAGAAGGAAGGCGTCATGCACAGACCCAGGATACTTGGCAGTGACATGGGAGATGTACTGGTCCGCCAGGCCAACCATTTGCACATTCAGTGAGTGGAAACTCTTATGATTCCTGAACACCTGTTCATTCTGGCGGGGGGACTAGCGCAATATGTGTACTGTCAATCGCACCAAGTATATTGGGGATATGCCCATTGCATAGAATCCTGCCTTTACAGTGGCCAAATCTTCCACCTGGGGGAAAGCAATGTAGCTGCACATGTGTTTCAACAGGGCAGACAAGGCCCTTGCCAGCACAACAGAAAACATTGGCTGTGAAAGTCCAGCTGCCAAGCCCACTGTCACTTGGAAAGAACCAGTTGCCAGGAAATGGAGCACTGATAGCACTTGCACAGGAGGGGGAATCCCAGTGGGATGACGGATAGCTGATATCAGGTCAGACTCCAATTGGGCACACAGCTCTGTGATTGTGGCCCTGTCCAGTCTATAGGTGAGTAGAATGTGCCTGTCCACCAGTGTAGCCAAGTCCACAAGGGTTCCGTACACAAGGGTTCGTCTTCTCCTCCCATTCATCCACAGCGGTAGGTATCTAACGGTCACAAGAGTGAGTAGGCTGTCACAATTTGAACAATGGAACCACAATCTCAGTGTACATGTTGCATTTATGTGATGGGACAGTGGGAAAGACAGGTATGTGCAAATCTAGGCAGTGACGCAGTCAAGTTTAATCTGATGGTTGTCCATCATCATGACATGGAGACCGCCTGTCCTGTATGTAGGGACAGGTGGAAGTGAGGTAGCTCCTCCGACGTTGGGCGTCGTGGCGGAAGGGGGTCTTGCACCACCATGCAATTCCTCATTGGATAATATGGGTCTCTATAGAGTACAGTGGTCAATGGGGATCTGCGCCGGCAGTGTCTGTGTACACCGCCGCGGATGTGACTGCCATTTTCTATCTGAATCCTCAATTGTTTCCTGACCTTCAACAGGAGATCACCTACACAGCGTGTTCTGCTGTGACCTGTGTCTGGAACCTACCATGGCCCCTGTGACCGGGGAAAGGGCCTCTGCCTTCACTGCGGAGGAGTTGGAGCGATTGGTGGATGGGGTCCTACCCCAGTTCGGAGTGCTGTATGGGCCTCCAGACCAACAGGTAAGTACACCTTGGGCACGATGCATGTGGGAAGGATGCATGGTGATGTGTGTGCAAGCATCGTGTCTTGGGGGTGATGTAATGTGGTGGTGTACATGGTGTGTGGCAGCCGATGTGTGTGCCAATGGTGAAGGAAACAGGATTGGTGGGCCATATGTGTGACAGGCTGGACTGTATGTGTAATGGTGTCTTCCTGTTTGTATCGCCTCTGCAGGTCAGCTCCCATCAAAAGAAGGGATTATGTCATGCCATCGCCAAGGACATGTGGACCCTGGGGGTCTATGGCAGGCGGAGCACCCACTGTCGGGAACAGTGGGAGGACCTGAGACGCTGGGCACGGAAGACCGTGGAGGCCCAGCTGGAGATGGCCTTCCAAGGAGGAAAAGGGTGCCTGTCAGGACCTTATCTCCCTGATGGCCTGCCTACTGGCAGTGGCCTACCCAGAGCTGGATGGGTGCTTGAGGGCATCACAGCAGCCACAAGGGGGTGTGTACAGTGGGCATTACTACAATAATTGGTAGGTGGTATGGGATTCGGGTGGTGGGTGTCAGCTAGTGGGTGTCCCTTAATTCCAGGCCAGACATTGCAGCGTGATCAAGCTCCAGGATAATGGTTGAAAAGGAAAAGAAGGTAACCTAGCTAGGTTGCATTCCATTTCAGACAGGGCTTAGTGGGTCCCAGGAGGCGAGCAGTTGACAGTGTTTGGCCCTCATCTTGCTGTGGCATTTACCCAAATCAATGGCAGTACAATGCATAGTGCCCAATCCTGATCCATATGTGTGACGATGCTGTGTATGCCAATAGTGGTGTTGGTGCAGTAATTGACTATGTGTTCTCTCTCCCCCTTTTTTTCTTCTGTCATCCTGTCCATGTATGTATTAGCATCAACTGGTGGAGGAGAAGGGCCACCGGCGACAGAGGGAGCTGCATCCCACAGGACCCAGGAGGCAGAGTCCACCGATGCCGAGGGAACCAGTGGGACGGAGGGTGAGGGGAGCACCATGGCGGAGACAGGAGGGGACAACACAGACTCAGATACCTCCTCCGATGGAAGCTCTCTGGTGGTGGCGGACACCTCTGTGACCACCCCAGCTGCAGGTACAGCCGCCACCCCCGTACCAGCACCGCCCTCCCAGTAGCCCCTCAGCGAGTTGCCAGTGCCCGCTCACCCAGGAGGGTGGGCATCTCCGTCATCCCAGGCACCTCAGGCCCTGCCCCAATCAGCCCTGCTGCCCTGAGTGAGGAGGCTATTGAACTCCTGAGATCCATCTCTGTAGGGCAGTCAACCATTGTGAATGCAATCCAGGAGCTGGCATCCCAGATGCAGCAATGCAATGCATTCATGGAGGGCATCTACAGTGGATTGGCGGCAGCAGAGATCGATTCAGGCTCTGGCCTTCTCTCTGATGGCAGCCATTGTCCCTGCCCCTACTGTCCCCCCTCCAACTACCACTTCCCAGTCCCAGTCTCCTCAGTCCGAACCCATCCCAAGCACACATACAAACGAGCATGCACACAAGAGAACACACAAGAGGGGCACAGTCAAACACAGGCACCTCACTTCAACACACAAGCACTCACGCAAACACCAGACAGTTGCAGACACAACCACATCCACTGCCTCCAATGTCTCCGCCTCCTCCTCCATCCTCCACCTCCCTCACAGTCACGTCCACACTCACACCTGCATGCACTGCTTCAACAGCCACCACCAACATCACAACCCCAAACAGCACACATACCTTACTAGCAGACACCTCCACAACATCCATGCACGCGTCCCCTGTGTCCTCTCCAACCGTCTGTCCCCCCTCCTAAAGCTCACAAACACAAGCACTCAGACACCCAACAGCCATCCACCTCACATCAGCACACTCCCCATGCACCTGCACCCAAGTCCAGCAGACATACTCCTCTAACAACTAGTCCCTCAGCCTCCACTCCTATCCCTCCTCCCTCTTCCTGCCCCACCGTTCCTAAAAAGATTTTCTTTGCCCAACTTGACCTCTGTTCCCCCCGTCCTGCCCGTAAGAGCAGGGCCCCAATGACCCATCCCTGCACCTCAGCCAAACAGTCCAGGCGGACAGTGGAGGCACCTCCCTCCTAGTCATGGAGATAAAACAGTGATGGTTCCCACTCCACCAGCCAGGAAGGGTAAGGATCCCACAGCCACTGCCATGAAGGGGAAGAAGCCTCCTGCCATGAAGGGGAAGGAGCCCTCGACTCCAGCAGAGGCTGGCAGGATGACACCACCACCAGTGGTCACGGAGCCCTCACCTTTAGCTGAGGCAGTGCAGCCTACTCCTCTTGCAGAGGCTGCCCAGAAGGCACCTTCACCTGCTGACATAGTGCCACCCTCACCTCCAGATGAGACAGTTCAGCCCTCACCACCAGCAGAGGCTGGCAGGATGACACCACCACCAGTGGTCACGGAGCCCTCACCTCCAGCTGAGGCAGTGCAGCCCACTCCTCCTGCAGAGGCTGCACCTTCATCCGCTGAGAAAGTGCAGCCCTCACCTCCAGCAGAGGCTGCTCAGGAGGCACCTTCACCTGCTGACATAGTGCAGCCCTCACCTCCAGATTAGACAGTGCAGCCCTCACCTGCAGCAGACGGCATGTAGGCTACCCTCCTGCGACTACTGTACAAGGAGCCCCCTCCAGAACCAGTGGGAAAGTCATCCACCTGAGAGACTGTGGCATTGCACTCCCCAACACAGAGAAATGGGCATGGACCCCCCTCCAGAACCAGTGGGCAAGTCACCCACCTGACAAACTGTGGCCTTGCACTCCCCATTGGAGCCCCCATCAGAACCAGTGGGAAAGTTCCAGATTTCGGCTGAGGTGCCCCCCACCCACCTGGTGTGCCTGCCCACTTACTGCAGAGTTCTGTGCAGTTGATGTTAGGAGACAAGTTGGGCCTTGGATTGTGCCCTGTGGCCATGGGGGCCCTCTGTACTTTGAACTGGGAATTGGCCCTTTGTGGACAATTGTACATATCATGTTCATGTAGTGGCTTTTCCCTTGCTAATACATTTTCAGTACTTCCATGATCTGGTCGATGTTTTATTGTGCTGTGTGTTGTGTGTGATTGGTTTACGTGTGCAGCTGGTTGTGTGTATGGGGTGTGTGTGTCTGGTGTGTGTTGTGCGTGTGTGTGTCACTCTTGTTTTCCTCCCACCCTCTCTTGTGTGCTATGCGGCTGTACTCACCATCGTCGTCTTCGTCGGCATTGGTGTCCCAGGTGGAGCATGGCATAGAAGAGCATCAGGAAGACTTGCAGTTCCGGTTCTAATGCGGCGGTGGGGTGCCCTGTGTACTTGTTGGTGAATCTTTTGTCTTCGATGTTCTGTTTCGGCCAGGCTTCAGATGGCGTTGGCACCGCCCCAGAATTCCTGTTGGTTTCCTGTGTCATAATATAGTGGGCGGTACTTTGTCTTCCGCCTGGCTGTTGATGGCGATTGCCGTGGTGTTAACGCTCTGGCGGATGGTGTGGTACATTGGCTGTCTATGGGAGTTCTCACCACCAGGGTCATAATTTGGCAGTAATTACCGCTGGCCTGTTGGCGGTCTTTCCGCCACTTTATCACTCACCGCCAATGTCATAATGAGGTCCTAAATTCATATATTTTTCCAAACGAAGTCAAAAACACTGTAGTGGGAAAAAAAACAGACTTAGTGAACCAGAACAAATTATAACTGCTCAGACATGTCCCATGTGACAAATATACACAAATGAAGTCACAGCTTCACAGTACTCTTTCTCCTGTTGAATCATGCATTATCATAGAGAGACAAAGTACTAAATATCGACGACGTTTCAATCCCATATTTAAATATTGGGACCATCATCAGAACATGAAAGTTATGCCTGAGAGGAGCATGTATGGTTACTGGCTATGTAACCGAAACCTGTTAAAAGCAAAGAAAGAAGGAAAGGTGGAAGGGGCAGAAGAAGAATGGAGAAAGAGTATAAAGAATTAATTAGATACTGCTATGTATCAAAAATAAAAATAAAAAATAAAAATGAAAATAACCCTGCCACAGCCTGAACCACTGACGTGAATGACTCGACATGTAAAGGCATCTTGCTGTTGCCATCTTATTTTTCCAGATGATGTCCTAGGACAATAAAGAGACAGAACCAGTGTCACAAATAATTGATCTCACTCCATGCTTGCGCAAATTAATCACTTTTGTTTTGAGAACACAGCAATGCTAAATATTGTGCCATAAAGCAGCAAAAGTACTCCATGCTTAAGCAAACTAACCACTCAGGTTTTGTTAACACAGCAGTATAGAATTACTTATGCAAAGGTGCTTGATGTTAAAACCCACCAGAATTAATCTCCATGAGGACATCTGTCACAAAGGGAATTTTCCAAGTAGTACAGGGAGTGCAGAATTATTAGGCAAGTTGTATTTTTGAGGATTACTTTTATTATTGAACAACAACCATGTTCTCAATGAACCCAAAAAACTCATTAATATAAAAGCTGAATATTTTTGGAAGTAGTTTTTAGTTTGTTTTTAGTTTTAGCTATGTTAGGGGGATATCTGTGTGTGCAGGTGACTATTACTGTGCATAATTATTAGGCAACTTAACAACAAAAAAAAATATACCCATTTCAATTATTTATTATTACCAGTGAAACCAATATAACATCTCAACATTCACAAATATACATTTCTGACATTCAAAAACAAAACAAAAACAAATCAGTGACCAATATAGCCACCTTTCTTTGCAAGGACACTCAAAAGCCTGCCATCCATGGATTCTGTCAGTGTTTTGATCTGTTCACCATCAACATTGCATGCAGCAGCAACCACAGCCTCCCAGACACTGTTCAGAGAGGTGTACTGTTTTCCCTCCTTGTAAATCTCACATTTGATGATGGACCACAGGTTCTCAATGGGGTTCAGATCAGGTGAACAAGGAGGCCATGTCATTAGATTTCCTTCTTTTATACCCTTTCTTGCCAGCCACGCTGTGGAGTACTTGGACGCGTGTGATGGAGCATTGTCCTGCATGAAAATCATGGAAGGATGCAGACTTCTTCCTGTACCACTGCTTGAAGAAGGTGTCTTCCAGGAACTGGCAGTAGGACTGGGAGTTGAGCTTGACTCCATCCTCAACCCGAAAAGGCCCCACAAGCTCATCTTTGATGATACCAGCCCAAACCAGTACTCCACCTCCACCTTTCTGGCGTCTGAGTCGGACTGGAGCTCTCTGCCCTTTACCAATCCAGCCACGGGCCCATCCATCTGGCCCATCAAGACTCACTCTCATTTCATCAGTCCATAAAACCTTAGAAAAATCAGTCTTGAGATATTTATTGGCCCAGTCTTGACGTTTCAGCTTGTGTGTCTTGTTCAGTGGTGGTCGTCTTTCAGCCTTTCTTACCTTGGCCATGTCTCTGAGTATTGCACACCTTGTGCTTTTGGGCACTCCAGTGATGTTGCAGCTCTGAAATATGGCCAAACTGGTGGCAAGTGGCATCGTGGCAGCTGCACGCTTGACTTTTCTCAGTTCATGGGCAGTTATTTTGCGCCTTAGTTTTTCCACACGCTTCTTGCGGCCCTGTTGACTATTTTGAATGAAATGCTTGATTGTTCGATGATCACGCTTCAGAAGCTTTGCAATTTTAAGAGTGCTGCATCCCTCTGCAAGATATCTCACTATTTTTGACTTTTCTGAGCCTGTCAAGTCCTTCTTTTGACCCATTTTGCCAAAGGAAAGGAAGTTGCCTAATAATTATGCACACCTGATATAGGGTGTTGATGTCATTAGACCACACCCCTTCTCATTACAGAGATGCACATCACCTAATATGCTTAATTGGTAGTAGGCTTTCGAGCCTATACAGCTTGGAGTAAGACAACATGCATAAAGAGGATGATGTGGTCAAAATACTCATTTGCCTAATAATTCTGCACTCCCTGTATATCGTAATCTTCATCCTCAACCATAGCCCACAGTAGGCACATATCAGTACATCAATGCTGAAAACTAAATGTCTGGTTTCTCCCAAAATAATAATGGAGATGGAACAGCATGCAAAATACAAACTGGACCTTCAGGCAGAAAATGTTTCAGGATGGAATAGGACATTGGTTGTCCACAACAGAAAACAATGATCTTGGCAACCGTAGTCTAGAAAATTAGCAGATCATGCCAATTAGTAAGTAAGAGAGACCCGTTGTTTCGTAACAAGGTAATGTTGACTATGTAACTCACCCTAACAGCATACAGGTGTTCTTACATGCCTGCATGCAAGGGAATAGTTGTGTAGAACTGCCTGGTACCTAAACAGATGCGCATACAGAAGATGCGCCTGTCATGTGTAAAACAAGGAGAGCATCTGAAATAGCGTGGCGGACATTTTTAAGGGTAGTGAAACAACATCTTAGGTTAGAAAGTAAAGTAAAGATGCGTGGCGGCCATCTTAGAAAGGTAGTAAATCAAGGGGATTTCCTATATATCAAAAATTAAAACAGTTACTGAAAATGCCAATACACTCTTATGATGACCGAATCCATACCACATTCTATATTAGCAATATTATCCAAATTATAAAATAAAGCAATAATACATAAAAAAAATGCAGTCCTAATGCCGACACAAGTGGCCAAAGAACAAGTCCTGATGGTATATAAAAAAAAAATTATATATATATATATATATATATATATATATATATATATATATATATATATATAGTTAGAAATGGGGTCTTTGGTTGGCAGTCAAGTTACCCCCTGTCCAAGCAAGGACTCTCACTCTAGGCAGGGTAAAAGAGAATCACCCCCAGCTTACCCCCTTGGTAGCTTGGCAGGGCAGTAGGCTTAACTTCAGAGTGCTAGGTGAAAAAGTATTTGTACCAACACACACAGTAACTTAATAAAAACACTACAAATTGACATAACACAGGTTTAGAAAAATATGAAATATTTATCTGAACAAAACAAGACCAAAATGACAAAAATCCACAATACACAATTCAAGTTATCAATTAAAAATCAAAAAGAGTCTTTAAGTAGTTTTAAAAACACACTAACACTGTTAGCGTGAAAATATACCTTGGTGCGTCAAAAATAACCCTGCACGGGCGAGTGTGCGTCAAAAAGGGCTTGCGATGCGTAGATTTCACTCACGAGCGAGACCTTGCGACGTTTCGCCTTTCGTCGGGTCAGGGCGCATCAGGGCACGTCGTTTCTTCTCTCCGCAGGAGAGCGATGCGTCGATCTGGTCAGCACTCTCGGGTCCGGGCAGCCCTTGCGTTGTTCTTACACGCCCAGCGGTACTTGCGTCAGAAATCCAGCTGCATGATGATCCGAAAACCACGCAGTGCGGGTTGTGATCTCCCAGCCTCCGTCATCAATGCTGCGCGTCGTTTCTCCAGTTCCGTGCATTGATTCTTCGGTCGTGTTTCCGGCAAGTGCTGATTTTCAGCTGCGGAGCCGGTGACGCGTCATTTCTTCAGCCGCAGATCGGAGTTGCGCCGATCTTCTCCCCACACGGCGCTCTGTGCATGGATTTCCTCCTCTTAGGCTGCCAACTTCTCCTTTCAGGGCCCCAGGAACTGGATGGGCACCACAGGTTAGAGTAGGAGTCTCTCCAGAGACTCCAGGTGCTGGCAGAGAGAAGTCTTTGCTGTCCCTGAGACTTCAAACAACAGGAGGCAAGCTCTAAATCAAGCCCTTGGAGAGTTCTTCTCAAGATGGAAGGCACACAAAGTCCAGTCTTTGCCCTCTTACTCTGGTAGAAGCGGCAACTGCAGGATAGCTCCACAAAGCACAATCACAGGCAGGGGAGCTGTTCTTCCTCAGTTCTTCAGCTCTTCTCCAGGCAGAGGTTCCTCTTGGTTTCCAGAAGTGTTCTAAAGTCTGTGGTTTTCTGTGCCCTTCTTATACCCAATTTCTCCTTTGAAGAAGGCCTACTTCAAAGCAAAGTCTCTCTTGAATGTGAAATCCTGCCTTGCCCAGGCCAGGCCCCAGACACTCACCATGGGCTTGGAGACTGCACTGTGTGAGGGCAGGCACAGCCCTTTCAGGTGTGAGTGACCACTCCTCCCCTCCCTCCTAGCACAGATGGCTCATCAGGAAATGCAGACTACACCCCAGCTCCCTTTGTGTCACTGTCTAGTGTGAAGTGCAACCAGCCCAAATATCAAACTGACCCAGACAGGGAATCCACAAACAGGCAGAGTCACTAAAAGTGGCATTTTCAAACACACAATCTTAAAATCAACTTTACTGAAAGATGTATTTTTAAATTGTGAGCTCAGAGACCCCAAACTCCACATGTCCATTCGCTCCCAAAGGGAATCTATACTTTAATCAGATTTAAAGGTAGCCCCCATGTTAACCTATGAGAGGGACAGGCCTTGCAACAGTAAAAAACAAATTTAGCAATATTTCACTGTCAGGACATATAAAACACATTACTATGGGGGTCATTCTGACCCTGGCGGCCGGTGGCCGCCAGGACCACCGACCACGGGAGCACCGCCAACAGGCTGGCGGTGCTCTCACGAGCATTCTGACCGTGGCGGTTCAGCCGTGGTCAGAAGCGGAAAGTCGGCGGTCTCCCGCCGACTTTCCGCTGCTCGGGGGAATCCTCCATGGCGGCGGAGCGCGCTCCGCCGCCATGAGGATTCAGACACCCCCTACCGCCATCCTGTTCATGGCGGGAAACCCGCCATGAACAGGATGGCGGTAGGGGGTGCCGTGGGGCCCCTGGGGGCCCCTGCAGTGCCCATGCCAATGGGATGGGCACTGCAGGGGCCCCCGTAAGAGGGCCCCAAAAAGTATTTCAGTGTCTGCTTTGCAGACACTGAAATACGCGACGGGTGCAACTGCACCCGTCGCACCCCTGCAACTACGCCGGCTCAATTCTGAGCCGGCGTCCTCGTTGCAGGGGCATTTCCTCTGGGCCGGCGGGCGCTCTTTTGGAGAGCGCCCGCCGGCCCAGAGGAAATGTGTGAATGGCCGCCGCGGTCTTTTGACCGCGGTGCGGTCATTTGGCGGCGGGACTATGGCGGACGGCCTCCGCCGTCCGCCATAGTCAGAATCAGGCCCTATATGTCCTACCTTAACCATACACTTCACCCTGCCCTTGGGGCTACCTAGGGCCTACCTTAGGGGTGTCTGACTTATGAGAAAAGGGAAGGTTTAGGCCTGGCAAGTGGGTACACTTGCCAAGTCGAATTTACAGTTAAAACTGCACACACAGACAATGTAATGGCAGGTCTGACACATAATTACAGAGCTACTTATGTGTGTGGCACAACCAGTGCTGCAGACCCACTAGTAGCATTTGATTTACAGGCCCTGGCACCTCTAGTGCACTTTACTAGGGACTTGCTAGTGAATCAAATGTGCCAATCATGGATAAGCCAATTACATACACATTTTATAAAGGAGCACTCATACTTTAGCACTGGTTAGCAGTGGTAAAGTGCCCAGAGTAACAAAAACAATAAAATCAGAGTCCAGCACACATCAACAACCTTGGGAACAGAGGCAAAAAGTTAAGGGGACCACACCAAGGATAAAAAGTCTAACATATATATATATATATATATATATATATATATATATATATATATATATTTTTTTTTTTTTAAGTTTCATATCATATCCACTGTGGACAATTTAGAGGATATCAACCCTTGGAATGGTGCATAGTATCAAAGTAAGTCAAAACCAAAGGAGCTGCTCAGTCCCAGATCTGCTGTTCCAGAATAAATCCGGCAGGTCAAAGGCCTCAAATGAGTGCAGTCCCATCCTCCATTTTATTCAAACCAGAGTATAGACTATTGGTGCGCAGTATCCACTTGTTCAGCAGAGCACCTATATCTGCGCCCCTCTGTGGTGGTTTGGCAACAGTGACTACCTGCCAGCGGAAGTATCTGCAGTTTGTCCTTTCTCTATAAAGTGATCCACCAGTGGAGCATTAGCAACCTGACATTGTGGCGGTGCTGGAAAATGTGGATGCACATCTTTTACATTGTCTGGCCAATGTAAATCTTGTTCATGGACAGAAAATAGCATATATAACACTTGTAGTGTTACAATTAGAAAACTGCTTCATCTCAATCTTGATATTGCCATATGCAAATTCCTTAGACTCTGTCATAAATTGACATTCAATACAGTTCCCACATTTGAAGTGTCCCACCAAGGGAGGCAGACCCCAAAGGTCAATGAGACTGGAATTTGTGTTTTTTTGTGGCAACCTGGCTCTAACCAAATGGTCTTTCATGTTTTTATTCATACGAATGCAAACAAGGGAGGTTTTAGATTCAATTCAACAGCATTGAGCAGCGGCCAATGCTTGAGGATACATTTCCTCAGTTGATTGAATACTGTAGAGAAGGTAGTGACACATTTTAAATGGTCATTCCCTACCCTATTCTTGGGGGTCAGAAGCACATCACTCGGGCAATACCATGCCCTCTTCAGGGCCTGTCTTACTAATTTGCAGTGATATCCCCTGGCATGCAATTTATTCACCAGGAAATTAGCCACTGAAAAGAAATCGTGCTTGAAAAAGAAATTCCTACAGATACAAATGAATTGTGGATATGGTAAGGAGTCTCTCAGGACCTGGGGGTGATTGCTTTTATATGAAAGTAGTGTATTCCTTTCAATAGGCTTGCGATGTAGACATGTGACCGGTTCTCCATCAACACATTTTATTTTCAGATCTGAGAAGACAATTTCCGATCTGCTGCTGTGTGTAAGTGTAAATCTTAGCCCTTTACAGTTGCTTTTAATCTACTGATTAAATTCCATAAGGGTTTCTTCCAAACCATGCCAAATCAATAAGATGTCAGCAATATACCATTCCCAAACACAAATATTGTCCTGATATGGGTTATTGTGGATGAGAATTTGGCGTGTCTCGAGATTGTCCATGAACAGAATCGCAAAGTTGGGGGCAAAGGGGGTGTTGGTTATGCAGCATACAATGGGGTCTATTTTATGGTCAATAACCTATGTGAAATGAGTTATGTTAAGCAAGTACAGGTAGTGTGCCTCAGCATTGGTTAACTCATATGACAAATAAACAAGGCCACACACATTGCTTCATTGACTGACTGTGCCAGGTAGTCAAAACATAGGTGGAGGGCGGCTAGCTACCTCCCATAAAACAGGCCTGTTGGACATTTCTCCAACTCTCCAATATTGCCTCAGGGAAATACCAGAAACCCTAACACATAGCTTTCCTACAATACCATGGGGACCTTAGCATATCCTAGTGTCTGTCCACACAAGTCAATAAGGCTTCTTTCCTTGATGCACAATAACAAAAAGCATAACCATGTAATGAGTGTGTGCACGCACGCCACAAATCTCATGTTTACAATTACTTTGTTCTCTATCTTGCAGGTACTCTTCCACTATAAGTCAAGGGTGACAGGTTTGGTGCTAGCCAGTAGGGGTAATGCCACCAGTAGGCAAACAGTGTAATGGGCTGTTTGTTGCCAACACAGTGCAGACCTGCATGTGGTCTTTTCCCCATTGCATCTAAGTTGAAAAACTCACTGCAAAGATAAGATTATTTTTGAAGATTAGGGCGTTTGGTATATGGGGCCATGAATCAGGCATTTAACTGCATTTTCATGTGTGGACTGGTGACATTTGCCACATGTACCCATAACTATTCTGTCTGTACTGAGGTAGGATTCCTCACATCCTGTCAGGACCTCCCAGGCTATATATCCATACCTTGCAACGTGGACAACTACACTAGCAATGTGCATCAGACAAGCAGTCTGAAGATGAACCATCCAATCCCATGGTCAAATAGAGTTTTTCTCCCACATGCTTACATCCCCCATGGCATCTTGGTAAATGCTCCTCTGTCACCCCATCTCACATGTTAATGATATGGAGTACTCGGTGGGATGCTCAGGTACCCATGAAGCTGGATTACATTTGCCATACCTCAGAATAATTGTGGCCTAAGTGGTAAAATGAAGTAAATGATTCCGACAGACAATGTACCTACACCCTCACAACAACACACAGTGATAAACTATCTGGACACAGTGATTATTCTAATCAATGATTATGTTTAAGGCTCCCTGTTTTATATTTTTACTGATTTTTACAGAATAATACAGACAGAAAAACATTTATTTTCCTATCAGATTTATTTTTAAATTGGACAAAAACATATGAAGCACAGTACAATGACTTCACAAATATTTGGTATTCTTTGCACGCTGGACGTGTGACAAAGTTGACATGGCTTAATATTTGACAGATATATGCCATATGGGAGTGTTTGAGGGCAATATCAAACTAGTCATATCACTGGTGCACAGAGTGCAGAGTTTGTGCAAATCATCCATCCTTGCTACATAGTGCAAGAGTGCATGCCTCTGATGGGTATATCATCATTCAATTTGGGAAGGCCAACACTCTGTAAGTTATTAAATTGGCAGGGGTATGCCCAACTCTATACATGTGCTGAACAATGCAACACACTTCAGTCAACATGATTTTCATTACTTTGCTCCTTACATGTTACAAGTGCAGGGTATTTCCACATTAAACATTACTGCTCTGTAAAGACTCATTTGTGAATTGAGGTCATGTATACGAATATATGCATGTGAAATAATTTGGTGTGAACCAAATACCATGTCCAGCCAATGGTGTGATGAAAAAAGACGGGGCCTCCTTGCAATGTATATGACAGGTGGCCCCCACATTCTGAACCAAGTCAGTAGCTCTCAGGCCAGGGGCCAACACTTCCTGCAGAGTGCCAGAAGGGCCCCCTCAACCTCTGTGCCTCCCCTGCACGAAGGGGTCAGCAGGGTCTATTGTTAGGCCATTGTGAGCAGCCCCCTGGGGCATGATGTTACCATTTGACAGATTTAGGGTGTCATTACGACCACCTGGGTCGCGTGGCGGTCTGACCACTGCCAAAGTGGTGGTCCGACCTCTTTGGCAGTGGTCTGACTGCCACATTACGACCATGGTGGCTGCGCCACGGTTGGACCGCCAGTTTCCCTCCACAGGAGGTGCTGGCGGTCCTAATCTGCCAGGGGAGCGCTGCATGCAGCGCCACCTTGATGATTACGACCCCCCCTCTCCGCCAGCTTTTATGTGGTGGTAGCACCGTCATGTAAAGGCTGGCGGAGATGGGGTGCAAGGGGGCCCTGCACTGCCAATGCACTTGGCATGGGCAGTGCAGGGGCCCCCATTGCCAGCCCAACCACCAACTTCCCTGCCAAGGTGATTGAGTATTTCAGCCTTGTCGATCACCACATCCACCCATCGGTGCTTAGCTGGTGTACGGTGCGGAGGACACCAAAGTCCCGGCTCATATACCAGTGCACTTTCTCCCAACGCACCTTGCGATCCTTTGTGAGGTAGCCTTGGCTGACCCCACGACCCATAGCTATCATTTTCAGCACCATGTGCCATCAGTCAAAGCAGTCCCCAAACTCTCCCTCTGACAGGTTTTTAGTGTCACCCTTCTGCAACATGGCCCTATCTGCACTATACTTCCTTAACACTATCTAAACTAAAACATAACCTTACTCCTGCCCCGAAAACTACAAAACCCCTAAATAAACTGACAACTACCAATACAGTGAAAATAACAATACTATTGACAAATGCAACACACAATTAACAAAGTTGGTACACAACAGGGACAGCACAGACAAGACCAAAATTCTCTAAAATCACTAAGACAAACCACAAAACACCTCCTACAGTCAGAATAGACAAAAATAATGTAAGTGAAATTGAAAGCAGCTTCAAACTTCCTAGTTTGAAGCATGCCAGAGCCATTGCATCATTTCCTGAATGTATCCTACCTGTTTTCAACAAATGTGTAATTTTTTATGATGCATTGGTAGAGAAATAGCCAATGCGGGGTTAACATACAACGCATGGCAATACACAATACATTGTTTTAAGGCATTGGAATTGATGTGTGGCTTCCATCTTACGCTCCGGGTGCAATGTGTTGAGCAAATGGTCAATGTGTGGGTTCTGACCCATGCAATTGACCCATTGTGTGTGATGCAGTGTAGTGAATTGTGCAACACAGGTAAACACATCTTGTGCTCACTTTCATTCCTCTTATTTTCTGACCTGGAAGGTGCATATCCAGGTCTATTGTCATATCCATCTATCTAAATGTAAACATGCACCTATTTGTGAGTCATTGCGTTCATTGTGCTGACATTATGTGTGACAATATATTAATGTGAAAAACAGGTACATATTGTGATGTGTAGATACTTTAAAGTTCTTTTTTTGTCTTACAGTTAGTAGTATGCTTGGGTGAACGTAGGTAGCTGTGAAGTAGACATCTTTTCATTTGAATATATTGCAGTGTTATGCAAAGTAAATACACAATTTTATACATGAGTATGCAGAAAGCCTAAATTCATACTATCTAATATACACTGGCTGCTTCGGCCAGTCTACAGTGTATGTGGAATCCAGCTCACAGAGTGACTTGAAAGATATGAAAGGTATGGTGTGAGGCCAAATTGACACCCATGATTGTGGGGCAGCTCATCATTTACCAGACTAAATTAGCCGATGACCACCCTGGAATGTTGTGGTACAGACACATCTGCTGTCTGGGCTTTGTGTCATGAATAATACGATACACCTGCAAAAAAGTTAGCTAAATATATTGCCTATAGTTTGTTCATCACAATGCCAGCTTGAGTAAACCAGACACGTGTGATGAATCCCAAGTGCCACTATATTTTTCATTTCCCTGCATCACATTATTCTGCACCAGAGAGGGGCTCCTGGAACTTTGAATGTGGCTAGCCATTCACACAAGATGGTCATATGTGCATTTAATGTCAGATGGCCCCATACAAACATGCAACACTTCAATTGCAGGTTGACAGAAGTGATATTTTATGTAGTTAGACCTTGACATCTTATCTTTACTTTGATTTTCTTTGTGTCCTGTTTTCAGCTGCACACATAGATGGAGCAAAATGACTCAAAGCATCATTTGGTTAACAGTAAGACACACCATCACAGTCACATCCATTCCTGCATGTGACAGATGCATCCTGGCCTCACGGTGCAAATGTGCCTGCATTGGCCCTAGGTAGCCAATCTAGCAAAGGCACAGCTCAAGAGACAACATTTATAAGTGTTAAGTAAGATACCCTACTCATCTTGCTATGCGCTTGCAAACACTGATGTGGCATAGGAAGACTATCTGTGCTGTAGTGTGTGGCCCTGCACACTATATGACCCTCTGTTTACACTCACAGGACAACATGTAAGCTATACTGTGAATGACCTAGGTAAGCCGGCAATATACATCATGTAGTGTAGGACACACACTCAGTTGTTGCACACTATTTGGGAACTGCACTCTCTTTGGACTGTGGCAGAGAGTTTTACACTGAACTGGCTGTAGCAGCACACACAGTCTCTGCATGTGCAGACAGTTAAACATTGCAATATTTTGGTTGTTAAAGTATTGGCCAGGCCACGTGTGCCGCACATGGTGTTGTCATGACCACATATATCATGAAACATGATGTAGATGAGTGTGTTACACAGCAGCAGACCTTCAGAATAGGTGAGTTAGCCATCTGTCAACCCTGCAGTAAGACATGTTTAAATAGTCCATTGTACTTGTGAAGTTCAACTAACAAGATGCTGCCATTCACACATGACCTGTATCTTACTTCTGTCAATGTTAGTAACACTACACAGACTATGAGGGCAGGGCTTTGATTGTGCCTCCAGGTCCAAGGAGATTGCACTTCCCGACACAGGCATATGTAATGGGACATACTCTACTTAGATTTCACCTTTGGGTGGATACAAGATTTGTGAGCCACTCTACTAGGCACTTGTACAATCAGATCAGAGGACCCAATACTTGCCATGCAAAGCAAAGCTCATATCGAATTCCGTACATCTAATCACGTGCAATGTGTTTGTGTGTATGCACACAAAGATTTGTCTGCCTTTTGATCTATGTGTAATCCCACTCTTGACATCTCAGTATTCATCAAGTGTTCAGATGTTACCATATTACTGATCCAATGTCATACTGCTCTGCCTATTCATGGACTGTACAATGTCATCTGCGCATATTGTATTTTTACATGCGTTAGGGCCACATGTACGAAATACAGGTTTGACTTGAATATTCATGAGGTAAGTCGCAATTTGCGACCCCATTGGGAATGGCCGCCCTCACAGGGATGGTGGCCTGCTGGAGACAGCAGACCACCATGTCTGTGACTGCTTTTAAATAAAGCAGTTTTTTAAAAAAACTGCAGCCCGTTTTCCTTAAAGGAAAACGAGATGCATTTCAAAAACAAAAAATGAAAAAATATTTCCACTGCCATTCACAAAGGGGAAGGGGTCCCATGGGACACCTTCCCTTTTGCGAATGGGTTAGCACCGGTTTCAAACTGGTGCTGACTGCGATTGTTTTGCGACTGCATTCGTGGTCGCAAAACAGTCATACATGGGACTGCGACTCGCAATTAGGAAGGGAACACCCCTTCCTAATTGCAACTCGCAAACCCTTTTTGCGATTCGGTAAATAGATTACCGAATCGCAAAAATGGGTCTGTACATCCCAAACTGCATTTTTCAAGTCGCAAACAACCGGATTTGCCATTTGCGACTTGAAAATTGCTTTGTACATGTGGCCCTTAGTTCCTCATTGCGTTGCTGTGCAATGCATGAAAAATGTATCCTTTATCTACTATAGCATGATGTGGTACATGTGAGAATATAGCCAGCAAAAGGTTCAAATGTGCTGTGTTTTGTGGAAAGCCACACATGCATGAAGGGGTTCATTACAAGTGGCAGCCTTTACATGTTTGCATGACACTAGGCCTTAGTTCATGACAAATGTTACTCATTATCTCATTTGGTATCTGCACCAACATTAGTTCCAGCAAGATGCTGTCATTCGGCATGCTTAAGCATCAGTGAGAAACACTACATCGTGAGGTCATTCTCTGATCTGTAAGTTGGAGGTTTGTTATCCAAAATTAACTGAGTGCTATCTGTTGTACACTTTCCTGCTGCACAACACTGCAAGACTGCTAGTTGTGCTGCTCTGCACTTGTCACGTGCAAGGGGAGTTTGATGATCAATTTGGAATTTGTGATGCTGCATGGCATGCATGTCCCTTAAATTCAGTACAATGCTTCACACAGCATTTCTGTATATGTGCAATTGATAGATGTGGGGCATGGCCACATGGTGCTCAACAGGTCTGATGAGATGATTGTTACTATTTGAGGCCTACTTCTAGTTGACTATTTGTGGGTAAGTTAATGTTTCCTGGGACATAAATGCAAAGACAAATAATGGATTTGAACATTTATTTGCATGTTGGACCTTCCAAATATGTCTGGATATGCTCCATTACATTATATGTGCTTCAGGAGAACAAGCGTTGCACAATGTGGGTGTGTTGCCTATTCCCAGCCACTGTATTCTGCATCTTTCCACCATCCTCATCCTCATCCTCTATTGGATCCTGCTCTTGATGGTCCCTGTCCCATAGGACATTTGTCCAGACACAGATATTGTGAAGAAAGAAACATGCAAGTATTATTTGTAAGATATAGTGGGCAAGTAGAACAATCTCCCTTCTGTCATGTCTAAGCATCTGAAGCGGAACTTGCACACACAGAAGGTTCTCTAAACAATGTTGCATGCCTTGGTCAGTGCCTGGTTGTATTTTCTGTCCGGTTTAGTATTGGGCTGTAGTATTGAGTCATAACCTGTGGCTAGAGTTTTGTTGTTTGTTTCCAGCTACATTCTAGTCCATGAGTGTTATGTGTACTAAACAAATCCTACACATTTCTTACGGTATTTCAAAATATGTGTTACTTATTCAGTTGGCCATAGGTTGACACATGTCTATTCAATTTCTCATTGTAAAAGTAAATGCTGAGCATCATCTGATACACTTTACAGTTCTACATCCTGACATTCATAGTGATGCAGTAGTTTTCTGTGATGGCTATTTGGTGATGCTCCTGACCAATCTATGTTATGTGCACTCACTACATGTGTGAAGTGACAGATTACTGGTCAGATATTTGGCTTGTTGCTCCTCCCTGGGTAGATAGTGACATTGCTAAGATGTATTACACTCACACATACATAGGTCCATGATAAACCACATATGTTGTTGTTGGCCTAAATTACATTGGACCAGCTGATTCATAATACAATTTTGTGTACATGTGATTTAAGAGCACACATGGGGTGCAGTTCCCACATGTTACATGGATTGTTATGCTAGTCATTGTCAGGCTTAAACAATTTCTTTTTAGTAGAGGAGTTGTCATGGTGCATTTTGATTAACACATATGTTTTGCAATGAGGGTCATCTTCATGTGGGACACACTGATGATGTTACATGGAACTGGGTACTACAAAATTAGACAATGTACATTGATGTGTCACATGTATGTGTATGTCTCTAACCTGTAGGGGTTTGTGCTCTTCTATACCATATTTTTTCACCATTTCTGTGGCAAATGAATGTTGAGTTTAATATCCTTGCAACTGGCTTCTGCACTCATAGGAAGTTGGAGTGATTTGTCTGCATTCTGTACAGTTTCCTTGCTACATATCACCTAAGGAACCCAATTGATTTGTCACATTCCAAAGGCCACCTGATGTGGGATACATGGCATGCCTCATGAACCATGAGACTTGCATGGAGACACCCCCACACCACCTATGGAAGCCCTCCCTTGCACACAGTGATGCTACACTCCATTTTGGCCAGCGTTCCATTGCTCTGTACCTTTATGCCATACAGTGGCACAGCAAGTAGCTTTCCATGTCTTCACAGGTGTGACTTGGGGGTTTGCATTACATGTGTAGCATGATGCGAAATTTAAGTATAAGGCCAACCGGTCAGACTTATGGCCCTATCTTTGTCAGCAAAGACAGAGATGGCTAATATGTCATACATTTGTTACTTTTAGTAGCTGTGCAATGTTCTTAATTTTTGCTTACCAACAAGTAGTCCATTCCCATATTGGCCATTTTAGAAGCAGTCATTGATGATGGAGTGCTTGAAGATGTCGGCATCATGCGCACTCCTTGGGTATTTTCACCGGTACATTAGTAAACATCCGCTGATGGTCCACGATGGCCTGGATGTTGATGAAGTATGTGTGCTTGCAGTTCCTGTACAGATGTGTGTTGCTGCAGGCGAAACCAGTTCCACATGTGTGCAGTCAATGTCCCCCATGACATGTGGAAACCCAGCGATGTCATAGGAGCCTTGCTTGGTGTCCTGCTGTTGTTATATCATGAGGAAAAGAAGGTACTGGGGTGTGAGTCTGATGATGGCATTCAGGACGAAGGGTAGGAAGGCAGAAAATGATGGCCGGGAAATTCCTGCCAGTCTGGCAGTTGTGGTCTGAAATGAACCAGATGCCAGCATGTGGAGGACTGCCATCAGCTTGATCTGTGGAGGGATGCTGGTAGACTTGTTAGTTGTTAGCTGCAGCCTTCGTGCAATCTGGTTGAGCAGTTGAGTAATGGACTCCCTCCTGAGTCTGCATTATGTGATGACCTCATCCTCCCTCGGGTTAATGAGGGAAATTCGCTGGCGGTAGATACGCTCCCTTTTCCTGAACTGCATATGTGGTGGTGGTCTCCTTACAACTCCCAGCTGAAGAATGACCACCTCCATAGTGTAGTTGAGCTTGCCAAACTCTTTTTTGTGTGTTGTCCTTATGTACCAGAGCCAATGTGTCATTTCTAATGCCTGGGTTGCCGATGTGATGGAATTTTGAAGCATTTCAGTTTCTGCTCCTTGCTTGCCAATGATACTTCTCTTTTCAAGAAAACCATAAATATCACTGCGTCAATTTTAAGTTAGATTTTTACAAGGGAACGCCTAGCTTGCTTATATTAAAATCTGTGTGGCACAGCCGGTTTTGACTAAGGAATTTTCTGACACAGGCCTACAAAAACTGATGCATTGGCCCAGGTGCGTCGCCTTGTAGATATGAAGTACTGACTGCGCAGCTACAGCATTAAAAAAAAAAAGACTCAACAGGGGCACAGCCTGCTTGTAAATATGGCACATGTGGTTTACTTGTGCAAATGGCATTCAGGTGAAATGCATGCCAGTACTCCATTGCATCCCAAAAAAAACTGCAAACGTATTCTGAAATGTCTCCTATTCCACTTTCCACAGCTGGAAATCAAATAGAGTCCTGGAAATTTTATGACTGCCTATTGGATTTTGGATGGGGTATAGAGAGGACAGATTGACACTAGAGTCACAATCAATTCAGAATAAATTAAATTGGAATTAAACAGCATATGAGGTAGAGCGAAGAAACCACACTTCCACTCTTAGGCAGACATCAGTATTTCGCTTAAAGGTAAGTACCTGAACTTTTCCAATCGGTGCACTTACAAAGTATTTGGAAAAAACAGAAGAGACTCTTGGGCAGCTATTTTCCTGTAAACATCTACACGTTTGGTTACATAGTGGAGTTTACATTTATGCATTTCATGGCCAGTCACAATATCAGGCATGTGTTATCATGTAAAGAGCAGAAAGCATGCATGTCTGAAAGTGATCGGTTGTAGAGCTAAGAGTGAGTTACAGGCCATTGTTTTTTTATTATAAAATCTTACACAGCGCATAGCTACCCAAAAAGGGGTTCCTAGCACTGGACAAAGGTAGGTAACTAGTCAGAGAGAGAAGAGAGAACCAGAACAACCAGATTTTGTTTTTTTTGTGAAAGATAGTTAGAAATTGGCAGCTTCTCAGTGAATGAGGCATCGTGTTCCAATGATTGGGGCCCAAGTATGAGAATGAGCGACCTCCCATACGGGATTCTTTTACTTTTGGAGGTTGCTGGAACAGAATGCGTGATTTGGGCAGTACTGTTCCACAAGCTGTTGTAGATAAAAAGGACCAACATTTGACCTAGCTTTATGCATATAGCCTAGGGCTTTAAACTGAATATGTCTGTCCACCAGAGGGCAGGGAGATCACAAAGCAGATTAGAGATTGAGGAGTGCTTTGGAAGATAAAATAAAAGCCTGGCAGCAGAGGTTTGAATCACTTGTAGGCATTTGATAGAGGAAGTGCCAGTCCCTAGATAAAGAACATTCCCATAGTCAAGTTTGATATGAACTATTAAGCCATTAATGGCATTCTATTGATTTTTCAAGGCTTGGATAACCATCCTGTGAGCCAAGAAAGGGAGCATCTAAATGATCTGCTCATGCAGATCATTCAGAATAGCATGCCATTAATGGCTTAATAGTTCATATCAAACTTGTTTTCCTTTGAATGCTAAAAGAATTCCAACCCTTATTAAAGGCCTCATACTCAGCACCAATGTAATGAGTATAGAGGTTGCCCACTTGTCCCGGAGTGATGGTAACACCAGGGGGAATTGCCAGTTGATCACAAGTACAATCCTTATGATTCCCTGAGAAACTGAGGATGGAATCAATGAGTAATTCCTCATAACACCCTGCCATTCCCGTGAGGTTTTTTCTTCCAAAAATGTTTACTTACTTAGAGGAGGTGAAATCCGATGGAGAAAAGCCATTGGGTGTGCAGTAAACTCGGGAACCTTGTAATCCTGTTATCTTACTCATCTAAAACTGAGTAACTTTTTTTGAGTTACTTAGAGTTGTTAAGCCAGATTCATAGACATAAATTAACAAAGACTCACTCTTTCAGATGGTTCATGTAAGCATTGCACAAACCATCTCAGGGGCGTCATCCCAGAGCAGGGCAGTAGGTTAAAAAGTAAAACAGGCATGTTAGAATACAGCACGTTCACACAGAGTGGATGATATTAGGAGCAGAAGCTGTGCTTAATTTGTGCTTGCTGTTTCCGGTGAGGAGCACCGTCACTTATTTGTGAGGGCCGGCGCTTAATTTTCTGCCTCAAACATTTATTGTGAGCAAAAGACAGATTTGGGAAAGACGGAGGAAGAGAAAAACGAAAAAGCTTCACAAAGGGAGAGAGCAGAAAGCTGCAGGAGTGAGCTAAAGGGGCAGGGAGTGGCTATAAATGGGGTAAAGAGGCTCGAGATGGCTTCAGGATTACGCTGCCTCAGTATTCTGTGTTCGCACATTTGATTGCAGCAGCCGAGTATTTAAGAGAAGGGCTTTGGGGACTGGCACGTTTTTATTTACAAATTAAGCACCGAGCAGAAGAATGGATGGGATATTTTGAGTAAAGGATGAAACTATGAGTGCAAATTGAGAAGGATTTATAGTACAGCATTACTAGGAAGCTGATCCCTCATTCAGGATCTTATTCCAATAGCTAGCTATGAAATTTCCAGAACTCAGGCTATCGCAGCATATCAGCAGTCTCTGACTCTAACACACCTCTTAGTCTCTATGGTCTATCAGTCCAAAGTGGCCTTGGCAGAGAACCCTTCCCAGAATGCAGGCTCACAAACTCAGAGCCAGGTCCCCAAAGATCAAAATCAACTTCAACTTTGCTGATGCTCCTGCAGAGCTACTTTGTCTGCAAGCCTCCTTCTATTGTAGTGCACAAATCCCAAATGACACTGGTTCAACAGATGTTACATCCCTTCCCCATTTCCCCTCACCTTCTGACACACTCACATATATCCAAACAAGAAGGAACACTTAGGGGCATATTTATGAGCCCCTTGCGCCACCCAAGTGTCCCTTTTTGTGACACTCTGATGACGTAGACTACAAAAACATTTCTTTGAGCCCACACAAAGCCACTTTTCCTGGCTTTGAATGGCCAGCACACATCACTATGTTGCCTTACCCTGCGCTCAGGAGACATTCCATGGGTGTTGCGGTGGGTGTTTCGATGCAACACCCATATATTTTGACGCTTACCCAGATTTACTTTCAATGTGTGCTGTAATCTGCAGCACACATAACAAGAGGAAAGCACCTCTCAGGATTGCTTTTGTGAAGGAAGGTACAATGCTGCTGACAACACAGGCACCTTTGTACCATGGTGCAAGAGTGTCTGCGTTTGCACTATGCTGCGGAAACAGCACCAGCGCATGGGGAAAGGACAGGAATACACCGTATTGCATAAATACGGTGCATTCCTGCCCTTTCACTTTGTCGTAGGGCAGCTCAGCAAGGTGACTTGCTGCACTGCTCTACACGAAGTCCCCATAAATGAGGGCCTAAATGTACAGGCAGAGTATGACAGTACTATATATCCAAGTAGCACTCGTAAAGAATACAGCATAAGTATCAAGACTAGCACATAGTAAGCTAGGTGACAGGGGCCCTATTAGAAAACATGATTTTTTTTCATTCACTGCTTTCGTATACCACTGGGGCAATTCACAGGCCACTTCAAAGTGCTTTAAATTTAGTGTTATGGAAAGCAGAATAAAGGGTAGCCAGCTATGACAAAGTCAAAAGGATATCGCGAAATAAAGGCTGAAGGTCAGGAGATGGAGATGCCTTTGGGAAAAAGTATGGCTTCAGAAATGTTACACAATTTTAGAAAATTGTTGTCCGCTTGAAGAGAGAAAAGAAGCAAGATCTGGAGAGAGGCACCTTGAAAATTGAATGATCTGCCACCAAAGCATTTGCATCTTGCTGGGTGAAGGTTGAGGACAGTTTGAGGCATCCAAGTTCAGGTGCCTGCTCGGTTGGTAAAGTAGCAGAAGTATTGTGTGGTATGAGGCTATTACGTACAAGTGACCAGTGACTCACCAAGAGTTCAGAGGTGATATGATTGACACATTGAACATGAAATATAAGCAGCATAATCTTGGGCTTTCAGCAGTTTGCTTTTAGTAGTTAGTTCTGCATAGATACAATTACACACATCTAATGTGGAGATCCCTTCTGCCAAGACAAAGGCAATACCTTGGGGAAAAGGATGTAGGCAAAGTGAATTTGAACACTCTCAATAGATTCTATGACATTTAGGTGATTTAATGAAAGCCCTTGACTCAAAAAAAGGCATTCACATCATAAAGATATCTGTAGTGTGTTTGGTAAAACACACAGTGAATTCTTTTTATGTTTATTGTGTGCAAGTTTAAACCGTATCATTATCCCAAACAAAAGAGTGTTTTTATTGTTTATTAAGAAAATACTCTTAGAGCAGGATATAGGGTCAGCGCATAAAGGATTTGCTTAAACTGCTGTCTGCACTAACACTCAAAGCCGATCAAGTACTATTTCCCTCAGAAACTGATTAACAATGACATTCGTAGCTGTATAAGATGACTGGTTTCTTAGGGCCATATGTATGAACACATTTTCCTATAGACACAGAATGGGTAAAACCCTTTGCTACATCTGGCCCTTAGTTTTCTAAGTTTGCTGATAGAGCATTTTTTCTATACCATGAAGCACTTAGCTGTTTCCCACTGTTTGTTATCTGTCTGATAATCGATCAAGATTGAATCTACGGTCCTCATTATCAGCAGCCCGGCTTATTGTAATGTTTGTGTTAAGTCCTGTCATCACATGTATTGCGATCATGAGTTTTGTGATACATATGGGCAGGTCAAACCTACCAATATTTATCAGGGTAAAAAGTATGGGTACACGCAGATTTTGGTGCCTGCCACCAAACTCTGCATACTATTCCTTAAAAGCTAGTTATGGGTGGAATTTATCACACCTGATAAATTCCAAGTCAGCTGAGTATAATTTTATTAGGTGCCATACTGAGGATCTAAGGCCCTTATTCCGTTTTTCAAGTTGATCAGAGATTTCTGATTCTTCAACAAACGCCTAATTGCGCAGGAGGTCAGAATTCTGAGTTTGCCTGTATTTACCACACCAGGTAATTATAGAGAGTGTTAAATACGCCACCCTTTTTTAATTGCAGCACGTCAATTTTACTTGACTTTTACAAGGGAAAATTGTATGGTGTTGATCATATCATGCAGGGGAGGAGCTATGCCAATAAATAACATACTTCATGGTATAATTATTTAGCTGGCTCAGTAACTAGCACATTTTCCTCTAGCAAATGCAGATTCGGGCTTAAGACTTGTAAATATGACTGCAATTAAAATGAACTTTAGGAAAAAACTTCCTACGATCAAGACTAGCTGTGATTTATTTTTTTATTTAAAAAAACATTTTTATTGATGTTGTATCTGAGTTTTATTTTTAACTGTAGTCATTATCAAGATAGCTTAAAACGTATTCGTACATACTATTAAAATAACTGAAATTATGGGGCATTATTCTTGGATATTTATTGTTGCTATGGTACTTCCTTAAATGTATATGTTTAAGGAAACTATGCAATAAAGGGTAAAGAGGGCAATAGGAGCGCACCTACATTAGTGCTAAATCACATATAATCCAGTTACCCATTCAGTGATAATCTCTTTATGTTTATCAACAATGCTATGCACACAAGCAGTCGCTAAAACTTAAACAATAATGGTAATGAACAGGAAGATTATAATGGTCATTTGTGTAGGATGAGATGATGATGGCCACGTGGAAGAACATGACAGTCTGAATGAAGTGCCACAAAACTAAATCTAGGGTCAGTGGACTTGATGCTCGCAACATGTAATGTGGTACTGTCTGTACATTCTACTCCCGAGGGTGAGGATGTTCAAGAATTTGCTTCACATACAGTGGATGCTGTAGACCACTTTTTAAAATTCACTACTTTGGCACCCACAGCACTAATGCCATTAACGTCCATTCTTTCGTAATAATGTAATTTATTTTATCTGTGGAACTAGAAGGCAGATGTACTTTCTTAGAACGATATCCTACTCAATGACACAAAATTAGAGCCACAGCAGATAAAAAGGGATGTGGTATCTAGGTTGCACTCACATGCGATTAATGCTCTTCTCTTTCTGGGTGCAAAAGATTTGGGTTTCCTCAAAAAGCTGGCTCGACTCTTGGCGGTCCCAAACTCTGAAACTGAGCTTGAATGGTGGGAGGCTATTGGGTGAGGACTTAATGCTGATGCAGGAATGTCACCACTTCTTGCACCGATCCAAACGTTCTCGTGATCTGCTTGAATTGTAAGTGAAATGTGGCTGGGAATGAGAGATTACACCGTAAATAAGGTCCTTTCAGAAGCTATTAGTTTTAAGATATATAGGGCCTCATTATGACCCTGGCGGGCGGCGGAGGCCGCCCGCCAGGATCCCGCCCTCCAAATTACCGCACCGCGGTCAAAAGACCGCGGCGGGTATTACGAGTTTTCCCCTGGGCTGGCGGGCGGTTCCAGTTAAACCGCCCGCCAGCCCAGGGGAAAACGACCTTCCCACGAGGATGCCGGCTCGTAATCGAGCCGGCGGAGTGGGAAGGTGCGACGGGTGCTACTGCACCCGTCGCGTATTTCACTGTCTGCAAGGCAGACAGTGAAATACATTTTGGGGCCCTCTTACGGGGGCCCCTGCCGTGCCCATGCCATTGGCATGGGCACGGCAGGGGCCCCCAGGGGCCCCGCGACCCCCCCTACCGCCATCCTGTTCATGGCGGCTTTCCCGCCATGAACTGGATGGCGGTAGGGGGGGTCAGAATCCTCATGGCTGCGGAGCGCGCTCCGCAGCCATGGAGGATTCCAATGAGCAGCGGAAAGTCAGCGGGAGACCGCTGACTTTCCGCTTCTGACCACGGCTGAACCGCCGCGGTCAGAATGCTCATTGGAGCACCGCCAGCCTGTCGGCGGTGCTCCCGTCGTCTGTGGCCCTGGCGGCCACCGGCCGCCAGGGTCAGAATGACCCTCACTGTCTGCATCTCCCTGCAAAGGTCAATGAATAATCATTGAATATTCTTGTGGTGTGTAACTTTCACTTGTTTTCCTGCTACTCTTTATGGCTAGAATCTCTCTACTTTGTTCTGTTTGTTTTGTTTAAGAAGCATAGCATGTGTCAGGGATCAGTAGCATATTTAGGAAATGTTATCAGGAAGCCTTCCAGATACTGAGTTTCATCATTTTTAGGCAGGCTTACAGAAGAATGTTACTAAGTCTACTTTCTAGGTTTGTGATGCCAAGTCTCACAATTCACCAAATAACCAGACAGATATGTTCATTTTTGCACTAGATGCGTATTTATCTGCCTCCACCCTGTATTCGCTGATTTCTTTACTTTCAGGAGTATGGCATCCAATTTGTATGACTGTTTCTGATGATTCCTTCCATTTATGTTCTTGTCCTGACCATTATTTGCTGATGCCTGAACCAATGCCATATTTGTAAAACAATGACACATCCAGTTTGTTATTTTTGTTCAAAGAGGCAGATTGCACTTTGCAGCCCACATAAATATTGAGGTACAAATGCAATTGTCACTTTAACCCATCAACATGAAGGCCATCCCTTTTGTACATATAAAATAGCCACAAAGTTTGGGTTTGCGGGTGGTCGCTGCTGGAGTAATAGATTACCAGCGAAGTGCCAGGAAGTCTTTATTATGTGAGGGCTTAGACAATTTTTTGTTTTAAAAAGCTACACCATAGATTAGAGCGAGAAATGTGTATTGCCTTTACAGCTGCTGTCCTAGTAGGAAGTCACTCCTACCCAAGGTCTGTAGCTTGTTCTAGAAACTATCACACCCATAATAAAACCTGCCCATCTGAGTACTTTCTTTTCCAACGAATTTAGCAAGTTGCCCTTATGAGTTTGCATCATATCGCTGATGTTTAGACGTGTACATAGTTATGCAAAAGTGACAGGGGAGTCAATAGCTAAGAGTTTAGTACTGTGAACAGTCAGGGAGTTTTTTCTTTAAAGACACCAAACAGTGGAGGTAATGTAAGTTTTGAAGACTAATACTAACGTTTGTGCACCTGGATAACTAAGATTAGAGATGATGCCTAGTTGAAGTTTAGCTGCAGTCTCTTAAGTGAGATGTTAGGAAGTACCTAGGGTAAGATGTTGAAACACATTATCTTAAACATTTTAGGTTGTTAGTGGCAAAGAAGGGTGTTGGAAGCACCCCGTTCTGCCTGGCTGTAGCGGTGCCCGAGCCAGTCAGAACTTACCACTCTCATCAGGGGTGGGTAATTACACTCACTCTATAACCTGAGCTCACCCTTTGGTAGCGTGGCACTGAGCAGTCAGGCTTATCACAGAGGCAATGTGTAAAGCATTGGCACAGCACTCCCATAATAAATAAACTGAGCGTCACAAAAGAGACTTCACACGTGTGGTATGTAACACACACATTAATTAACAAAATATGAACATTGTCAACTTCTGGGCATATATCACACTCAGAAATATTAGTAGCAGTACTAGGATCAAACCCTGGTTAAAACAACATCAGTAGTATGCACACTGGCGAGAGATAGTACGTTACCCTCCTAGTATCCTTATGTGGTGCGTAACATTGTCAACCATATGCCCTCTCTGACAATTATTATAATGCAATACTACACAGTTTATGGTGCACTCCAGATCGCAATAATATCAGAAATGTGTACACACAGATAATGACAACATTTTTAAGACGCACCCTGGGCCAAGGCCACACAGCTAAAACCAATGTCAAACTTAGTATTCTGTTGGCAAGAAATCAACATGTAAAGCAACACTGCGGGACAATGTAATTGCTAACAGATGGTAGTCAGGCAGACACTTCCCCATACCCTTACTCACTCAGCACCAATCCACAGTGCCCTGAATATCAGGCAAGTTCGGATGGAACACACTCGCACACACACAAATGCAGCACCGTAATGCAATGCAACTGATAACTGGCAGGCCAATTGATAGCACAATGCAGACACCATGGGCCAAGCTTTCCTCCAGCCTCCAGCTCACCCTAACTACCCCACATCCACTGGCTTGAGAAAAATCACCCTCCCCCTGTTACCAGGCTAAATATGACCGGAGTCACACTTAGTCAGGATCCCAGGGGAGAAGGTGGGGAGCAGGGAGCAGGACTGATTAGGAGGCAGTTGGCAAGTGAGGGGTTTGCCACCACTCGGGAAGTTCACCCCGAGGATGCAGAGTAGAGGCAGATAAGGGCAATAGTTTGTTCAAACCAAGGTTTCCGTAATGTGCCTTCCGGCACTAGCCCAGTTCTGCAAAGCACTGGTGAGGGGGGTCACACCGTCTCTTGACCCGCTTCTGTTCACCCTTGGAAGCATTCATTCAGCCCAGTCAATTACTCTCACCACCCAGGCCCGGTCCGGGCAATACTACCTGGCAACACAATGTTGTAAATACCCAGGTAAGGAAAGGGCAGGTAGTTCGCCACAAGGAGGGCACAAAAGGAACTAACAATGAAGGGGAATGTTGCAGGGGAGCCTCTTGGAAGAGAAAGGCACCCCATCAGGTACACATCAATTAAAGTCACACGCAGGCAATCCAGGCACCAGACAGTTCCGATCACACACAATGAAGGGTTATAAATTCTGTGCTTCCCTGGAAATGAGGCACAATGCCTGGTGTTGATATGGGTCACACCAGACAGTTCCGATCACACACAGCGAGGAGTTATAAATTTCCTGCCATTCGGGAAATGAGGGGCAACGAATGGTGCACATTGATACGGGTCGCACCAGACACTTCTGATGACACACAACAAAAAGAGATGCACACTCTGGGAGGGTTGATATGGGTTGCACCAGACAGTTCTGGTTACAGATGGAAGTTGAGCAGAGCCGCAAGAGGTAGAATGAGGCACTACAATGGGTGCACCCTCACCTCCTAGGATCGCCCCCTGTGAATCGGATACTGTGAGAAAGTAGCCTCTTTCTAGCCTTGTTACCCCCACTTTTGGCCTGTTTGTGAGTATATGTCAGGGTGTTTTCACTGTCTCACTAGGATCCTGCTAGCCATGGCCCAGTGCTCATAGTGAAAACCCTATGTTGTCAGTATGTTTGTTATGTGTCAATGGGACCCTGCTAGCCAGGACCCCAGTGCTCATAAGTTTGTGGCCTATATGTGTTCCCTGTGTGATGCCTAACTGTCTCACTGAGGCTCTGCTAATCAGAACCTCAGTGGTTATGCTCTCTCTTTACTTCCAAATTTGTCACTAACAGGCTAGTGACTAAATTTACCAATTCACATTGGGCATACTGGTACACCCATGTAATTCCCTAGTATATGGTACTGAAGCACCAAGGGTATTGGGGTTCCAGGAGATCCCTATGAGCTGCAGCATTTCTTTTGCCACCCATAGGGAGCTCTGACAACTCTTACACAGGCCTACCACTGCAGCCTGAGTGAAATAATGCCCACATTATTTCACAGCCATTTTACACTGCATATAAGTAACTTATAAGTCACCCTTAT
Source organism: Pleurodeles waltl (assembly GCF_031143425.1). Lineage (NCBI taxonomy): Eukaryota > Metazoa > Chordata > Amphibia > Caudata > Salamandridae > Pleurodeles > Pleurodeles waltl. The sequence continues at coordinate 1,236,405,403 of NC_090437.1, forward strand.
GTCTAACCTTCACCTGGTGAAGGTTGGGTGCCAAGTTACTTAGTGTGTGGGCACCCTGGCACTAGCCAAGGGGCCCCCACATTGTTCAGGGCAATTTCCCCGGACTTTGTGAGTGCGGGGACACCATTACACGCGTGCCCTACACATAGGTCACCACCTATGTGTAGCGTCACAATGGTAACTCTGAACATGGCCATGTAACATGTCTACGATCATGGAATTGTCACCCCAATATCATTCTGGTATTAGGGAGACAATTCCATGATCCCCCGGGTCTCTAGCACAGAACCCGGGTACCGCCAAACTGCCTTTCCGGGGTTTCACTGCAGCTGCTGCTGCTGCCAACCCCTCAGACAGGTTTCTGCCCCCCTGGGGCCCAGGCAGCCCTGGCCCAGGAAGGCAGAACAAAGGACTTCCTCAGAGAGAGGGTGTTACACCCTCTCCCTTTGGAAAAGGTGAGAAAGGCTGGGGAGGAGTAGCCTCCCCCAGCCTCTGGAAATGCTTTGATGGGCACAGATGCTGCCCATCTCTGCATAAGCCAGTCTACACCGGTTCAGAGATCCCCCAGCCCTGCTCTGGTGCGAAACTGGACAAAGGAAAGGGGAGTGACCACTCCCCTGACCTGCACCTCCCAGGGGAGGTGCCCAGATCTCCTCCAGTGTGCCCCAGACCTCTGCCATCTTGGAGGCCATTGACCTCCTCAGGTCCCTCACTGTTGGGCATTGGATGGCAGTTTGAATGCCATCCAGGGTGTAGATAGGGAATTGCAACACACAAATGGATTCCTGGAGGGCATTCATTCTGGTCAGGCTGCCCTTTATCAAACCCTGCAATCTCTGGCCTCAGCACTGATGGCAACCATTGTCCCCGTCTCTAGCCTCCCCCTCCAACTTCCTCCACCCAGACCCAATCCCCTGTACCTCTGCCTATCCCAAGCACACCATCAGACCAGCCTGCACACACCTCAACACACAAGGGAAGCTCAGGCAAACATAAGCACCACACATCCCACAGGCACTCACACAAGCATCACACACATACAGACACACCAACATCCACTGCCTCCACTGTGTCCCCCTCCTCGTCGTCTCCCTCCTCCCTCCCAGTGTCGTCTACACTCTCACCTGCATGCACTACCACTACAGCCAGTAGGTCCCGCACCAGCACACCCACCACCACACCCCACTCACCTGCACTCACCACCCCCAATACCATTTACACGTCCCCTGTGTCCTCTCCCAGTGTGTCTGTGACGCCCCCTCCCAAAGTACACAAACGCAGGCACACACCCACCCAACAGCCATCCACCTCACGACAGCCTCCAGCGCATGCACCTGCACCCAAAGCCACAATAGTTAAACCTCCTACAACCACCTCCTCTTCCTCCACTCCCAGACCCCCTCCAGCTACTCATCCCAGTGTTCCTAAGAAACTGTTCCTGAGCAAGCTTGATCTCTTTCCCGCCACCCCTCCCCTCCAATTCATAGGTCCCGTACTAGCACCTAAGCCAAAAAATCGCCGGTACCAGTGGTGCCTGTAAGAGGTATGTGGAGTCACCGGGCACCAGGGCAGCCAGTGTGACACGGAGCCACAGAACGGCCAGTCCCCCCCTGTGAAGCACCAGAAGTTGGACAGTGCCCGGCGGGAGTCGGGGAAGGCTCCAGCAGGCAAAGCTGCTCACAAGGGTCCCGGGGGGAGTGTCCACTCAGCTGTGACTCCTCCCAAGGTGGGGAAGGGGCAGAAGAAATCGCCAAAGTCTGGGAAGAGCAGCACGGCGGAGAAGACCGCCATCATCACCGCTGCCCAGGAGGCCACCGCCAGCCCCATCGTCACTGGCCAGGTGGCCACCGCCAGAGTCAGTGCCCAGGAGGGCAGCACCATCGTCACTGGCCAGGACGCCACAGCCAGAGTCAGTGCCCAGGAGGGCAGCACCATCGTCACTGGCCAGGAGGCCACCGCCAGAGTCAGTGCCCAGGAGGGCAGCACCATCATCACTGCCAGGAGGCCACCGCCATAGTCAGTGCCCAGGAGGGCCCCGGCAGCCACAGCCCCGCTGGGCAATGAAGGACCGCCATGGCAAGCACCGCTGAACAGGGCAAGCACCGCTGAACAGGGCAAAGACTGCCATGGCAAGCACCGCTGAACAGGGAAAGCACCGCTGAACAGGGCAAAGACCGCCATGGCAAGCACCACTGAACAGGGCAAGCACCGCTGAACAGGGCAAAGACCGCCAACTCAAGCACCGCTAGCCCATGTGTGGCAAGGGCAGTGACGGAACTGGGACCGTCACGGGGATAGTGATGCACTCTGGGCACCAGTCCCCCTCCAGAACCAGTGGAAAACAGCATCCACTACCTCTGTCCTTCACAGGATGAAGCACTCTGGGCACAAAGCCCCCTCCAGAACCAGTGGAGAACAGCATCCACTACCTCTGTCCTTCACAGGATGAAGCACTCTGGGCACCAGTCCCCCTCCAGAACCAGTGGAGAACAGCATCTACTACCTCTGACCTTCACAGGATGAAGCACTCTGGGCAAAAAGCCCCCTCCAGAACCAGTGGAGAAAAACATCCACTACCTCAGTCCTTGGCAGGATGAAGCACTCTGGGCACAAAGCCCCCTCTAGAACCAGTGGAGACTATTATCGACTTGAGAGACTGTGGCTTTGCACTCCCCAGGATGGTACAGTGGGCAACCCACCCACTGTAGAGACTTGAGAGACTGTGGCTTTGCACACCCCAGAATTGTACAGTGGGCAAACCACCCACTGTAGAGACTTGAGAGACTGTGGCTTTGCACTCCCCAGGATGGTACAGTGGGCAAACCACCCACTGTAGCGACTTGAGAGACTGTGGCTTTGCACTCCCCAGGATGGTACAGTGGGCAAGCCACCCACTGTAGAGACTTGAGAGACTGTGGCTTTGCACTCCCCAGGATACATCAATGGGCATGGAGCCCCCTTGTGGATCTGGTGTGGTGCACTCATCCGGCTGAGGTGCCCCCCCTTCCCTTCCCCCTTAGGTGCCTGTTGTATTTCTATCTGATGCCCCAGCAGTGTTCTCTCTGTTTTGATCAGGTATCTGATGTGGGCAACGCCCGTGCATTTTGGGCCCAGTGGTCCACGGACATTGAATGGTGCATTACATCGTGATGTATATTTTGTTGAATGTGTATATTTATCTGTATATATTTGGTTACTGTATTTTGATATATTACAATGGTTGCACTCATTTCCTTTTGTCTTTGCATTCTTCCGGGGGGTTTGGGGGTTGTTACTGTAATGTTTGGATATGCATTTGTGTGTGTGTTGTAGTGGGTGATGGTCGGGGTGGGGGTGGGGGTGTTGCGTGTTTTTGTCCCTGACTTTTGCCTCCCCATCCCCTATGTCGTAGGTGCAGTACTCACCGTTGTCTTCGGCGCCAGCGTTGATGGTGATCGTACAAGAGCAGGAAGACTATCGCAGGGAGTATTTGGAGTTCTGGTTCCAAGGTGTCCTCCTTCCTCGTGGAGTGAGAGGTGAGTGTTTTCCCTTTGAAATGGCTGTTTCCGCCGTGTTTTTATCCACGGTGAATCCGCCCCGGAAAAGGTGGCGGATTGGCCTGTTGTGATACTGTGGGCGGTACTTTGTCTTCCGCCCGTCTGTTGGTGGTGACCGCCAAGCTGTTTGTCTGTACCGCTGTGGCGGTCGGAGTGTTAAAGTGGCTGTCTTTGTTGGCGGTTTCCGCCACGGTCATAATTCCCATTTTTTTTCTGCCGGCCTGTTTGCGGTCTTACCGCCGCTTTAACACCGTCCGCCAGGGTTGTAATGACCCCCTCAATGCCAACTGTAAGAACTTCCTGACAAGATAAACATGACCAGCACCACTACGGTACTGACTTTGCATTCATCTGCACTCATTCCTGCACATCCACTCTGCATCGTCGTGCAGTGCCATGGTTATCAGCCAGCGCGTGCACACACTTACTCGTATGTACTCACTCGCGGCACCCTAATGTGGTGCCATGATATCCAGATAGTGGATGCCACTGTGTTTGCAAGCAACCTGCGTCACAAACCGCCCCTCACCCATCAACCAGCTTAAGCTTTCCCGCCCCTCCATCAACCAAAGATTGCAACAACTTTTCCCTGGTTACTGGGCCGCTCGCGGCTAAGTCACAAGTCTCAGGGTTCCAGGCTCAAGGTGGGGGAAAGGGAAGACAACAGCCGGTAAATATTTAAGGAGGAGACGTTCGGGCTCCCCACAGGAGGTTCACTCAGAGGTCTGCCAAACACAGGTGGAGTGTCACTGGGGCCTCCGTTAGTCACCCTCAACACTTCCAGTTGCATAGGACAGGTGACTAGACCCCCACCTCCTATACCAGGAGATGCGGCGTCTGGGGCATGAAGACTCAAGTGACCCCAGAGGTACGATTCCACATGAAAAGTCTTAAGTGCTCTACCACCACAAAAAGGAGGTGCAACTTCAGGGGTCCACTGATATGAGTCGCCCTGTCCGTACGATTAATCACAAGCCAATTCCCAAGATGGTACCTCCTTGGACAGAGGCACCAGTCTGGTGTGCAGCAGAACCTCCCAGGCTGTCCCACAAAGGATGTAAATCCCTCACCCCTCTGGGAGACACAATGCCTAGCACACGATGACTTGAATTGCACTAGACCATGCGGTCACACTCAGAACTTGGTTTCCGTACCTCTCTGGAATGAGGCACACTGTCTAGTACGCAATGACTTGTAGTTGCACCAGACTCCCCAGGCACACACTTCAATGCATGTTCAGTTGTGCCATACAAGTCTAAGTACAGCATAACGCAGGTTGCATCCCATCTCTGACGGTTGCAACCAATGAACAGGGCATCGCACACAATGAACATGCAGCCGAGGCTCACACGAGAGAAATGCACTCTTAACAACAGCAGGCCCACAGGGTCCTGTTCACACCAACAAGACGGTGTGCAGTGGTCCCCATGATGAAGGCAGCGCAGGCAGTCCTTGGCAAGCGCCACACCAGGCAACTCCCATCTCCAGACACAATATTTAGGCCATGCTAACGCCACTGTTTCCAGGTGAAGTCCAACACACAATGTAGATCTAGCAGAAGGCACCACTCTCCAAATAATACTGGTTGTCAATGTAGTACCTCTCAGGAGGTCTTTGATGTCCCTGAGACCTCGTCAGAGAACAGGGGGCATGCCAACCTGCCCTTGGAAAGTTACCTTTTGGGATGATACACAGCAGCAGGCAATCAGCCCCAGGCCAGTCTCATAGCAGGATGGGGAGTGCAGATTCCCTCCTCGGGCAGTTATCCTCCTGTGTACAACAGATTCCTCTGACTGTGTGCCCATATGGCCCAGCAGGACCAGCCCTGCTTCACCGTAAAAGTTACTCTGCCTTGCAGATGTTTTTATACTAGATGGTTCCTTTGAAGTTGGATGTGGTTCAAAGGGTTCTCCTTTGAACTAAAGATGTCTCCCCTAAATTTACTCCCTGTCTGCCCTGAGACTCTGCAATGCATATCCTTATCTTTAGTGGGGCCTTGCCCTGGCTTTGAGAGGCCCGGTGTCAAAACCTCTTCCCCAATCCATTTATCCAGACCCCAAAAGACAGGGATCTGTCATTCTATGCAAGTCACCTGAGGAATGCACAGATGTGCTTTACCCCGTGACCTGTGGAATAAATCCTAATTCACAAAGCACCCGAACCAATTCAGCACCTAGAAATGCCCACTTTCTAGAAATTGCATTTCTAAGGCATTGATGACAAAATCACCTTTCCCATCTGAAGGGGTCTGTCGTCCTGAGTCCAATGATACTAAACAGCAAGAGGCTGCTCCCCTGCAATCCACTATTGCAGCCAGACTTAATAAGACTCATTCTCCCATGTTACCCACATAGGGGGTTCTTCCATGCCCGGGAAGGGTTCACCTTTGTATTCGCGCCCTGCCCATGCCTACCACCAGCCCCGCTGTCGGGTCCCTCTGGGGAAGGTTTAAGATAGCTCAGAGTTGGCCCCTGCATCGGGACTGCCACTCTGAGTGCCAGTGTGCTAGCACCCCTTTGGGCCTCTTCCATAGTCCTAGGACATGGTTAACGGGGTCACCTAGGGGGTGGCCCACCTAGTGCTCGCCACCCTAGTAGCCAGGGCTATACCCCCAGTACGTGGTATACCTGTTTCACAGAACCCTCCTGGGTACAGCACCTCAACCCTGTCCTCACCTGTCCCTCCCTAACATAGGTAGGACGGGCGTGCCCACTTTCCAAGTGCCAGACAGTAGGGATGTGCCCAGGGTCCTACGGTCAGCAGAGATTGGGAGAAAAAAGCTGAACGTTTCAGAAAAATTCCCTCAGAAGGTGAGGGCGCGAGTTATAGTTACCTTAGGGCATGAGTTATAGTTACTTGAGATAACTCTAACTGGTGAATGTCTATGGTTTTGAACGTTTAAAATGTGAGCCTAACTATAACGTTCCTGTAACCTTAGTTTTTTCCAGTAAATGTTGATGCTTTTTTTAACATATAGAAATGTTCAGTACTTTAGGTTAATCCAACCACACGCTCCCCCCCCCCCGCATTTAGTTGTGGCCAGGGCCCGGGGGTCACCGGGGCTGTTCTGGCCATGATGCTCATTGCACAGAAATTAAAACTGGTCAGGAAGCACTTACAAATATAAACATAATAGGTGCTTCTGTTGAAACTCCACTTCTGTAAAGGACAAATGATCCTAATTCCGACATTTTTGTTGGCGATTCCATATTGATAAACGATCTGAAAGCCTTCATTGAGGTGAATGCATCATTGATCTATTGAAGCGCAATCTGTTTGTGACTACTACGAGTGGATTCCTTTTTTGTCCTCTCCTGGTGAGACCAGAGTCCATGGTTCTCCCTTTCAATTGCTATGAGTATGCAAATGTGCAAATCACCTGGAAGCTTTATCAGTTTGACCCCACCCCACCCATCTTACTTGCATCCAAAGGTCTTCCTGCCTTTTGCCAGGATGTTGGAGAGCTTAACAAGCGGCCCCCTGCTCGTTACCTGCTGATTTTGGTGAGGAGTTCTTGATGCCGTGGAATATGAGGACATATCCACCTAACAAAGAAGCACTTACTTCATATAGTGAAGAGGTAGGACTCTTGCTAGGTGGAGACTTACCTCTTTGTACTCTCATTGTCTTCTCTCTAGGAGGATTTATGTTATCACGTATTTCTTGATAACACTCACACTCACTGGATGATGTCATCAGTGATGTAATTTGAGATGTCATCAGTGAAGTCACTGACCATGTCACGAGTGATGTAATATATGGGGTCATAAGCAGTGAATTCCAGTGGTTTTGTATGAGTGAAATGTGAGCCTAACTATCACGTCCCTGTAACCTTTGTTTTTTTCTGTGGAAAAAAATAATATATATATATGTATATATGTATGACTTTTATCTTGCATAGTGCAATGGAAATTCAGAAAAGAATGTGTAGATGTAAGGGTACAAATCACAAAAAATGTGGTATAATACGCAAGCATCAGGATAAAGTAAGTGACAACTATCACAAGAAATGACACAATGGCCCATATTTATACTTTTTTAGCGCCGCATTTGCATACTTTTTTTGCACAAAAGGGGCGCAAACTTACAAAATACAAATATATTTTGTAAGTTTGCGCCGCTTTTGCGTCAAAAAGTGACACAAATGCGGCACTAAAAAGTACAAATATGGGCCTATATGTGTGTATGCCTGTGTTAACACTTTAAAGCCAGAAAGACTGGTTTTATCACTGCTCTGGTGAATTTAGGAACTCTGAGCAGTATATAGGTGTAAGCAAGGTAAGTTATTATTAGCAGAGAAAGACGTCGTCCAACTGCCTCCCAACATCACCTACCAGCTTCTGCCACCCAATGTCATTTTTCATCATTACATCCTGCATAACATATACAACATTGCAAGGGCATGTGTTACAGCTATCACACTAAACTTACACTTTTGTATAAGTTTACAATTGTTTGCTATTCACAAAGACATTTTACCAGTAGTATCTTTACAAATGTGAGTCTCCGCACATAAAAAGATAAGACAGTCCTGTCTTTTTATGTACAGAGACTCCACAGTCATAAACATACTACTTGTAAAATACCTTTGTGAATAGCAAACAATTGTAAACTCACACAAAAGTGTAACTTTACCTTCAGGAATCAGGTCTCCTATCTTGTGTTTTACATATTTACAGACATGGACAGAGATGGTATAGGTATATGCATGAGGATTGTGTTTATAAGAAGATAATTCTTTTTGCCCTGTTCTGTAGATTCCAATGATCAATATGTTCAAGATAATTAACAATATTTTAAATTATCCTTTTTCTGTTGATAAATGTGAATGTTGGGTCTGTCTGTAATTGGATGCCTAGTAGCTTGAAATTCCTACCTCTGCTAAGAAGGAGACATCATTGTTCACCATAAGATGCATAGTTCTAGATAGGTTGTCTGATGTAAGAGGAGAATTGTTCATTTTAGTGTGAATGATTATTTGCTTCCTGCTAGTTGTGCACATATCCAGTAGCCCGTAGCATATTCTAAAATGTGGCTTGTTAGCGGTTTTCTACTTTTTACTTCTTTGAAGTTGAAAGTTGAATTTACTACCCTTGTTGTGCTGTTGAAATTACTAACCCTTCAACCCATTTCATGTTAACTCCAGGCTGTGGATCAACAGACTACCAGAACCTTATTTTCTTCATTTTAGAGTGTTTGTCTCTACTTATTTGATGACCGATGGTACGTAGGCCTAACAATGGATTAATAAGCTAGCAGAAGTGTCCTCCTGATGTTGTCCAAGTACATGTAAAAGTGGAAGGCAAATGAGCATAAACCAACTTCCAGTGGACATCATAAATATTAGAAAGTGTGAGCTTAATGACGTTCTCAGTGGTACTTCACAATGCAGTAACCTGTATTCAGATTGAAAAAGGTTGAAGAGAGGCAGCCATTTATCTTCAGGTAAGGAAAATGTTTGCCTTTTGAAATCATTGTGTGGTGTTGCTGGAGAGGTTGATATGAGCCAGTAGCGTTAGGAGCTACAGTATCGCAGGCCATAGCCAGATCTAATTAAACAGGTGCTTCGGCACTGGCTCTATCCATCAGTAACCTGACATAATCTTATGTGGCCACCATGGAAGCTTCTATGTGATGACGTGGGCTGAAATCAGGTTATGCAAGATTAAGAATGGAAGAGCATCAATAAACATAGAAAGGTGGACGCTTATAGGCTTTTGTTAGATTTTCTGATTTTCACACTGAACAGGAGCAGGGAGATGAGATGCCAATTTTTCAGACCTTCAATGTCAACAGTGCTGTCCTTTAGCAGATGCCCTACCACAGACTGTATAAAGGATGATGAAACAATACTGGAGGCTAATGAGGCAATCAGTATTCTACCCAAGGCAGGAACAAAAATGGCAGCCACTTTCTTAAGCTAACAAAGGCAAGGATCATTGTGAATACTGTTTTGGTCAGCTAGAGACTCCATGTGAGTCTTCAGATGCGTGAGAGGTAGACCGAGATAGAAAGGTGACCTTTGATATAAATTTCAAAGTTTGGTGGAATTTTAAGCATTGGCACCTTGAAGGAGGTGGAGAGCATTTTGCAAAATATTCTTTTTACAGATTGGTTCATTGACATTTGCCTTTCAATGATTAGTGGCTGTGCTACTACACTGCTGCCAGTTTTGGCCATGTGCTGTGAAAATGCACTCTTGTAAGGCAGCAAGCTAGTTGGCATTCTCTTATGAATCATATAGCTTTCAGCAGAGGAATTCTATTTTTTGTAGTATATTTTCAGCATAAATTTTCTATGGAAAACCATAGTTCGAAAGACGCTCCCACTTAGATGTGAAGTTAAAGGCAAAATATGATTAATGGTCCAAGTGTTAACTTTTCATCAGAGTTTCGCTGGGTAGAAAGAGTGAGATGAGAAGTAGCTAGGTAATTGTGAAATATAAGGGTTAGTTAGTTTGGATCAGGGGAAGAGTGTGAGCCGGTGAGCTCAAGTAATCAAGTAATCAAGTAATCAGGATGAAAAAGTAATAGGTTGATTCAAACAAGACATGGGGGGAGCATTGGTGACTCAAGCTGCAATGTTGGATCAGAAGAAGATAAGGTTTATACTATGTCCTTCTTTATGTGTCAAATATAATTATGCCAGTCAGGTGACCAGGCATGTCTTACCAGATGTTAAAGTCATCTAAAAGGACAACTTGTGTGGCAATAGCTATGTGAGGGATTAAGAGTTCCATCAGGTGTTGTCTCATTCAAATGGACATATTAGGGGAGTGATTGAGAATAATTCCTCAGTTACTTACTGGTAATCTTCCTTACTCTGAGTCCATGCCTTCCTTGCCACAGCATTTACTCAATAAACATTGGCCTCCAAGTCAAAAGTTAGTGTACCAGCTTCCCATTCCTCCAGTATGGCTGACTTCACCTTCCCCCTTCATTATATAAAAGAGAAGTCAACCCTACCCACATCCTGTTTACAAAAGCCTACAACAAAACAAAAAATTAAGCCATTCACAACAGTGCAGAGAGGGATGGGAAACCTTACTGTTGCGAGGAAGACATGGACTCGGAGTAATGAAGATTACCAGTAAGTAACAGGGGCATTACCTCCTTTTCTGTCTTACTTTTCCCAATATTTACTCAATGAGTTGATACCAAAGCTAGAATTGGTTTCATTATTAATGCAAAAAAACATATACCCATGGAAGATACTACATCATACATGATTAAATCTAAAAGCTCACAATATGTTCCATGACATATACATCGAACTATCCTTGAACTCAGTACAGAAGTAGCAAAAGACATAGAAGCACCCCCTCACTTCAAACCTATAGTGTTTCATAAACATTTGAGGAGTCGCCGATGTGGCTGCATTGCAGATGTCCCTCATTGATACTTTTTTAAATGCAGACCAAGAAGTGGATATGGATCTAGTTGATTTCCCCTGAACCAGACTCCCCACCACCTAATCTTGAGATTCAGAAGCCAACAGAATTGCTTGCTTAATCCAAGTACAGGGTAGAATTCAGGAGTTTCAAACCATTTCCCATTGGCCCAAAAGTTACAAATTTATTTTGCCCACCTTCCTGAAATTCTCTGCCCTGTAAAGGTAAACCAACAAAGCTTTTTCACATCCAACAGATGCAAGAAGCTCTCATTCTCAGAATTAGGATCAGGAAAAAACACAGGCCGTATTACCTCCGCAGCCCTGTGGAAACACCTTAGGAATGAAAGTTGTGAGCTTTCAGAATCACCTCATCTGCCAAAATCCTTAAAAAAGGTTCAGAGCAATTCTCCTGGCCGAAGAGATGGCCACCAAAAATACCACCTTAAGGCCCATATTTATACTTTTTTAGCGCCGCAGTTGCATAATTGTCTGACGCAAAAGTGGCGCAAATTGACAAAATAAAATTATATTTTGTAAGTTTGCACCGCGTTTACGTCAAAAAATGACGTAAAGGCGGAGCAAACTTTTCATAAATCAGGCCCTAAGTGTCTAAAGTTTTAAGTCTACTGACTCCAGAGGTTAAAAAGCCTTCTCCTGAAGGGCTTTTAACATGAAAGGCAAGCCCCAGGATGGTGCTGCCGCCATAGGTCTAGCCCTTTTCAAAGAAAAGGACTTCAACAATCATGGTAAGAGAGGCTCTAGATGATCAAACTAAAGACTTTTAAATGCCCTAAGTGCCGCACACTGAGCTCTAATAGTGGAGGTGGCCAATCCCAAAGCAAACCCATCTGATAATAAACAAGCACTTTCATGGTTTCAACATCATCAGACTCAAAACCCTTTCTCACACACCATTTCACAAAATTCACCCAATGCTTGGCATATGCTTTTAACGTGGATCAAATCTGCCACTACAGTAGAACAACCTCTAGCCATCAAACTCAGCCTTTCAACAACCAGGCCTGTTGATGCATTGTTTGTAGCATGGTGACTGTGAGATGGGGACCCACCAGTGAATACAGGTGACATGGAATCTCCACTGTGGCTGAGCAACCAAGTCTAACAAGAGGGGAAACCACAGGCGCCTCTTCCACCCATGAACAACCAAGACTACATAGGTCTTGTCTATTCTGATTTTCTGTAGCACGTTATGAATCAAAGGAATCAGGAGATATGCATACAACAGCCCTGTTGGCCATTTGAACGACATTGCATCCAATATTACAGGCGTCCTGCAAAGGAATAATTTTGCAAATTCATGGCAGCTTCGCCTTTTCCTTCGAGGTGAACAAGTCTATTCTTGGGATCGCAAACTTCCTCTGCAGCTACAAGAATACATCCATCATCAAGGAAAATGAGTTCATTGAAGGAAAAACAATCTACTCCCATTGCACTATAAGGGAAGTTGACATCAGGCCTGGAGTCTTGACCTTTGTTTTATTGGGGACATTGTTCTTCCAATATCCCTTGGACTTCTGTCACCAGAGTCCATTTCCATCCCATTGGCAGAAATACCTTCCCCACTAATGTCCTGAAATGTGCTCCAATGAAAGTCAAATTTTGAGATGGAGTGCAACACGATTTCTTGTGATTCACTAAGAACCCATGATCGTGCACCATACTGCAAACCTCCTTGATCTGGTGTTCAGCCTTAAAGAAAGAAGAAGCAGAAATCAGCAAATCAACCAGGTAAGGAAATATTTGAATCCCCTTTACAGAGCATGTCTGCCACCCATTTCTCCTTCCTGAGTAAGCAAATCTGTGTCATAGTCTAGAGCTCTTGTCCTGCCCAGCTGCAAATATCCTGACTTAGTTGGCTGAGGGACTAGTTCCAGCAACCCACCTGGTGATTCACATATCCCATGACCACTCTGTTGTCCATCCGGAACTGTATTTAATGATTCGCCAACTGAGGGGCCCAACTATACTGCCGTCAGGTCCCTGTAATTGGATGAGCAAGCAGATTGCACCTTCAACCATCTCCACTATGCTGACAATTTTTCTAGTGTTGCATCCCAGCCCTGCTTGCTTGCATCCATGGTGATAATCTTGGAGGGTACTAAATGGAACTGATGCCCTTTGACAGATTTGCAATGTCTACCCACCAGCTCTAACTCTCCCTCACTCGTGTTGTCGCTGGAATATCCTGAGTGTAATCCTGAGAACTCGGCAACCAGTGGGTCAGTAAGTGATTGATCATAGGGTACATAGGAAGGTGTGCCCAAGGAAGCACTATAAGGGAAGTTGACATCAGGCCTGGAGTCTTGACCTTTGTTTTATTGGGGACATTGTTCTGCCAATATCCCTTGGACTTCTGTCACCAGAGTCCATTTCCATCCCATTGGCAGAAATACCTTCCCCACTAATGTCCTGAAATGTGCTCCAATGAAAGTCAAATTTTGAGATGGAGTGCAACACGATTTCTTGTGATTCACTATGAACCCATGATCGTGCACCGTACTGCAAACCTCCTTGATCTGGTGTTCAGCCTTAAAGAAAGAAGAAGCAGAAATCATCAAATCAACCAGATAAGGAAATATTTGAATCCCCTTTACATGCATGAGACCTATCAGGGGAGCCAAAACTTTAAGAAAAAAGCCTAGGTGTAGAGCTTAAACCAAAAACCATACCTTGAACTGATAAAGTTGACCCTGTGCATAAAACCAGAGGAGTCTCTGCAAACTCTGATGGCCTGGGACATGCAGATACACATCCTGTAAGTCCAAAGATGATAGGAAATCCCCCTGGTTGATAAATGGGAGAGTATTTTGAAGAGACATCATTTTGAACTGGTTCAGCCATTTCAGATCTACCTCTGGTCTGAATTCGCCTGAATGTTTTTTCAGCAGAAAGAGAATAGAATACACACCTTTTCCCCTTTGTGAATGCAGCACAGGAATGTTGCTCCTTTTAACAGAAGCATTTGAATTCTGTCCTGCAGGGCTTGCCTTTTTACCCCATTCACTGGAAATGGTGTTGCCTGAAATATATCTGGTTAGGAAGTTACAAAGCCAATCTGGAAACCTTGTTTTGCCACTTGCAGTACCCATTAATCTGATACTGTCCTTTCCCAAACATGGCAGAACAGTGAAATTCATCCCCCAACCTGGTTTTGTACATTGGTCACTTAGTCATGGTATTGTGGTGGGCTGAAAGTATATAGCTTGAAACCGGGATTTATCTGTGAAAAGGCATCCCGGTCCTCGCCCCTACCCTGAAAGGGCTGATTGGGCTTCCCCTGCCTGGCTGCACCAAACACCCTATTATTACTAAATAACTTCTGCCTCATCACCTTCTCTGGTGCCATAAGCTTGCAGTCCTCCACTGACTCCTTAATCATCTCTTCTAAGGCTGGGCCCAAAGAGTTTAACACCAGAAAAGGGAATTTTCTTCAATAATGCCTTTTGTGCAGCGTCTGCTTTCCAAGACCTTAGCCAAAGCTGCCATCTGACTGCTGTGGATACCCCTACTGTGGACCCAGGGAATTAAAGGAAATGCCTGATAACAGCCTAACCTGCTGTTCCAATACGGCCAGTGTAGGAGTAATATACCCCCTTGATCCATCAACTCCTCAGGTGACTGAAAGTGTTTCATCAGAGACTGAATAGCATAGGATGAATATGCTGCTGCTCTAACAACAAAGTATGATGCTGCAAAGGTATTTTACACTGCAACATCCACCCTTTATCCACTGGCAATAAATGATCGTACCGTGCAATGCCAATCCTGCCATTAAACAATCCACCTTGATGAGAAAGGAAACTTCTGCGTGAGCTCCTACAAAGGATACCTTCTTGCCTAAAATCTAGGAAAGACATGATTGTCTAACTCTTTTCATTTGTTCTCCATTATTCTCTTAACTGAAGAATGGAGGGGTAAGGACTCAGGCTCTCTCCTCCGTATTGGGAAAAAAATCTTCACTCTCCTCTTGTGAAAACAGCTCTGGAAATTCCAGATTTTGCCTAATTTGTTGCAGGACTTCCTTCAATTCTTGTCCTTGCACGTATCTCCCTTTAACTTCATCCTCCTCAGTATCAGACTCTGCAAGAGCCACTGTTTCCAAACGAGGTCTCTTAGGGGAAGGTACCAGCTCCTTTTCTTGAAAAGCTGCAACCACTGCTGCCTGTATCATCTGGTGTATTACAAGCAAAGAATACTCTGGTACTCCAAGCTCCTTCACATTGTGTGTTTTTTCTGTACCTTTGCCTCGTCTCGTTGTTGTAACTGTAACCAAGCTACTGGGAGATGAAATTTCCCACTTTTATGGTAGCTAGGAGATTCTCATGATGACTGCAGAAGCGCCACACTATCTTAGCTTATGCAGCGTGCACACTGACACGCAATTAATCAAAATGTGCCTGTTCACTCCGTGCTCCTCTACTGCGCGGATCAAAAAACACGCTCCTGCAGCACCCGCTGACACCGAAACTCCCCAAATGCACTCACTCATGTAGAGTGCGACTTTGAGCGAGCCTGTCAACATGGTCCCTCTCTGCAATTAGTCCCTACGCTTGTTCCCACTGCGCACATTCAAACGGGGCCAGAACAAATGGTGGTGTCTCCCCCCAAGTCCGCTTGACAGGACCTTTATTGAGGTAATGGGAGCACCTGGGGCCATGCGCTTCGCTATGTGGCAGTAACCAGCTCTTGCACAACCTGGCTGGATGCAAACGAGCTAGCCTTCATCACAGTTTTGACAGCAGATTGTATAGCCATGAGGCAGTGGAGTGAAGTTAAAAGAGACTGGCACTCAAGTGCACTATTTTTCACATCCAGACACCTTCCGGTGTGAGGAATACTGGGAAAGGAATACAAATGAACTAAAAGGTAAAAACTGCAACTGAATTAAATGTTTTAAAACAAAAATAAAATGCACATAGAGAAATGTTAATTAAATCAAATAATAAAAAATGTGGAGGAGGTGATCCTGCCAAGTAAACAAATTTGAGGCAAATCAGTATAAAATGCAGTAGAAATAAAACGTAAAATTCCAGTGTGAGCTTCCCGAAAGAGCAGAGATACTCGTCTTGCTCGAGGTCTTACCTTCTGAGTTTGATGTGATGAGAATGTGGCGGCAGCTCTGCGTGGCTCTGCATCGTCAAGTGGTGCACTTGTTGTATATGTGAGGCTATCAGTCAGGAAATGTGTAGCTCTGCATCACTTGGAGCTAGATATGGTGGAGATTTTGGTGAGGAGTTCTGTGATGCAGCTTTTGAGATCTCTGCCTCACTCTGCATCACTCTGCACTGGTTCCAGTGAGGGAGCAGCACGATCCTCCATCTCTTGTCATTGGGTCTGGTAAAGACTTTGTTTATGAGCTGAACAGCCCTGACAGGCTCTGCATCCTGCTGCTTCAGATCTGGTGAGACCTTCTGTTGGGCATGGAGAAATGCACTCTGACTCCAGCCAAGAGTCCAGGACCTTGAGGGAAGAACTTCTGACAGAGTCCAGCAGGGGGAGCCAGGTTCAGTCATGTTGATACTGGTCAGTTGGAAAGCAGGGACAGATTTTTGAAGCTTGCTGTGTCCCTCTATCTCAAACAGGAGGGAAGCAACTTATGGGGTCCTGAAAAGCAGGTCCGGTCTTCCTTCTTCAGACAGCAGGGCAGTCCTCCTTTTTAATCCTCTCAGGTCCAGGAGTGGGTGTGCCAGCCTGTGGGTGGAGGACACCCCCTTTCTCTAACCCTAAACTGCTTCTGGTCAGTTCTTCTCTTTCCTCTTGGTTTGGCTCCAGCCTACTAGTAAAATAAAGGGCAGGAAAGCCCCAGCGTGAGCTTCATCTGTAAGTGAAGAGGTTAGCTTCTTCTTCTTATGTCGGAAAGGAGGTGGGTACAGCCCCCAGACTAGTTCTTGAAGTGAAGGACAGGAGCACAGCTCCTCCTCAGCCAACATGTAGTAAGACCCTCACCTCTCCATACCTTGACTTTTGTCTTCTGTCTGGGAGGAACACACTTCACACCACAGGAAAGCTGATAGCAGTCAAATTGACCCTGGACATAGGCAGAAAGCACATTTGGCCTAGGCAAGAATATTGTAAATGGGAATATTGTGTAGACATAATATCATGTCACAAATGTCAAGGACCACAATGTAGAGAAGGTAAGTATAGATTTACTATTCTGAACTCCACATCTATGCACCTTGCAAATATATTACCTTGTGGCGCTCGTCACTAGGTAGTTATAGATAGGACCACTCAAATTTCTTTATTTTGGTCAATCATGGCTATAAAAGACTACCATAAAAAAGGAAACACAGCAATAATTAATTGTAGCAAAATATATACATATTCATAAATATAAATACACTTAAAAACGTTCATTAAAACCTTCCAAACGTTCACTTATAAAAATATAACTATCATTAAAACCATTGAAATCATCCAATGGTTCCTATGATTAATAATACAATCATCTCGGAGAGCCTCCAACAATTAGGCCCACATTGGTGCAACTCATCTCATCATAATATACTTATCATAAGTAATCAAAAATTATCAGCACTCTTAAAGCCACTTGTAGGCTGCCATGCAATTCCCACATCATTTAGGAATGGGATTATAGACTTGGTTGAAGACACTGCAGGTATGCTGCCACCATTGCTGGAGCCTAATTCCACGGCTCCTATGTCCAGGTCTCTCAAACTGAGCTCATGAACCAACTTCTTCTCCTCAAGAGCCAGTTTCTTTTCCTCACAGGCCAGCTCCAATTTAGGAAGCTCCAGCCTGAATTTTCTTTCCTCCCTCCTGTCTACCATCTCCTCTGGTGACAGGTTCCTAGAAGAGACACTGCTCCCTGGTCTGGAAACCACTCTTGCTCATGGCAAACTCTTGGCCTTTCCATAGGTGTTTCCACTTCTTCAGGGGAATCCAGAACCAGATCATACTCATCCTTCTCAAGAATTACCTGCTCTGCCTCTGGGATGTCTTCCCTGCAACCTGGACCTCTTCCCAGGCCCTCAAAGCCTTCTACAGTTCCACCTTCCTGGTAAACCCCTTGTAAACACTTGAAAGTCCTTGCAGAAGTCGTTCAGCTGTTGCACAGTGTAAGACTCCAACCTGGCCAGCTCAAATGTGATAACTGCAGGTGTGGATTCTCGAAAACAAGACATAATTTAACAGACAAATTCAAAAAGGCCGAATTGGGAGAACTGAAAAATCAAAAATGCCAATTGGTACAGGTCAGGCAAACATTTTGTACTTCAGGAGGAATAGGTTTGAATTGGTCTTAGTATAGAGTTGTAGTGAACTTGAATCACTATACGGTATTGCACAAACCGCTGATCACTAATGTTAGAAAGTGGGTTTCTAAATGACAGTGGTATGCACCGTGGTCAAGTAGGGACCACAATCCTAGGCAGGGTAAGTCAATTACACAACTGAAATTAACTTGCGCTCACCCTCTGGTAGCTTGGCACAGAGCAGGCAGGCTTAAATTAGAAGGCAATGTGTAAAATCTCTTTGCAACAGTCATTCAGAAATCACAATGGAACACCACAAAAAGAATTCACATGGTATTGGGAAAATAGATGATTTTCACCTGTCAATAAAATGACCAAAATGACAAAAATACAATCAAGATATTTCACTTTTGAAAGAAAAATAAAAGGGGCACCTTCCTGCACAAAAACAATCAGAAGAGGTGTATACCTTCACTCTAGGTATGCTGCATGTAATTATTTCATCTCATTATGCATGCTATGGTGAGGCATATGTTTTTTGCGCTGTCCCAGATTTACACTATCTTGTAAATGTAGGGCAGTGTCAAAACTCATAGCATGTCTCCCTGATGCAGAGTAGAGCAAGGCAGCGACTTGTGCTGTCTTGTCTTACTCCATATCTACGAGGCCATTCAAAGCCTTGCGGGTGGCTTTGCATGGCCTTGTAGATATGGGTCTGCACTCTGCACCACCGGAACGTCAAACAAAGTGACGCTTCGGTGGCGCAGGGGCCATGTAAAAAAGCCTCAAAGGTTTTAGCTAGTTTCAAGGCCTAAGCCTTTAAAGACACACATATATTTGTTTCATTGGCATATTATTTAACAGAACTAGTATTTAGTGCATTGTTTTATATGTTAAATCAGCTGCCTCCTTCTAGAAAGAAATATTTTTTATTGCACCTTTTTATCAGCCTTTAGCACAACACGCACACTGTGCCTTCTCCAATGCTTTTACATTTGGTCCGTCATATGCCAGCTTTGATTGTTGGTTCAGGGAACACTTCCTATCGTCTGGATGCATCATGACATCAGGGCTACTTCCATGAACTGTGTAGGGTTTACTATATAAGCAACACATAGACCTGAGGAGGGCATTTGGTATTCGAGTCATGACCGGCCTGGGACGCACAACATACTGCATCTAGCTTCACTGATCGCAACGCTGACCCTTCAGTGTCTCAAGAGGATTGCCATACAGACAACAGGCAGACCACTGTTATCCAACTCAGATATTGGATTGGGGTTCCTCCCTTAGATTGGGACAGCCAGCTGGGTTACTCTTACTATGCTTTCAAACATAGAGGTTACACAGATTTACTAGACTCCAGAACCATACAAAATGGTGGGGTTGTGCATCTCATTCATCTTTTACACACTTGTTGTAATGATGATCACTGTATTATGTTTCATCTGACTTATTATCACAGCTCATGCAGTTTACACTAGGCTGCAAATGCTTCAATAAACATGTTGAAATTCAGTTTGCATCTCTTGTCTTGCCTTGGCATGCGTGAGTCATGAGTAACTGATCAAAAGGGGTATGATCCATTTTTCACAACTTCCCTGAAGAGTCAGAGTGTCAGGTTTAGGAGTCCACAAATCACTACTAACCTAATTGGGGTGGGTGAGGTACTGCGGGCTATCTAGGAATTAGGCGGAGGGTGTGGGGTTGACTCCGTCTTCCAAATTTGGTGGTGCTGCCGCTTTTCACAAGCAGTCTTATTACCATAATAAGAGCTACGAGACAGTTTGAATCTTAAGCTTGATAGATATGTCCACCAGTTCCAATGCTAGACCTCACAGGAATAAATATGCATGCATATTAGTTTGATCTCAAAAGAAAGTATGACATGCAAGATATATGTATTGGCAATGGCTTTGTTTTAAAAACATTAAAAAAGTTACAGTCACCATTGAATGAGAGAAAACAAATGGAAGCAACATAGGCTACAGGAATCTTGTTGCCAAAATGCTTCAAACATAAAATTCTCTTCATCTTTATCTAGCTGCCTGAAAACACAAGTTTCTGGACTGTTGCCAGCTAGCAAAGCACCTCAGTGAGCTATGAGCCAAGTGCTTGAATCCAGCTCTACAAGTCACAAGATAAACAAGCATTGACAATGCCAACAGGTCTCACATTTGTGAGAGTTAGAGCTATTGGTACTGTAAATGACAATGTCTTATACCCATGTGTTTTGGTTTGTAGAGGATGTATGTGACGTGGAGTGGAATTATGTGGGTTGCAATGGAATTGTTAGGTGTTGAATTGTGTGGGTGAATTGTGCAGTGAAATTATGTTGCATAGTGGATAGATAGGGGTAAGAACTGCACAGAATAGATCAACAGGGAGATAGAGAGGGATAGGTAGTTTGTGCACAAAGTGCTGAATGAAATCCAGACAGAGGAGCAAAAGTGTGTGAGAAAGAGAGAACGACGGGAAGAATAGGACTCAGACGCATACTTCATACAATTGTATGTCTCTTTTGCTGAACAATATTTTACTTCTGCTGAAAACTGCCAGTTAAAACTACAAACATGTGGCAAGTTGTTACAGTAGTTCCTGTTATTGGGCACAGCTTGTAGATAGTTTTAGGCTTTAAAATCATTGTGCAACCACAGGCAGCAATGAAGTTGTAGTGCATCAACAGTGACAGAAGTTCTTAGAAGTGAGGGTGAAGCCTGAATTAATATTCTCAAATTTAAAATGTATGCAGGTATTGCTAATATTTATCTTTGAAAATGGAACTCTAGTTTACATGGAATGCTTATGAAGTCTGTTCAATAGATGTTTCTTGTAATTTCTTTATCAAAATTGTGTCTTTAAGTGATAAAGTCTAATTGAAGTATAACATGTCCCATTTGAACTTGAGTACCACGTGGTCACACAAATGATACAGGCTTTGGACACACAACATACAATTCTAGTTTCGAAAGGGGAATCCATGCCTCATATTGCAAAACTATTGATTGTACATTGCTAGTGTTTTTATGCTACACATGGTGCACAGATTAGGATTCTAGCATTACTCTCTCTGCAAGCCAGGTCAGCTGACAAGGAGAGCTTGGGGTGAGTATTTTCAGAGTTCCTCAGAGGTTGGGAGAAAAGGTGATTCTGTGTTTGTGTAGTGAGTGCATGTGTCACTGTACATGTTAGCTAGGTATGTGTTCTCCAAGCCTCCATGTATTTCTGTAGTGTTGTCAGGCAGTGCAGTATACGAAAGACAGACCGGTTGGCTTTGACAATGCTTGTTATACATGATTACCAAGCCCATAGTGCTTGAATATTATGCCAAAAGATTCAGTGTGATATTGTGATTTATCCAGAATGACAACATTTTAGATCAGACTAAGTCACCACACTACAAGGTCAATAACTTAGCCACGAGGTGACATCCCCATATTACATCAGTACTGATTTCCCAGAATATGAGCCAACCTGCTCATGAGAGCAGTTTAAAAACTGGACCGTTTGGGAATTTCTTGACTCCCAGGTTACCACTGAGGTAGCTGTGGAAGTGGTCTTAAAACAGGAGGAGTCAAAAGAAAGAGTTAAAAATTATCCCTGTATCGGCCTTCATGCTGCTGTGTGCATGCTTAATCACTGGCAATGGCCTGATCTGATCATACAATGTCACCTGCGGGCTGAATCACTCTCTGCAAGCTACTGTGTACAGTACATTTTCGTTCCAAAGTCATTTTTGAATACATTGCAAAATGTTCGACAAAATAAATTATAGTAGTATGATTTCCAAAAACAAAGCTTTTTCCTGCATGAGTTCAAATATATATTTTTGAAACTAATTCACATAATTAATCAAAGAAAACCTTGCTGTGTTTATCCCATTAGGGCTGCAGAGCCACAGATGTCAGTGGTGCAGCTTCTGCAGTGCCACCTTTGTCCAGTGGTGAAGGGGTGTCACTGCACCAGTCCTTGCATTGTGCTGACAGTTTATGGCCTAGGATTACTTGGTCTTCCTACAGCAAACAAATGAGGAGAACTGGGTTAATGGCTATAGCTTTTGGCCAGTATTACAGACTAGTATGTGTGCACGTGCATCCACCACCGCATCCCGAAACTCATTAAGAGGCCAAGCCGGGCCAGTATGTACTGTGCACATATGTAATTCAGCATATGGAGCTGAAGTACGCAGTTTACACCATCTGTATGTATTGTTATTTATATAGCACAAACCTAGTTGGGAAGCAACACAGTACAGTACAACATTTTGCAGTTTTACACATTTGCATTTCAAATTATTACAATCACACTACATCTCTTGCATAATTATAATTTTAGGCACATAGAGATAAAGGGACTTATGCAGTGTTTGGCAGAGCCGGGCATCTGCCAAAATGTGGAAGTTATCCTGTCCACGATATCTAGGTTGCCTTGACATCAAAGCCCTCCTAAGAAAGCAGACCACATACCTGTTGTTTTTAAGAAGATGTTCTGCAATCACCCAACTGGTAATAAAAGCCATAAGTGATTTGCCCAGAATCACACCAATTACATTCAAGCCCCAGAGGTAGCATCAGAGCTCTTGTCACCAAGTCCCAAGTGAGCAGCTTAGCCGCAAGACCACATTACCCATCTATCAATTCTCCAACTTCCCAGGTACTGTGCTGCTCCCTACTGTCTGTGTCAAACAATGAACTGGTGCATACTCCACTGCTCCAGCTGTTTGTTGCTGCTCAGCTGGTCTTTAACTGTTATGAAGGAGGGGAACAACCAATGTGTGGTGGACTTCGAACAAGTAGGTCACAGTTAACTACTAGAACAGCTGGATTCTCTTGAGTTGCTGAAGGGCTGTAGGGATAGTACACAATTCCAAATGGTAGAATTGAGGCACTGTAGCTTAGGCTAGTACTACAATGATAAAGGTACTCATATAAAGTGCATTTGTTTAAGACTTGCATCTATATGTGGTGTTTGAATAACTTAACTGGTGAGTAACCAAGACAGGTGGCCAGGAAGGGTGACAGCCTATTACGTTGAGGAATAGAATACAATTTTGACTTGTCCCTGCTCATATTGTCCAGAATGTTTACCAAAATCAAGCACTGACAGAAGCACAAGCTATTCGTCAATTAGTCTAGAATATGCCTTTGGAAATGTAAGCAGTTCTGTAAGATGCATTTATATCTTACGAGGATTAGTTTCAGATTGTGTGACACGAAAATAACTATGCCAGAAGCCGTCCTCTAATACACCATTTTTCTTGCTCTTTGAGGCATTTCCTTACAAGTGGCCATGTCTGCAGCTAAGGCCTAGCTCTTATATGTAAGCCATACTTCACATTCCCCACCACAAAGTTGTCCTTTTGGGGTGTCGAAATGTAACAGCATCTATTGCAAAACAGCAGGCCATGGATTCTGATTCACCAATATGCCAGGGGTAACATGATATCATGCACTCTTTGACACGCATGACATCACGTGGTTGGCCGCTTGTATTACCCTTGTCCGCCAGAAGCCTCCAATTTGCTGATGATGTCTAGCGGGAAGGCATGGAGCCAAAACAACAGAAATTGAAGACAGCCTTTATAGTGATGTTTATTTTCTGTTCCTGTGCCGCCTTGGTGACCCCCTACATTAGGGTTAGCAAGTAAGGAATAGCACCTGCTACCATTGGCTATCCATAATGGACGTCCACTCTATTCAACACTCGGACATTATTAATGGAATATTGTTTTAGGCTGCAAACAATGTGTGGTAGGTGGAAATAATCATGCAGGCACTTAAAACTAGTTCTTGTGTTTATTTTCCTAAGCAGATGTTGACCGTCAACCAGGCTGCTCGCAGCCATCTGTCAACTGTCCGGCTCACCAACATTCCTAGAGTACTCCTAACATAGAGGTTTCATAAGGGAACACAAGAAATGGCCAGTAGTACTTCAATAACCTGTATTTACACAGTTATCATAATGAAATATTACATATGTGTTTTTATTTTTTAATTTTTTTTTACAAAAACAACAGGACCTATAAACAAACAACAATAAAAAGAATGAGAAAAGCACGAGTTCAACAAAAATGAATTAAAATTGATTATCTGTATCTCAAAGGCACTTGACGGCACGTAGCACTTTTGCGTCCAGGCACTAGACTCTTTTGATTTTGGCTAGTTCCATCATTGACCACATTATCCTGAAAATTCACACCATAAGAAAACCCCAATGGATCTTCCTTATGTTCTTTGTCTGAAATGTTAGTTACCTTTGCTTTATTTCACCAGTTATGACCTAACACCCTCACAGCAGATCAGCATACTTTATCCACCACTGTAGTTTCATAGAATTTTTGTTCACCTTTTTTTTTAAAACCCAGGTTTTTTATGAGTACCATGTCACCAACCTCAGTGGGTTTTTCCTGTGCCCCAGGTCTTTGATTATAACAACTTCTTTGTTTAGCTTGAGCTATTTCAACATTAGCTTGTGGAAAATAGTCTAATTCTTTTGAAGTCTGTTGGTTCTTCAATAATTTGGCCATCCAAGCTGGTCTATATTGTGTAGCTGGTGTTCTGTTTTTTAAAAGTTCAAATGAGATACACCTATGGATGAATGAGGCGTTGTCCTGTAGAACCATAACATGGTTTGGACCGCAGAAGAAACCACACATTTATTCAGCAAAGCCCATCTTACACAGTCTCCTAGCACTCTGTTAAAGCGCTCAATCAAACCAGTGTTTTGTGGATAATATAAGAAACTTTTGTAAATGTTTAATAGTACTCTGTGTTGAAAATTCTCCCATCTCAGCCGACACAAACTGAACTCCATTTTCTGAAACCAATTCTTCTGGGAAACCTTCACACATGAATACATCTTTTAAAAATGTTATCACAGATTTAGAATTTGGTTCACTCACAAATTTGACATGTGGCCACTTAGAGTAATAATCCATGATTACATTAGCATACCTGGAATTGTGTGCAAGAGAGTAAAAAGGTCCTACCATATTGATACCTGTGTTTTTTCCAAGGGTCCAATGGATACTCTATAGATATCAATGGTGGAGTTAATATTTTCAAGGATTTTTCACAAGTTGAACAAACTACATAATTTACTTCCCAACAAATCGATGTCCCTGTCCATTTATGGCCACCAATACGATTCACATATCCTACGTTTGGTTAAAGTACCCCCAAGACGTCCCTCATGAGCTATTTGCACAATTTGGTTCCTAAGATCAACAGGAGGAACCCATTTGTCTGATCTCATGACAATACTATCTTCAATTGTAAATTCTTCAGTTATTTTCCAGAATGGTTGAATCATCACACTTACTGTTTTTTCCCTTAGCCACCCTTCCACTATGTACTTAAAAACATCTTTAAGGACATAATCATTTTCAGTGGCCTTCTTCCAACTTTTTTTCTGAAAATGAACTTACATTCTCAATTTCAATTGCTGCAATCAAACATGCCTCATCATCATTGCTATTTTTTTCTGAAATTACTTCTGTTAAGGGAAATCTTGACAAGTAGTCTGCTCTAACATTATTTCCACCAGATATGTGGACTACCTCAAAATATAACTGAAGTAATCTTGTAGCAAACCTAGCTAACCTGGGAGTACTGGCTTTAACATTAGCTCCATTGAGGATAGCTAACAGCGGTTTGTGGTGAGTTTGAAGAATGAAATGTCTACACCATAGGTAAGTCTTACATTTTTCTTTAGCCCACCAACACGCTAAAAGTTCTTTTTCTATGACAGAATAGTGATTCTCGGAGTCTCTAAGAACTCCTGATGTCAAGCCAATGGTAAACACTTGAACACCGGACCTCTTTGCTAGCACTGCATCTAAACCCACATTGCTTGCATCAACCGTTAGAATGCATGTCAGATTAGGATCATATGATTTAAGCACATCGACCGATGATATTCGCCACTGAATATCATTGAAGGCATTAACACAATCAGCATCCCACATAAAATCCACACGTGACTTCAGCAACAACGAAGTAGGCCTGACTCTTGAAGCAAAGTCTGGGATGAACCGCAAGTAGAATTCACAAAGACCCAAGAATGATTTGACACCCATCTTATCTGTTGGAGGAGGTGTTTTCATAATGGCATTGATGAGCCCCGGTTCTGGTCTTACTTCATCAGAGGAAATTACATGTCCTAAGTATTCTACAGACTCTAAAACAAAGCCAGAAGATTTGTAAATAAATAGCACTTTTCGTAACACATCATGCTCCTCTTGTTCTTGTTCTTTGGCTTTTATCAATATCTCATCTTTAAAGACAGTTACATTAGAAATGTTTATGAGCATAGTGCTCATCACCCTTTGAAAAACCGATGCCGCTGATGCTAGGCCGAATAGCATGCGGCAAAACTGATAAGTGCCCCACGAAGAAACAAATACAGTAAGATGTCGAATTCTGGTTCTAATATCACTTAATGATACGCCGAAGCAAGATCAAGTTTAGTAAAGTACCTTGCTCCTGAAATGGTCGACAACATTTCACAAATCTTGAGAAGAAGGTGAACATCAACCCATATCTCTCTGTTTAGTGCTCTAAGATTCACACACACTTGGAGTTTTCCATTTTTGTTTGAGCTATCACTAAAAGAGAGAGCCACATAGAAGTTTCAACTGGTTCAATAATACCTTTGTTGCATAATCCCTACAACACTCTTTCCAAATCTTAACTGACACTGAAAGGTACTTCTCTCGTCTTGTGCTTAGTAGGTATGGCATTGTCTTTGGTCTTAATCTTATGTTGAAAACCTTTAATTGTTCCAAGTTCTCCTGAAAACAGCTCAAGATACTGATTTAAAATTTCTTCAATGGTGTTGTCATCACGTACAACAGATACTTGCTCGCCAATACCAAGCATAAAAATCATAGCAAAAAGTAACTGGTGAAACCAACCCAACATATTAAGACCTTTAACTGCCACATATACTTTGCCAAAGATCCTCCTTCCCTTAAACATCAAGATATCTTCAAAATGTCCTTGCAATTCTATTTTTCTTCCTTCAATGGATACTGGAGATCTTTCTGGTGGCATCAAATCACGTTCACCCCAGTTTTTCAGAAATTATTCTTGAGTGACGATAGTGATTCTGGCACCAGAATCTACCAGTGACCTTGTTATTTTGTCACCTATCTGAACCTCAACATAAGGATCTACACCATGTTCAGGATTACCCTGCTTGACAACGTCAAACACCACAAGCACCATGTCATGTACTTCATCTATCAATTAATGCACAAGCCACACATGCTGCACTGACGTTTTTAGTTTTCTATTTGGCAGACCTCCTATTTATTGTGATATTTTTAATATACAAAGAGCTACTTAAAATAGCATGTCCTCATGTGCCCTAAAACCGTAGCTCGGATCCCTTTCTGTTTTACAAGCTCTCTTCCAGTCCTTTGCAATGTGTCAATAACACCTGCCCCAGTGGCTTGAATGATCTTTCATTGTGAAAGCTCTGCCCCACAGGGAGTGTAAATATCCCTTCACACAAGATTACAGCAGACCTTTAGAAATTCACATGTTGTTAATGCTGATTGATCATCTCACTAGGGAAGCTAGGTGTGAACAAAGGACCAGTCTTGAGTCTCTTGTGCCACAGTAGATGGAAGATGAGCATGAATGCATTGTTAGCTAGCTGTTGGTGCATCTCTCTTTAACGCCTCACAGCAGTTCAGGATCCGGGCCACACTGCTACAAGAGAGTAGTAAGACATATGTTATAGTTCTTACAAAACTCTATAATGGAGTGTGACTGGCATGTAGCGCTTAAGTACTCATCACTTTCTAAATAAACCAAATGACTGAAGCTGGCCTTCAATGCCTGCTTTGTTACAGTCCACTGCTAACATACGACCTTGTAATTTGTGCCTGAGTGAATATATGCAATTTTAAAGCACACTAACATTTATAACGTACCACCCCTTAGAATGACGAGTGGTGGTGCCTGCAGGGTCAACGCGAGCATTCAGTTCGAATGCCCCATAGAAAACAAGATAGTTGTCACTGCTTTGGAAAGCATAATAATTGTGCTTTCCAAAGGAGGTCCAGCCATCTTAAATGCTGATCAAGAGGGGAAGGAGTGTTCCCCTAAGGCTAGAGCAGTTTGCGTATTAGCGGGAGGCTCAACATCCACTGTTTCTGGGTAAATCACTTAATCATTTAACGCCTGTTAATTCTTTGTGCTCTCCCTGTGTGTAATGCGGCTGGTGTAAGCTCCAATACCCTGGGGTAGAGTTAACACACATAAATTTGAGAACATGAGAAAGCCTTCCTGTGGGGATAACGGGCACGGTAGCGTGAAATAATAAGCACTTAAATTAAAAACATGTGAACACAAGGAAGTCTTTTCTGGGGAATGAGGGGCTGCGGTAGTGTGCAAAAAAGTAAATCATGCACCAGTTTAAGAAGAAACAGAACCTTCCAAAAACACGCGCTGGGCTGGGTCTGGACTGGAAGCAACAAAAAAAAAGAAGTGCGCCTCCACATATAGAAATAGCAAAAAATGCCAGGATGCAATAATAGGCTGATACTCCAGGGAAGTGACCAAGAGTCAAGAAGGCAGACATATACCAAAAATAAACCACATAGGAGTAAGTTTTTACAAATGACAATTGCATAAACAAATCAACAGCAAGGGTCTGGCTGAAAGCCCACCGAGTGAAAACACCATGTCTTGGAGACAGAGCATGTGCTGCCTAGGCTCAACCTTAAAAAACTGTTATTAATATTATTACTAGTTGTGTAGCAGGGAACACCATCCATACCTGATATCTCTTTTCCCTTCCTCCGCTGACATCTACTGACCATATTAAGTGTAAAGTACATTACAACCTGCTGGATCCTAAACATACACTAATAAACTTATACCCTATACCTCTAAATTTTACCATACCTCAGAGAATACCAGAGTTCTATATATACACATGTATGCAACAAAGTAATTTGCCAAACACACCCAAAGTGTCTGAGATATAAGGATATGATTTACTTTAGTGTTGTTTGCATAAAGCACTTTACGCAGTGATGCATTATGCCAGATTTAATTGAGCCCAGAGTGTAGTGAATCCTAGTTTGTTTTAATGGGATAACAGGAGTTAGCTTAGCCGTAGGCTTGTAAACTCGTGCCCCCGTCACCTAGTGACTTTTAACCTACTTAGCTTGCTCTGTCTTAGTCCATTTAATTATTTATTTCCTTTAAGATGGCGGCCTTGTTTATAGTTAGGCCACTTGTTATGGGTTCTATTATCAGTGTCACTGCGCCAAGGCGTCAAGATCAAGCACGAAAGACAAACATACAGTAGGTATTCACACTTAGGGATTTTCCCTCTCTATACTTTCGAGGGATTGTTGATATTAATTGCCGTCCCAAGCATGCCTGTTATCTATTGTTATGAATAACACTTATGTCAGGGGATCTTGTAGATCTGTATAAATACAACACACTTTAGATAGATAATCAGAGGGATTCCGACCAGAGGGCATCGCCACCATTGCTGATACCAATGCTGCAGTCATCTTGACGCTGACCCAGTCTTCGTGTCCCTGCGGAGTCTGAGATAGAGACCTCATTCCAAGGTAACGAGGGTTGGGGGCTCCTCTCATGGACACGACTTTGGCAGATTAGATTTAACGAACCCAGCTCTCCTTTAGGTAGGAGGTTAGACCTATTCTCCTTAGGGTACTAGGGCTTATTCCATCTTTTACATATACATATATTTCTTTCATATATTGCACAATGGTGGGGGTCTTTATAACAATGACTCTCTTCTTCACAATATTGTTGCTTGGTATATTCATTATCCTAATCATTGCAGTTCATGCAACTTATCACAAATTGCAGTTATGTTGAATAAAAACTATTATAACTTCACTGCATCTTTGTTATTGCCTTTGTTTGTATGAGACATAATAAATCTATGAGAAAAGGGTAATCTCCGTTTAACCACGACAACCCTGAGATATCGTACTTTGAGTCCATGCGAAAGCGACAACTACAAATCACCTTTTACTATTGTGTTTCTGGTGAGGTACTGCTAGTAAGCCGGTAAGGTTTGGACAACAGTTACAACTAGTTGTAGGAAGAGACTTAGGGGGTCATTCTGACCCTGGCGGTCAGTGTTAAAGCGGCGGCCAACCCGCCAACAGGCTGGCGGCCCAAAAAATTGAATTCTGACCCTGGCGGGAACCGCCAACACAGGCCAGACGGCAGACAATGTACCGCCCACCCTATCACAACTCACCAATCCGCCACCTTTTTCGGGGCGGGAGCCCCGCCGATAAAAACACGGCGGAAACAGACATTTCCAATGGAAAACGCTCACCTCGACACACTCCACGCGGAATCGGGACAGCATGGAACTGGAACTCCACATCCTCCCAGCCATTGCCTTCCTGCTCTTCTTCCAGGATCACGAACGTCGCCGCAGATGACAACGGTGAGTACTGCACATACGACACAGGGGAGGGGAGGAGAAAAGCTTACGGGCACACACATACGCCACACACCCACCCCCACCCTCACCCCCACCGAAATACCTACACACCAATGCAGATTAAAAAGTCAGAGTGACACTCCCAAACCCCCAAAACAAAAAAGCAAAGACAAAAGGCAATGATTGTAAAAATAGAACTATATTATAGCAAGAATTAAGAATAGCGAACTTAGCAATATATAAAGAATTATTACACATCTAGAACTATATATATATACAAGTAGCAAAAGTCCGGCACAGTTTTGCAAAGTTCAAATGTCCGTGGGCCAATGTGCAGCAACACATGGGCAAAGCCCACACACGAGATCAAGTCCATTGGAGAGAACACTGCTGGGGCATCACAAAAATCAAATACTGGCACCTCAGGGGGAAGGGAAGGGGGGCACCTCAGCCACATGAGTCCACGACGCCAGATCCATGAAGGGCCTCCATGCCCACTGTGCCATCCTGGGGAGTGCAAAGCCACAGTCTCTCAAGTCTCTACAGTGGGTGGGTTGCCCACTGTGCCATCCTGGGGAGTGCAAAGCCACAGTCTCTCAAGTCTCTACAGTGGGTGGATTGCCCAGTGTGCCATCCTGGGGAGTGCAAAGCCACAGTCTCTCAAGTCTCTACAGTGGGTGGATTGCCCACTGTGCCATCCTGGGGGGTGCAAAGCCACAGTCCATCAGGTGGATTACAGAGTCCACTGGTCATGGAGGAGGCATGGTGGGCATAGTGCCACGTGAAGCCCTGCCCGACACAGAACCGGGCCTGCCAATGGGCCAGCGGTGCTTGACAGGAGGGCCCAGCGGAGCGGTGCTTGACAGGAGGGCCCAGCGGAGCGGTGCTTGAGATGAGGGCCCAGCGGAGCGGTGCTTGAGATGAGGGCCCAGCGGAGCGGTGCTTGACAGGAGGGCCCAGCGGAGCGGTGCTTGAGATGAGGGCCCAGTGGAGCGGTGCTTGACAGAAGGGCCCAGCGGAGCAGTGCTTGACAGGAGGGCCCAGCGGAGCGGTGCTTGAGATGAGGGCCCAGCGGAGCGGTGCTTGAGATGAGGGCCCAGTGGAGCGCTGCTTGACAGGAGGGCCCAGCCGAGCGGTGCTTGACAGGAGGGCCCAGCGGAGCGGTGCTTGAGATGAGGGCCCAGCGGAGCGGTGCTTGACAGGAGGGCCCAGCGGAGCGGTGCTTGACAGGAGGGCCCAGCGGAGCGGTACTTGACAGGAGGGCCCAGCGGAGCGATGCTTGACAGGAGGGCCCTGTTCAGCGGTGCCTGTCTTGGCAGGGCCCTGTTCAGCGGTGCTTCTCACGGCGGGGCCCTGTTCAGCGGTGCTTCTCACGGCGGGGCCCTGTTCAGCGGTGCTCCTCACGGCGGGGCCCTGTTCAGCGGTGCTCCTCACGGCGGGGCCCTGTTCAGCAGTGCCTGTCTTGGCGGGGCCCTGTTCAGCGGTGCTCCTCACGGCGGGGCCCTGTTCAGCGGTGCCTGTCCTCACAGCGGGGCCCTGTTCAGCGGTGCCTGTCTTGGCGGGGCCCTGTTCAGCGGTGCTTCTCACGGCGGGGCCCTGTTCAGCGGTGGCTGTCTTGGCGGGGCCCTGTTCAGCGGTGCTTCTCACGGCGGGGCCCTGTTCAGCGGTGCTTCTCACGGCGGGGCCCTGTTCAGCGGTGCTCCTCACGGCGGGACCCTGTTCAGCGGTGCTTCTCACGGCGGGGCCCTGTTCAGCGGTGCCTGTCTTGGCGGGGCCCTGTTCAGCGGTGCTTCTCACGGCGGGGCCCTGTTCAGCGGTGCTTCTCACGGCGGGCCCTGTTCAGCGGTGCCTGTCTTGGCGGGGCCCTGTTCAGCGGTGCTTCTCACGGCGGGGCCCTGTTCAGCGGTGCCTGTCTTGTCTTTCGAGTGAACCACACCTGGCCAATACTTCCTGCTCAGTCAGCATCGGACCTTTCCGTTGCGGGGCCCTCCTGTGATGGAGTCCTGGGGCCCTGGGTCTCCTCCGATACCCCCGGAATGGGGCTGGTGGGGCCCTCATGGCCAGGTCGGCTGCTCCCTGCCTTTTGCGCTTTGCTGCCCTTGCCCTCCTTGGCAGACTCTCCGTGGCCCTTGGCTCCCTTACCCGATGTGGCAGGTGACGGTGCAAGGCTACCCTCCTTGGGGGCAGGCGTATGAGGCCTGTCGCGCCTGCCCTTCAGTTTTTTGCTCCTCTTCCCAGGGGGGGGGCTGGCTGTGCCTTTGCTGCTGGCCGATGTCCCTGCACAAGGAAAGGGCGGACTCCAAAAACCAGCCACGACGTTCTCGGGAGTTGCTGGGCTGGTGGTGGCTGAGGTGTTTTTGGAACTCTTACGAGATGGAGGGGGTGGGTCAGGTGAGGAAAAGAGGTCCAGTTTATAGAGGATTAGTTTTTTAGGAGCCATGGGAAGGGTAGCTGGAGTGGGTATGGGAGTGGAGGAAGAGGATGTGGTTGTAGGAGAGTCAAGTCTGGTGTCTTTGGGTGCAGGTGCTTGGGCTGGAGGCTGACGTGAGGTGGATGGCTGTTGGTTGGGTGCCTGCCTGCGTTTGTGTGGTTTGGAAGCGGGGGTGACAGACACACTGGGAGAGGACACAGGGGACGTGTACATGGCAGTGGGGGTGGTGACTGCACGTGTGCGGACTGGTGTGGAGGGTGTGCTGGTGATGGGTGTACTGGCTGATGGTGGTGTGCATGCAGGTGTGAGTGTAGACGTCACAGGGAGGGAGGAGGGAGACGAGGAGGTGGGGGACACAGAGGAGGTAGTGGCTGTTGGCATGTCTGCATCTGTATGTTGCTTGTGTGAATGCTTGTGTGTTCTGTGGTGCTTATGTCTGGATGAGCTTCCCTTGGGTGTTGAGGTGTGTGCAGGCTGGTCTGTAGGTGTGGATGGGATAGGCAGAGGAACAGGGGAGTGGGACTGGGTGGAGGGAGTTAGAAGAGGGAGGCTGGAGACAGGGACATTCGCTGCCGTCAGTGCTGAGGCCAGAGCGTTGAACGATCGCTGATGGGCAGCCTGACCCGAATGAAGGCCCTCCAGGTATGCATTGCTTTGATGCACCTCCCTCTCCACACCCTGGATGGCATTCAAAAGGGTAGACTGCCCAACAATGATGGTCCTCAGGAGGTCAATGACCTCCTCACTGAGGGCAGCAGGGGTGACTGGGGCAGGGCCTGAGGTGCCTGGGGCGAAGGAGATGGCCGCCTTCCTGGCCGCGCGGGCACGGGCCGAAGGCCGAGGGGCTGCTGGGAGGGCGGAGCTGGTGCGCTGGGTGGCAGCTGTACCTGTAGTATCGGTGGGCACGGATGTTGCCGCCACCGCAAGGGAGCTCCCATCCGAGGACGTGTCGGTGTCACTGACGTCTGCACAGGTCCCCATGGTGGAGCCCCCCTCGCCCTCCGTCTCACTGGTCATATCGGAGTCCGTTGCATGGCCCTCCGGGGCAATGTGAGATGCAGCTCCCTCTTGCGCCGATGCCACTTCTCCTCCGCCTGATGATGCTAATGCACACATTCACCGAAAAACAAAGAAAATGGGGGGGGGAGGGGAGAAATAAAGACAAGTTGAGTGCATGCATTGGGGACACCGTTGGCGGAGAGGACAGACACAGAAGCCCCCTGCACTACGCTGCGCACTTGGGGTACACTACTCATTCCCTGGGACATGCCCTACAAGCCTATGGGCGACAACTGCCCACACAGAATACACAGGTCCATGAATAGCGTTACTAGGCACCCTACAGAGGTGGGGGGCGGGGGCACAGGACCATACCTCACGGAGGGGCCTAGCCTACAGAAATCGCCCTGGCCTAGGGATACCCACAGCCTTCCTCCCCCACCCAGGCACCTCCACTGCGCGCAAATATAGCTGAATGTGCTGGTACTCACCCCCTTGTGTCTGCTGTGATGTCCTCAAGCGCCCATCTAAATCGGGGTAGGCCACCGCCAGGATCCGGGACATCAGGGGGCTCAAGGTACGACTGGCACCCCTCCTAGGTTGGGAGGCCATCCCCAGCAGAGCCTCGTCGGTCTTCCTGCTCCCGCGGCGGATGTCCTCCCACCTCTTGGGGCAGTGGGTGCCCCGTCTGTTGTGGACCCCCAGGGCCCGGACGTCCTTGGCGATGGCATACCAAGTATCGATCTTCTGATGGGCGCTGACCTATGTGACATGTACAGGGGGGAAAAGAAACATCATCACTTTTCTGCATGCTCGATGTGAGTGGCCCCCCCTCCCCAAACTTGCCAGGTGGCACATGCTCTCATCTGTCGTGCCATGCATTCGTAATTCGCTCCCCTCCCCTCCATCGTACATCCATCCCACTCATCACAGGCATTGCCCACTATGCATTGGCCCCCGTGTACTCACCTGTTGGTCTGGAGGACCGTAGAGTAGCGCATACTGGGGGAGGACCCCGTCCACGAGCTTCTCCAACTCTTCGGAACTGAAGGCGGGGGCCCTTTCCCCAGTCGCAGCAGCCATTGTCACTTCCAGACCGAGGTCACAGCAGCACTTGCAGTATAGGTCCTCTCCTGTGGATGCTCAGGTCTCGTGTGATTAAGCAGAGAGAAAATGGCGGTCACGCCCGTGGCGGTGCGTACCGCGGCGGTGCGTACCGCGACCGCCGGCGCACATCGTCATTGGCTCCTGAAACCCATAGGGTTCAATGTTAACCAATGCTGCTTTGCGCCGCGGTCTTCGACCGCCTACCGCCACGGCGTGCCACGCCAACGCAATGACCTCACTTCACATTGTCACACTTCAGAGGTCAGGCAGCCGCCATTTCAAGGGCCCACATGGCTTAATTCCTACTGCGTCACACATGGCTAGGCCTTGCATCGACACTCATACAAGCTATTCAATCCAGAGAGATTTGTGTACTGTGCAGGCTGTGGGAACTTACCTGTGGGTTGATTGACTCTGTGCTCCATGTTGTCCTTTCTAGGCACCGTCCGCTGGGACTTGCGAGGAGACGGAGGAATGTTCCAGTGTACAGACCGCTGGTTGACCTGTCGACAATGGAAGAACGACATGTCATACTCACCTACAGACTCAACAGTGCCACTATACAGGAACTGTGTGCCCAGCTGGAGCCAGACCTGATGTCCCCCATCCGCCAACCCACAGGGATTCCGCCTCTAGTGCAGGTGCTGTCAGTACTCCATTTTTTGGCTAGTGGATCATTTTAAACTACAGTGGCCATTTCATCTGGGATGTCTCAGCCTATGTTTTCAAGGGTGTTGTCCAGAGTGTTGTCTGCCCTGATGAAATACATGCGGAGCTACATCATTTTCCCTGAGGTGGGTGACTTGCCTACAGTGAAGGGTGATTTCTATGCCCTTGGACACATTCCCAATATCATTGGTGCCATTGATGGTACCCATGTGGCTTTGGTCCCCCCAAAAGACAATGAACAGGTGTACAGGAACCGAAAAAGTTATCATTCCATGAATGTCCAGGTGGTGTGTTTGGCTGACCAGTACATCTCCCATGTAAATGCCAAGTTCCCAGGGTCAGTGCATGACGCGTACGTCATGCGAAATAGCAGCATCCCTTATGTGATGGAACAGCTACAGAGACAGCGTGTGTGGCCAATTGGTGACTCTGGTTACCCCAACCTGCCTTGGCTATTGACCCCAGTGAGGAATCCCAGGACAAGGGCAGAGGAACGGTACAATGAGGCACATGGGCGTACTAGGAGGGTGATCGAGCGGACCTTCGGCCTCCTGAAGGCCAGGTTTAGGTGCCTGCATATGACAGGTGGATCCCTAATGTACTCACCAAAGAAGGTGTGTCATATCATCGTGGCCTGCTGCATGCTTCACAACCTGGCTTTGCGACGCCAGGTGCCTTTCCTGCAGGATGATGGTCCAGATGGTGGTGTTGTGGCCGCTGTGGAGCCTGCGGAGAGTGAAGAGGAGGAAGACGAAGAGGACGACACAGACAACAGGGACAGAGTGATACTGCAGTATTTCCAGTAACACACAGGTAAGAATCTACTCCTGCATTTTATTATATCTGTAACAGTACTGGCTCTCTACTGTCTGACCTTTCACCCCAATGTATGGTAACTTAGTTGTGAATTTGCCTTCCTATTTCAGTGATGTGGTCCCCACAGAGTGCCCTCTGGTTTATTTCCCCATGGACTACTGCTGTGTGACACTGGTATGTTGTCATCACAATGTATTTGGACATTTTTGGTTGGTTATATCGAATACAGTTGGTTTAAAAAAATAAATAGCAGACTCCAGATGGTTTTTGTGCAATAATTGTGTTTATTGAAGTGCAAAAATTGGTGTATAGTTCAAAAAGGGTGATTGGTAAAGGTGGAGGCATGTCCATGGCAGAGTCCAGACTCACGTTCGCAGAGGTGCATTGTCCATATGCCTGTGGAAGGTGGAGCAGGGGCAGTTCAAAGTTGGACAGGGTGAACAAGTGGGACAGTGGGATGACATCCGGGGGGATCCGTGCATGGCGGGGGTCTTGACATCCTACTCTGTCTTCTTCCTCGATCTCAGGCCTTTCTTGCGGGGTGGTTCATGTTCTGCAGGGGTCCGGGTGGGCCGTTGCTGTTGTGTCGGGCCTCCTGACCACTAGCGCCGGCGGAGGTGGTGGACTGTTCTTCCTCCATGCTAGTGGCAGGGGCCCTTTGGGGGGCCACATGGTCCCGCAATGTGGTGACAATCTGGTTGAGTGCCACCACGATTGTACCCATTGCGGAACTGATGCTGCGCAGTTCTTCCCGGAACCCCATGTACTAGCCCTCCTGCATGGCCTGGATCTCCTGGAACCTGGCCAGGACCGTCGCCATCGTCTCTTGGGAGTGGTGGTACACTCCCATGATGGTGGTGAGGGCCTCTTGGACAGTGGGTTCCCTAGGCCTGTCCTCCCTCTGTCGCACAGCAGCCCTCCCAGTTCCCCTTTGTTCCTGGGCCTCTGTCCCCTGGACGGTGTGCCCAATACCACTGCCCCCAGGTCCCTGTTGTTGATGGGGTGGTGGGTTGCCCTGGGTGCCCTGTAGTGGTAGACACACCGCTGCTTGACCTGTCCTGGAGACAGAGGCATGGGCCCACTGGGTGGGTGCTGTGCTGGGGTTTCCAGAGGGGGGTAGGTCTGCTGGGGCCTGTGGCTGCCTGAGGGGAACCGACTGTCTAGAGGTCCCCGATGGTCCGGGCTGGTCATCAGGTTCTAGGTCGACAGAGCTGCTGTCATCACTGGGGGTCTGTTCTGGGGGTGGGATGGACATTTCTGGACCCTCCGGGCCGGTGTGTTGGCGTTCGGGCCCTGCAGGGGTAAAAGAGTATGGTTATTGCTTCTGTGTGTGCCATGGCGTGCGATTTGTGGGTGCCCTTGTCCCCCAGTGCTGGCATTCCCTTGTGGGAGGAGTTGTGAGGGTGGTTTGGGGGGGGATGGGTATGTGCAGTGAGCATGCTTAGGTGATGGGTGTCCATGGTTTGTGTTGGCACTCAGGGGTTGGTGTTGGTTTGGGTGGGTTGTGCTGGTGAGACATTAGCAGGGAGGATATGTGCTGGGGGGTTGGGGGTGAGGGTGGGGGTGGGGGTTGGCATGCTGGTGGTTGGGGGGGGGTGAAGTAGTTGAGATTAGACTTACCAGAGTCCATTCCTCCGCCTACTCCAGCGAGGCCCTCAGGATGCAGGATGTTCAAGACCTCTTGCTCCCATGCTGTGAATTCGGGTGGAGTGGGTGGGGGTCCGCCGCCAGTCTTCTGCACAGAGATGTTGTGTCTTGACACCATCGTCTGCACCTTCCTCCGTAGGTCGTTCCAGCGCTTTCGGATGTCTTCCCGATTTCTGGGATGCTGTCCCACAGCGTTGACCCTGTCGACGATCCTTTGCCATAGCTCCGCCTTCCTGGCTATTGTGGTGTGCTGCACCTGTGTGCCGAAGAGCTGGGGCTCTACCCTAATTATTTCCTCCACCATGACCCTGAGTTCTTGGTCCGACAACCTGGGGTGTCTTTGGGGTGCCATGGGGTGGTGTGGATGAGGTGTGGGGTGGTGTTTGTGGTGATGAGTGTAGTGGTGTGTGGTGTTTTGTGCGTAGATGTAGTGTGGGGGATGATGTTGGGTTCCTGTGTGTGTTGTGGTTTGCGTTCCCTGTGCTCTCTCTCTGTGTATTGCGCCTTGTCTCTGAATTTCGATTTGTGGGGGTTTGTGGGTGATGTGGGTGTGTGTTTTATATCGTATTGATTGTGTGGGAGTGGTGTTTGTATGTGTATCAGGTGTGTGTATTTTGAATTATCCAATGTGGCTGTGTTTTGTAAAGGTGTGTGTATTTTGACCGCAGCGGTGTGTACCGCCAATGGGATACCGCGGTTGAAAGACCGCCACGTGGATTCGTGGGTCGTAATGGCATGGGCGTATTTCTGTTGGCGTGACGGTGGAGGTTTGGTCATCTCCAGTTTATCGCTGTCCGCTGATGTGGCGGCCTTAAGTGGAGGTCGGGTTTTTGGCGGTTTGGCAGTTGTGGGTCAGAATGACCCTGGCGGGTTACCGAGGCGGTGTTATGGCGGTCTTCTGACCGGTGGTAACTGCCTTTTGCCGCCAGTGTCAGAATTACCCCCTTAGTCACCTACAAACGAAAGTACTGTCATCCTGAGACCAGCAGTCTTGCTCAAAGCAAGAGTCCAAACTACGACAAGAGATGCTGGGTTAAATCTTACTTTATGAATATTTGCATAAAGCACCTTATATGACACCTTCTACTTCACGAAGCTGTCTGTACAAACATGGAAGAGCACACTCTGATTCTCCCAGGAGTGAGTGCCTTCTGTAGGGCACTTGGGGAGACGAGCAGTAGGTATTTTACTACAGAGAACATGAGCATATATAAAACTGAGAGCAGTAGGCACATTATGTTTGTAATGCACTTGAGACGTTATGAAATTAATTAAGCCTTGCCACTTATTTTTTTCCCTCTTTTCATTCCACGCACCTTTTTCAATGGATTTGTTCTATGAACGTTTTATCTTGCATATTACTGTAGGGATATATTTATTCTGATATGGTTTTGATTGACTAAAACAATAAACTTCTATTACTATTGACACACATCTGACAATTCTACCTAGAAATAAATTTGTATTTGGTCATACAAATTTATACAGTTCCTGTTATGATTTTTATTTCACATTTTCATTTGCTGGTACAGTAATTCAGACATATTCAGAATAAAAGATTAATAAACTTTTTACAAGAAATAAAGTGATGCAAGGACATTTCCTTCTTTTTCCACCAAGCCCAAGAATACTTCACCACAAACCCCTCAAAACAAATAATGGTGGTAAATGTATGAATGCAAGTACAGTAAATATATGGAAACACGGTCCGCGATTAGCAATGCACAAGTTTGAAATGCCAAGTCTGAAACACACTTGAAAGCCTTACGTGCCTCACCAAAATACTTTCTTCACTGTGTGAAGGGGGGGGGGGGCATAGCCTTAGAATGGCTGGGCTTTGGGCCGAGTACAACTTGAGCCACTTTAACTCACTGCCCCCACACCAAAACAAGCATTTGCAATGCATTAGGTCTTGCATTTGCGAAAGTTAGCGGTATTGGCGTTGAAAACTGTATTTTCTTTTACTTTTTTTTTTTTGCTGTATGCAGTGGAATGCAGATATTTGCATAGCACTATTGCCATTCATATGACATTGTGGAGCTGGAGATCCAGATAATAGGGAATAGGTTATGAGGGAGGGTAGACAAGAGTAATACGCTGCCCTTGAAAAAAAAACATTAGTAACAACATCCTGGACAAAGCAAACACTCACAGAGAATGCAAGTTTAAGTAAAGCATGTGAAATGCGAGCAGAAGCAACATGTTTACGTTAACATGTTTAAACATGTATTACGCTGGCTGCAAAAAGCCTGCAACATTTACTGTTGTAATGCGCACGGAGCAGGGATAGGGTGCAGTACCACAGGCTGTTCCTAGGTGTCCCTTGGGACCTGTTTTGGCCACATAAGGTACTATGTTACAGTGATGCCAACAAAGAAACAAATGTGTTTTCTATTGGAATTTAACAACCAAGTGCTTTACTTTGTAAAATGCCCTGTTCCTGAAACTGTTAAATCCTAAAAAAATAGCCAGTAGAATTTAGTTTATTTGCAAAACACAAAAAATAAAATAAAAACAGCTTTAGTGTTAAAAAAGCAAATCAGCCACAAGCAGGAGGTTCTAAGCACAGCAACATGAGTTGCAAGTTACAAATGAAGTAGCTTAGTACTTATAAGCCAATCAAAACACACAGCTTCAGGTTAGGGCACAGGCACTGACATCTGATTAGCAGGCTTCTATTCACTCTCAGAGCTGCAAAAATACAGCAGCATCATGTCTTAAAGTTAACAAAAAAGCAATATGGCGCTGTCAATGCATAGACGTTGCACATCAGTGCTAGCTGTTGTACAACATGGTTTAAAGTTTTTTTTAAAAGCTTTAAAGCGGACACTGTTGACCGTCTCATACTGTTTTTTAACTTTAAGACATGCTGCATAGTTTCTAGCACTCCTATGTAACATGTCTAAAAAACATTGACAAAACAAATAGATTTTGATGAGTCTAAACTTATTGGCTTTATCAACTCTTGTTTGTGAGAGCTGGCACTAAGGCCCATATTTATACTTTTTCACGCAAAACTGCGCCAATGCAGTTTTGCGTGAAAACGTTTACCGCCGGCTAGCGCCATTCCAAGACACCGGCCAGACGTCTCATTTATAGAATGGCTCAATCCGGTGTAAAGTGTGGGCTAACGTCAAGGAAAATGACATTAGCCAGGTGGGAGTGACGGTATGGGAGAAAGGGGTTTTGCACTAAAAATGACGCTGGGCTGGTTAGAGTAAAAAATGATGATTCTAACCTGCCCAGCGTCATTTCTTGATTCAAAACTTGCCGTACCACATGACTCCTGTCTTATAAAAGACAGGAGTCATGCCCACCACCCTAATGGCCAGCACAGGGGACAAGGGTCCCCTGGGCATGGGCACTGCACCCAGTGCCATTTAAAGGGGTCCATTTCAGGCCCCCCCAATTGGCATTTAAAAAAATAATGCAAAATACTTACCTCTACTTATCCTTACTTACCTTGGATGGGGTCCCCCATCCTCCACTGTTCCTCTGGTGTGGGTTGGGGTGTCCCTGGGGCCTGCGGAGGGCACCTGAGGACTTATTCCATGGTGTTCCACAATGGAAATGGGACCACAGGTCCCCTACCGCCTGCCCTGACGGGTCTAGCGACAAAAGTATAAATATGTAGTTAGGTTTGTGGTTAATTAGCGTAAAACAAACCACGCTAATTCAGGGCAAATCTAGTATAAATCTGGCCGTAGTGTTCTGTATTAAGCATTTATTTCAGCAAAACACACACATGGGATAGGGAGGGAAGAGAAAGACAAAAAAAATACATAACCGAAACGATTAGAGAACTCTGGGGGTCATTCTGACCTCGGCGGTAAAAGGTGCTTACCGCCGGTCAGAAGACCGCCATAACACCGCCGCGGCCGCGGAAAGCCGCCATGGTCATTCTGACCCACAACGGCCAAACCTCCAAAAATCCGACCTCCACTGCAGGCCGCCACATCAGCGGGCAGCGATAAACTGGAGATGACCAAACCTCCACCGTCACGCAAACAGAAAAACGCCCATGCCCTTACGACCCACGAATCAACGCGGCGGGCTTTCCAACGCGGTATTCCATTGGCGGTACACACCGCCGCGGTCAAAATACACACACAGCACCAAAACACAGGCACATTGGACAATTACAAATACACACACCTGATACACACACAACCCACTCCCACACAATCAATCAACTATAAAACACACCCCCACATCACCCACAAACCCCTACGACCACAATTACTGAGAGAAGGAGAGAGAGACACAGCAGACAATCCATAGCAATACACACTGAGGCACACTACACCATCACACACACCACATAGTAGCACAAAGCACCACACACCAACATACTCATCATCACATACACCACCCCACACCTCACCCACACCACCCCATGGCACCCCAAAGGCACCCACGCTTTTCGGACCAAGAACTCCGGGTCATGGTGGAGGAAATCCTAAGAGTGGAACCCCAGCTCTTCGGCTCACAGGTGCAGCACACCAGTATAGCTAGGAAGGCGGAGCTATGGCAGCGGATCGTGGACAGGGTCAACGCGGTGGGACAGCATCCCAGGAATAGGGAGGACATCCGCAAACGATGGAACAACCTACGGGTGTAGGTCCGATCGATGGTCTCCAGGCACAACATCGCGGTCCAGAAGACTGGCGGCGGACCCCCACCCACCCCTCCCGAATTTACATCATGGGAGCAAGAGGTCTTCAACATCCTGCATTCTCAGGGCCTCGCAGGAGTAGCCGGAGGAATGGACTCTGGTAAGTCCAATCTCAACTACTAGATCCCCCCCACCCCACCAGCATGCCAACCCACACCCCCACCCTCACCCCCAAAACCCAGCACACATCCTCCCTGACAATGTCTCACCAGCACAACCCACCCATCCCAACACCAACTCCTGCATGCCAACACAATCCATGGACACCCATCACCCAAGCATGACCACTGCACTTACCCCCCCCCCACTAACTACCCTCACAACACCTCCCTCAAGGGAATGCCTGCACTGGGGGACGAGGGCACCCATAACACGCACGCTATTGCACACACAGAAACAATAACCAAACTCTCTTACCCCATGCAGGACCCGAACGCCAAAACACCAGCCAGGAGGGTCCAGAAATGTCCATCCCACCCCCGGAACAGGCCCACAGTGAGGACAGCAGCTCTGTCGACACTGAACCTGATGACCAGCCCGGACCATCGGGGACCTCTGGGCAGTCGCTTCCCCTCACCCAGACACAGGCCACACCAGACCCGACCCCCTCTGCCAACACCAGCACAGCTCCCACCCAGCGGGCCCATGCCTCTGTCTCTAGGACACGTCAATCAGCGGTGTGTCTGCCACTACAGGGCACCCAG
Source organism: Pleurodeles waltl (assembly GCF_031143425.1). NCBI lineage: Eukaryota > Metazoa > Chordata > Amphibia > Caudata > Salamandridae > Pleurodeles > Pleurodeles waltl. Next base: position 1,236,449,073 of record NC_090437.1, read on the forward strand.
GCTAACCCAACACCCCAACAACAACAGGGACCTGGGGGCAGTGGGAGCGGGCACACCGTCCAGGAGACAGAGGCCGGGGGAACCCGGGCAGCTCGGAGGGCTGCTGTGCGACAGGGGGGGGAGGAGAGGCCCAGGGAACCCACTCTCCAAGAGGCCCTCACCACCATCATGGGGGCCTACAACCACTCCCAAGAGACGATGGCGACGGTACTGGCCAGGTTCACGGAGATCCAGGCACAGCAGGAGGAACGCTACATGGGGTTCAGGGAGGAGCTGAGAATCATCGGGACCGCAATGGGGACCATTGCCCTGGCCCTCAACAGGATAGAAGACGCGTTGCGGGACCATGTGGCACCACACAGGGCCCCTGTCACTAGCCCGGACCAGGAACAGCCTACCACCTCCGCCGGCGCTAGTGGACAGGAGGCCCCAACACCACGGCAGGCCACCAGAACCCCACCTCCTGCTGAAGAACAACCACCCCGTAAGAGGAGCCTGAGATCCAAAAAAAAGACAGAGTAGGATGTCAAGACCCCCGCCAGCAGGACATACCCCCTGAACTCTTCCCACTGTCCCACATTGCCACCCTGTCCAACCATGAACTGCCTCTGCTCCATCCTTCCACAGGCAAAAGGACAATGCACCTGTGAGACTGAGAACTGGACTCTGCCATGGACATTACTCCACCCCCACCCATCACCCTTATAATCACATGTACCAATATCTAGCCCTGTAAATAAATCACATATTGCACACAAATCAGTTTGGAGTCATGCTGTATTATTAGCAAATGTATTACATATTACTGTTCAATATCTGTTCTGTCAATTAGTGATGACAACATACCAATGTCAATACGCTGTAGTTCATGGGCAAACCAAGCAGAAGTCAGGCACTGAGTCATACAGCACTGAGAAGGGAAGGGAAAAACAAAAATTACCCAAAAAGATCTGGTGGGAACTACAGAAAGTACAGATGCAGGAGGCTAGAACCAATTGTGAAATGGCGTGGGTGATTCTTACCTGGGTGTTACTGGAAATACTGTTGTATCACTCTGTCCCTATTGTCTGTGTCGTCCTCTGAGTCTTCCTCCTCTTCACTCTCCACAGGCTCCACGGCTTCTACAACACCACCATCTGGACCATCCTCCTGCAGGAAAGGCACCTGGCGTCGCAAAGCCAGGTTGTGTAGCATACAGCACGCCACGATGATATGGCACACCTTCTTTGGTGAGTACATTAGGGATCCACCTGTCATATGCAGGCACCTAAACCTGGCCTTCAGGAGGCCAAAGGTTCGCTCAATCACCCTCCTAGTACGCCCATGGGCCTCATTGTACCGTTCCTCTGCCCTTGTCCGGGGATTCCTCACTGGGGTCAGTAGCCACGGCAGGTTGGGGTAACCAGAGTCACCTATTAGCCACACACGTTGTCTCTGTAGCTGCTCCATCACATAGGGGATGCTGCTATTTCGCATCACATACGCGTCATGCACTGACCCTGGGAACTTGGCATTTACATGGGAGATGTACTGGTCAGCCAAACAGACCACCTGGACATTCATCGAATGATAACTTTTTCTGTTTCGGTACACCTGCTCATCGTCTTTTGGGGGTACCAAAGCCACATGGGTCCCATCAATGGCACCAATGATGTTGGGGATATGTCCAAGGGCATAGAAATCACTTTTCACTGTAGGCAAGTCACCCTCCTCTGAGAAAATGATGTAGCTCCGCATGAGTTTCATCAGGGCAGACAACACTCTGCTCAAAATCTTAGAAAACATAGGCTGAGACATTCCAGATGACATGGCCACTGTGGTCTGGAATGACCCACTGGCCAAAAAATGGAGGACTGACAAAACCTGCACCAGAGGGGGAATCCCTGTGGGTTGGCGGATGGGGGACATCAGGGCTGGCTCCAGCTGGGCACACAGTTCATGGATAGTGGCACGGTCAAGTCTGTATCGAAGTAATATATGGCGTTCTTCCATTGTCGACAGGTCCACCAGCGGTCGGTACACGCGAGGATTCCTCCTTCTCATCGCAAGTCCCAGCGGACGGTGCCTAGGAAGGACAACATGGAGCAGAGAGTCAGCCAAACCACAGGTACGTACAGACAGCTTGCACAGTTAAAGAATGGCAATGGGTTGAAAGGCGTGTATGTGTGGCAATGCAAGGCCTAGGCCTGTGTGTCGCAGTCAAAATTAAGCCATGTAGGCCCTTGAAATGGCGGCTGCCTGACCTGTGAAGTGGGACAATGGGATGTGAGGTCAATGCGCTGGCGGGGCACACAGTGGCGGTAGGCGGTCGAAGACCGCGGCGCAAAGCCGCATTGGTTAACATTGAAGCCTATGGGTTTCAGGAGCCAATGACGATGTGCGCCGGCGGTCGCGGTACGCACCGCCGCGGACGTGACCGCCATTTTCTATCTGCTTAATCACTCGAGACCTGATCATCCACAGGAGAGGACCTATACTGCAAGTGCTGCTGTGACCTCGGTCTGGAAGATACAATGGCTGCTGCGACTGGGGAAAGGGCCCCTGCCTTCACGTCTGAAGAGTTGGAGAAGCTCGTGGATGGGGTCCTCCCCCAGTATGCGCTACTCTACGGTCCTCCAGACCAACAAGTGAGTACACCGGGTGCACATGGAATGGGCTATGCCTGTGTGGATTGGGGTGGATGTAAGTTGGTGGGGTGGGGGGCGAATGAGGAGTGCAACGCCCGACAGATGAGAGCATGTGCCATATGGCAAAGTTGGTGGGGGGGGCCAATCACATCTAACATGCAGGTCATTCATGATTTCCTCCTTTCCACCCTGTACATGTCAAATAGGTCAGCGCCCATCAGAAGATCGAGATTTGGCGTGCCATCGCCAAGGAAGTCCGGAACTTGGGGGTCCACAACAGACGGGGCACCCACTGCCGCAAGAGGTGGGAGGACATCCGCTGCGGAACAAGGAAGACCGCAGAAACACTGCTGGGGATGGCCTCCCAACCTAGGAGGGGTGCCAGTCGCACCATGACCCCCCTGATGTCCCGGATCCTGGCGGTGGCCTACTCTGAATTGGATGGGCGCTTTAAGACATCACAGCAGACACAAGGGGGTGAGTATCAGCACATTCTCCTATCTTTCTGCGCAGTGGAGGCGTCTGGGTGGGGGAGGAGGGCTGTGGGTGACATTAGGCCAGGGCGCTTTCTGTAGTGTAGTCCTCTCCCTTAGGCATGGCCCTGTGCCCCCGGCCCCCACCTCGGTAGGGTGACAAGTACAGCCATTGAAGGTCCAGCATCTCCCATGTGCGCGTTTGACGTCTCTTGGCCTGTTGTCTTAGTCAGTAGTACTGAGTAGTGTACCCCGAATGCGCGGCTTAGTGCATTAGGCACCTGTGTCTGTCCTCTCCGCCAACGGTGTTGACATTGCATGCACTCAACCTGGTCTTCTTTTTTCTCCCCCCACCCTTTCTCTTCATCTTCTTGTGCATGTGTGCATTAGCATCATCAGGCGGAGGAGATTTGGCATCGGAGCACGAGGGAGCTGCAGGACACAAGGCCCCGGTGGGCCCAGGAACAGACACCGAGGGCACCAGTGATCCGGAGGGCGAGGGGAGCACCACGACGGGGACCGCTGGTGAGAGCAGCGAAAGCGACACGTCCTCGGATGGGAGCTCCCTAGGGGTGGCGGCAACATCCGTGCCCCCCGCCTCTACAGGTACAGCCGCCACCCAGCGCACCAGCCCCGCCCTCCCAGCAGCCCCTCAGTCTTCGCTCCGTGCCGGTTCGCCCAGGAAGGCGCGCGTCTCCTTCGCCCCAGGCACCTCAGCCCCTGCCCCTGTTGCCCCTGCTGCCCTCAGTGCGGAGCTCATTGACCTGGTAAGGACGCTCATTGTTGGGCAGACGACCCTTTTGAATGCCATCCAGGGTGTGCAAAGGGAGGTGCAATAGAGCAATGCGTACCTGGAGGGCATTCATTCGGGTCAGGCTGCCCATCAACGAGCGTTCACTGCTCTGGCCTCAGCACTGACGGCAGCCATTGTCCCTGTTTCCAGCCTCCCTCTTCTTACTGCCTCCAGCCTTTCTCTGTCTCCTGTTCCTCAGCCTATCCCATCCACACCATCAGACCAGCCTGCACACACCTCAACACCCAAGAGCAGCTCATCCAAACACAAGCACCACAGATCCCACAAACACTCACCCAAGCAACACCCAGATGCAGACATGCCAACAGCCACTGCCACCCCTGTGTCCCCCTCCTCCTCGTCTCCCTCCTCCCTCCCTGTGACGTCTACACTCACACCTGCATGCACCCCAACATCAGCCAGTGCTTCCATCACCACCTCACCCTCCAGTACAGTCCACACTCGTGCAGTCACCACCCCCACTGCCATTTACACGTCCCCTGTGTCCTCTCCCACTGTGTCTGTCACCCCCTCTTCCAAGACACACAAACGCAGGCAGACACCCACCCAACAGCCATCCACCTGACGACAGCCTACAGCACCAGCACCTTCACCCAATGACAGCACACCTGACTCTCCTACAACCACCTCCTCTACCTCCACTTCCATCTCCACTTCTCCTACCCTTTACCTTGGCCCTAAAAAACTTTTCCTGGCTAACCTTAACCTCTTTCCCCCCGATGAGCTCCCCCATCCATCTTCAAAGAGTCCCAAGAGCACCGCAGCCACCACCAGCCCAGCTTCGGGTGTCACTGTTGTGCCTGGGTTCTGGAGCCCACCCTTTGCCAGCAGTGACACATCGATCAGCAGCAAGGACACGTCCAGCCCCCCCCCCCGGCAAGAGGACCCGCAAAAACAAGGGCCGCCGTGCGAGGACCGACAGGGCTGCCCCCAAGGAGCAATGTGCGGCCACTTCACCACCCACACCATCTAGGGGAGGCAAGGGCCCGAGAGCCCCATCAAAGGAGCGGAAGGGCAGCAGGAGCGCGGAGAAGGTGGACCCCACATGCCACATCCCAGCTGGGAAGGAGGACACTAAGGAGGCCAGGAGTCCGTCCCCGAAGGGTCCAGAAACGTCACGGTCCGAGGGCTACTGAGCAGGGAGTCCAGGCCAGGTCTGGCTCCCTTGACCTGCTGGATGAGCACCGCTGAACAGGGCCCGCGGTGCAGAAGAGCACCGCTGAACAGGGCCCGCCGTGGAGATAGGCACCGCTGAACAGGGCCCGCGGTGCAGAAGAGCACCGCTGAACAGGGCCCGCCGTGGAGATAGGCACCGCTGAACAGGGCCCGCGGTGCAGAAGAGCACTGCTGAACAGGGTCCCGCCGTGGAGAAGAGCACCGCTGAACAGGGCCCGCGGTGCAGAAGAGCACCGCTGAACAGGGCCCGCCGTGGAGATAGGCACCGCTGAACAGGGCCCACGGTGCAGAAGAGCACCGCTGAACAGGGCCCACCGTGGAGATAGGCACCGCTGAACAGGGCCCGCGGTGCAGAAGAGCACCGCTGAACAGGGCCCCGCCGTGGAGAAGAGCACCGCTGAACAGGGCCCCGCCGTGGAGAAGAGCACCGCTGAACAGGGCCCGCCGTAGAGAAGAGCACCGCTGAACAGGGCCCCGCCGTGGAGAAGAGCACCGCTGAACAGGGCCCCGCCGTGGAGAAGAGCACCGCTGAACAGGGCCCGCGGTGCAGAAGAGCACCGCTGAACAGGGCCCGCCGTGGAGATAGGCACCGCTGAACAGGGCCCGCGGTGCAGAAGAGCACCGCTGAACAGGGCCCGCCATGGAAATAGGCACCGCTGAACAGGGCCCGCGGTGCAGAAAAGCACCGCTGAACAGGGTCCGCCGTGGAGAAGAGCACCGCTGAACAGGGCCCGCGGTGCAGAAGAGCACCGCTGAACAGGGCCCGCCGTGGAGATAGGCACCGCTGAACAGGGCCCGCGGTGCAGAAGAGCACCGCTGAACAGGGCCCGCCGTGGAGATAGGCACCGCTGAACAGGGCCCGCGGTGCAGAAGAGCACCGCTGAACAGGGTCCCGCCGTGGAGAAGAGCACCGCTGAACAGGGCCCCGCCGTGGAGAAGAGCACCGCTGAACAGGGCCCGCCGTGGAGAAGAGCACCGCTGAACAGGGCCCCGCCATGGAGAAGAGCACCGCTGAACAGGGCCCCGCCGTGGAGAAGAGCACCGCTGAACAGGGCCCGCGGTGCAGAAGAGCACCGCTGAACAGGGCCCGCCGTGGAGATAGGCACCGCTGAACAGGGCCCGCGGTGCAGAAGAGCACCGCTGAACAGGGCCCCGCCGTGGAGAAGAGCACCGCTGAACAGGGCCCCGCCGTGGAGAAGAGCACCGCTGAACAGGGCCCCGCCTTCTCAAGCACCGCTCCGCTGGGCCCTTCCTCTCAAGCACCGCTCCGCTGGGCCCTTCCTCTAAAGCACCGCTCCGCTGGGCCCTTCCTCTCAAGCACCGCTCCGCTGGGCATCGCCGTCTCAAGCACCGCTCCGCTGGGCACCGCCGTCTCAAGCACCGCTCCGCTGGGCCCTTCCTCTCAAGCACCGCTCCGCTGGGCCCTTCCTCTCAAGCACCGCTCCGCTGGGCCCTTCCTCTCAAGCACCGCTCCGCTGGGCATCGCCGTCTCAAGCACCGCTCCGCTGGGCCCTTCCTCTCAAGCACCGCTCCGCTGGGCACCGCCGTCTCAAGCATCGCTCCGCTGGGCCATTCCTCTCAAGCACCGCTCCGCTGGGCCCTTCATCTCAAGCACCGCTCCGCTGGGCCCTTCCTCTCAAGCACCGCTCCGCTGGGCATCGCCGTCTCAAGCACCGCTCCGCTGGGCCCTTCCTCTCAAGCACCGCTCCGCTGGGCACCGCCGTCTCAAGCACCGCTCCGCTGGGCCATTCCTCTCAATCACCGCTCCGCTGGGCCCTTCATCTCAAGCACCGCTCCGCTGGGCCCTTCCTCTCAAGCACCGCTCCGCGGGGCCCTTCCTCTCAAGCACCGCTCCGCTGGGCACCGCCATCTCAAGCACCGCTCCGCTGGGCCCTTCCTCTCAAGCACCGCTACGCTGGGCCATTCCTCTCAAGCACCGCTACGCTGGGCACCGCCGTCTCAAGCACCGCTCCGCTGGGCCCTTCATCTCAAGCACCGCTCCGCTGGGCCCTTCATCTCAAGCACCGCTCCGCTGGGCACCGCCGTCTCAAGCACCGCTCCGCTGGGCCCTTCCTCTCAAGCACCGCTCCGCTGGGCCCTTCCTCTCAAGCACCGCTCCGCTGGGCCCTTCCTCTCAAGCACCGCTCTGCTGGGCCCTTCCTCTCAAGCACCGCTACGCTGGGCCATTCCTCTCAAGCACCGCTCCGCTGGGCCCTTCCTCTCAAGCACCGCTCCGCTGGGCATCGCCGTCTCAAGCACCGCTCCGCTGGGCCCTTCCTCTCAAGCACCGCTCCGCTGGGCACCGCCGTCTCAAGCACCGCTCCGCTGGGCCATTCCTCTCAAGCACCGCTCCGCTGGGCCCTTCCTCTCAAGCACCGCTCCGCTGGGCACCGCCATCTCAAGCACCGCTCCGCTGGGCACCGCCGTCTCAAGCACCGTTTATGGTTCACTGTGCCCACCATGCCTCCTCCTTAACCAGTGGAGACTGTCATCCACCTGATGGACTGTGGCTTTGCACTCCCCAGGATGGTCCAGTGGGCAGCCCACCCACTGTAGAGACGTTGAGAGACTGTGGCTTTGCACTCCCCAGGATGGTCTAGTGGGCATGGTGGCTCCTCGTGGATCTGGCGTCGTGGACTCATGTGGCTGTGGTGCCCCCCCCTTCCCTTCCCCCTGAGGTGCCTGTAGTTTTTACATCTGATGCCCCTGCAGTGTTCTCTCCAAAGGACTCAGGTCTCCTGTGTGGGCTTTGCCCTTATTTCTCAAGACTTTGGCCCACGGACATGCTGAATTCGTAGGATGTGCAGGACTTGGTACTTCAGTTATACACTGATGTGTATGTCATTAGTTTTGTTGTGAATATCTTTCATAGTTGTACGATAATTTTCTGGAGCTTTTTGGTACATAAATATTTATTCCAAATATGATTATGTCCTAGCATTTTTCAGGGGTGTTTGGGTGGTGTCACTGTGACTTGGTGCTCTGCATTGGTGAGTACATAGTTGGGGGGGGGGGTCGCATATGTGTGTGCCCGTAACCTTTCGTCCTCCCCCTCCCGTGTGTCGTAGGTGCAGTACTCACCGTTGTCGTCTGCGCCGGACTTCGTACTCGTGGTAGATGAGAAGGTAGACGAGAGCAGGTAGGATGTTTAATTCGGGTTCCATGCTGTCCTCCTTCCTCCTGGAGTGCGTAGTGGTGAGCGTTTTCCCGTCCGTAGTCTGTTTCCGCCGTGTTTTTATCGGCGGTGCTCCCGCCCCGGAAAAGGTGGCGTATTGGTGAGTTGGAATAGTGTGGGCGGTACATTGTCTGCCGCCTGTCTGTTGGCGGTGACCGCCGCGCTGTTTGTTTGTACCGCCGTGGCGGTCGGAGTGTTAAGGTGGCTGTCTGTGTTGGCGGTTCCCGCCAGGCTCAGAATCCCATTTTTTTTACCGCCAGCCTGTTGGCGGGTTGGCCGCCGCTTTAACACCGACCGCCAGGGTTAGAATCACCCCCTCTGTGTCCTTGTAAAAGCTGCAAAAAGGAGGTAAAGGAGCAGCAAGTGGATATAAATGAATTAAAAGGGCCCAACATAACTGTAGAATTACGCTGCCTCAAAACGCATGCCATTGCTCCCAAGCTGAAAATCAGCATGCTGTGTAGACTTACAGCTGGACCTGGGAAAGGCATACCTTTGCTTTACTTGTAAGCAGTGCTTAATTTGAGCCCGTGTGGGGCACCAGCACTTCTTTTTCAGGGCCGGAACTTAGTTTTCTGCATCAAGCATTTCCTTCAAGCAAAAAGCAAATATAGGATTAGACAGAGGAAGTGAAGGAGAAAATTATTTTTCACAAATTGAGAACGCTAAAACCTGTTAGAAGTAGTTAAAGAAGTAGGAAGAGGAAAAAAGCACACAAATTGATATGGCAAAAGCTGAAAAGGGAGGTAAAGGAGGAGGAAGTGTATATAAATAGATTAACAGCCCCAGGATAACTTTAGAATTACGCTGCCTCAGCATTCAGTGCTCACACACTTAAATGCCTTTGTTCATGAAAGACCAACATCTGTTTGTAATAGGCCAAAAAACAATGAAGGAAAGAGAAAACAGAATGGCTGCCTGGCTTGCTGTTTAAATAGCGAATGTTATCATGTGACAAAGGGCCAGATGTACCAAAATGCAAAATTGCGACTTGCAATTTGCGAGTCCATCCGACTCGCAAATTGCAAGTCGCAATTTGCTATGCAGTACGGTGTCTCAGACACCGACTGCGACTCGCAATGGGGTCGCAATGACCCACCTCATCAATATTCATGAGGTGGGTCGCAATTTGTGGCCCCATTGCGAGTATAGGCACTCGCTAACATGGAGGCCTGCTGACGTCAGCAGACCTCCATGTTCGTGACCTGCTTTTAAATAAAGCAGTTTTTTTTTTTTTAAGTGTAGCCTGTTTTCCTTACTGGAAAACGAGCTGCACTTAAAAAAAATCCGAAACCTTTAGTTTCGGTATTTTTTCAGGGCAGGGTTGGTCCCTTGGACCACTCCCTGCCGTGAAAAAATATTTTTGGGTCTAGTCACAAACTGGAAGGGGTCCCATGGGGACCCCTTCCAATTTGCGAGTGGGTTACCATCCACTTGAAGTGGATGGTAACTGCGATGCCATTTGCGACCGCGTACGCGGTCGCAAATGGTATTGCATCCCACAGCGACTCGCAAATAGGAAGGGAACACCCCTTCCTATTTGAGAGTCGGAAATGCATATTGCGAGTCGGTAACGACTCGCAATATGCATTTCTGCATGGCAAACCCACGTTTGCGACTCGCAAACGGCGATTTCCGCCGTTTGCGACTCGCAAACGGTTTGCTACATCTGGGCCAAAGTGATTTACTCGTAAACACTATAAAATGCCTGAAGCAAAAGAAAAAAGATTGAGAGATATTCCTTACCTAAAGCAAAGCGCTATCACCAAGAGAGAGAGATTGATTGATTCCCTAAAGCGCCATCACTGTGACCTGTCGATTTCACGCTATATAAAGCCACAAAAAATTGTACAAAAACACACACACACAAGTACATGCATTCTCTGATAGTGAAGGGCACCAGAGAAGTCAATGGCACCATGCCCAAGCAACCCCAGAATTTTCTCTACTGATGACGGAATAATCCAGAAACACATGTGTCTAGAGATACAGCAATGACTGCACCAAATTAGGTGAATATTTTGATGAACTTTGATACCAGCATGCTTAAAAGATACAGTAATGACTGCTGAATATTTGCACTACAATAACCAGCATGCTAAGGGGTAATGGCGCATGGATATGAGGCAGTGTGCTCCTACCCCCTCCTTTCGAGAAAAACTACTGTGCGTGTGTAAACACAAGTGCTTATTGATGAATACTAGTACTTACTGACAAACACGAGAGGCAGGAACCATAAAAAAGTAGTCCCTCCAAACAACAGAAAAACAATCATGGCGTAAGGAAACTGTATTTGGCTGGTGCTCTTTAGCCAAGAATGAAAATGGGAGGTAGCGGCTGCCCAAGCTAGTTAGGAGGCAGTAAAGAAGAACAACACTGCCATCAACCTATGGTAGGTAGCAGGCAGACTCAAAGTCCTTTACTCAATACAGCAGGTCTTGCAGACAGCCCATGCACACTACCTATGCTCAAACTAAAAAAGGAGCACTTCTGAGGTCGCCACTGATGACCCAGGGAGGTTTCATTCACACCACATAATGGGCATAAACTGTGCAAAGCCTTCAAACAATTAGTTGGAAACCTGCTCTCTAAAGGGGTTTTCAGTTACTTGTGTGCACATAACGTGATATTGGCTTCTCAGTCGGTGACCTTGTGAAGAGAGACAATATTTTGTGACACATGGTGGTATATGCTGAGTTGGAAGGTTTAGGGCTCAACAGATTCAGCTAAATCGTTGCGGTAAATGAAAAGAAAGGGGCAGCTGGGTATGGCAGCCACTGATGAGTAGGACCCAGCATCTTGGCCACGTCCCAGTGAAATGATCTGAACGTGTCCTATTATAATTTGCTGACATCAGAGAAACGTACAGCTGTGCCCACCTGTTTTGTATATTTTCAGAGGAGAGCCCCACTTTGGCTCAGGAAGGTCTTTTACTTCAGCTTTAGTTAGACCAAAACAAATCACTCACTTAAAGGGCCATCTGCACCGCATGTTCACACATGTTGGGAGCTAATTGCAGCCTAACACCTTGATTCTAATGCCATGGAGGAAAACAAAGATAGTCACCTTGTTGTCACTTTACAATTACTCTGATTTTGGAGCAAAGTCTTTACACTCTCAAGCACTGTATGAAACTAATAGGTATGCACCATAAGACAGCTGTTAGAAGTGGGGTCATTGGTTGGCAGTCAACCCTATCCAAGCAAGGACCCTCATTCTAGTCAGGGTAAAAGACAATCACCCTCAGCTAACCCCTGCTTACCCCCTTGGTAGATTGGCACAAGCAGTAGGCTTAACTTCAGAGTGCTAGTGTAAAGTATTTGTACCATCACACACAGTAGCTTAATGAAAACACTACAAAATGACACAACACAGGTGTAGACAAATATAAAATATTTATCTAAACAAAACAAGACCAAAACGACAAAAATCCACAATACACAAGTCAAGTTATCAATCAAAAACCAAAAAGAGTCTTCATGTAATTTTAAATACAACGCTAACGCTGTTAGTGTGAAAATGTACCTTGGGCATGTCAAAAATAACCCAGCACGGGCGAGTGTGCATCAAAAAGGGCTTGCGATGCGTTGATATCACTCACGAGTGAGACCTTGCATCGTTTCTCCTTTAGTCGGGTCGGTGTGCATCATTTCTTCTCTCCGCAGGACAGTGATGCATCGATCTGGTCCGGTCTTGGGTCCAGGCAGGCCTTGCCTTGTTTTTACACGCCCTGCTCCAGGTGTCAATCTTTCGGTCGCGTTGCAGGCGAGCGTCAATTTTCAGCCATGAAGCCGGTGGTGCGTCGATTTTTCAGCCGCAGATCATAGTCGCGTCGATCTTTTCCCCCCTACGGCAGTCGCTGCTTGGATTTCTCACTGTTGGGCTGCCAGTTTCTCCTTTCAGGGTCCCAGGAACTGAATGGGCACCACTTGGCAGAGTAGGAGTCTCTCCAGAGACTCCAGGTGCTGGCAGAGAGAAGTCTTTGCTATCCCTCAGACTTCAAACAACAGGAGGCAAGCTCTAAATCAAGCTCTTGGAGAGTCCTTCACAAGAAGGAAGGTAACACATAGTACAGTCTTTGTCCTCTAGCACAGGCAGAAGCAGCAACTGCAGGATGGCTCCACAAAGCACAGTCACTGGCAGGGCAGCTCTTCTTCCTCAGCTCTTCAGCTCTTCTCCAAGCAGAGGTTCCTCTTGGTTTCCAGAAGTGTTCTAAAGTCTGTGGTTTTGGGTGCCCTTCTTTTACCCATTTTGCCCATTGAAGTAGGCCTACCTCAGAGGAAAATCTCTCTTGTTTGTGAAATCCTGCCTTTCCCAGGCCAGGCCCCAGACACACACTAGGGGGTTGGAGAATGCGTTGTGTGGGGGCAGGCACAGCCCTTTCAGGTGTGAGTGACCACTCCTCCCCTCCCTCCTAGCACAGATGGCTCATCAGGAAATGCAGACTACACCCCAGGTCCCTTTTTGTCACTGTCTAGTGATAGGTGTAACCAGCCCAACTGTCAAACTGACCCAGACAGGGAATCCACAAACAGGCAGAGTCACGGAAATGGTTTAAACAAGAAAATGCCCACTTTCTAAAAGTATCATTTTCAAACACACAATCTCAAAATCAATTTTACTAAAAGATGTATTTTTAAATTGTGAGCTCAGAGACCCCAAACTCCACATGTCTATCCGCTCCCAAAGGGAATCTACACTTTAATCAAATTTAAAGGTAGCCCCCATGTTAACCTATGAGAGGGACAGGCTTGGCAACAGTAAAAAACAAATTTAGCAATATTTCACTGTCGGGACATATAAAACACATTACTATATGTCCTGCATTAACCATACACTGCACCCTGCCCTTTGGGCTACCTAGGGCCTACCTTAGGGGTGCCTTACATGTAAGAAAAGGGAAGGTTTAGGCCTGGCAAGTGAGTACACTTGCCAAGTCGAATTTACTGTTAAAAACACAGTGTCAGGTCTGAGACATGATTACAGAGCTACTTAGGTGGGTGGCACAACCAATGATACAGGGCCACTAGTAGCATTTGGTTTACAGGCCCTGGCACCTCTAGTGTACTGTACTAGGAACTTACTAGTAAATAAAATATGCCAATCATGGATAACCCAATTACATACACATTTTGTATAGGAGCACTTGCACTTTAGCACTGGTTAGAAGTGGTAAAGTGCCCAGAGTACCAAAACAGCAGAAACAGATTCCAGCACACATCAACAACCTGGGAAACAGAGGCAAAAAGTTAAGGGAGACCACACCAAGGATGAAAAGTCTAACATGTGTGTCCCCCAGCTGAAAGTGGGAGTTCTCATCACTAAGGTGGAAGAACCTGGACAGACCATCAGCATTGGCGTGTTCCTGTACCAAGTCGGTGTTCCACCGTAAAGTCCATCTCCTATAGGGAAATGGACCACCTCAACAGTTTTGGATTCTCACCCCTCATCCGCAGTAACCATCTGAGGGGCCTGTGGTCGGTCTGAATCCTGGAAATGAGTCCCAAATAAATAGGGTCTTAGCTTCTTCTGTACCCAGACCACAGCAAACACTTTACGTTCTATGGCACTCCACCTACGTCCCTTGGGAAGTAACCTCCTGCTAAGGAAGGCTAGGGGTTGATCTAGGCCCTATTCATTAACCTTTGAGAATACTGCTCCAATACCATGCTCTGATGTGTCTGTTTGCACAACAAACTCCTTGGAGTAGTCAGGTGCCTTCAGCACATCTGCTGTGCACATGGCAGCCTTCAGTGCATCAAAAGCATTCTGGCAAGCCTCTGTCCAGACCACTTTCCTGGGTTGCTTCTTAGAAGTCAACTCAGTCAAGCGGGTAACAATGGTACCATACTCCTTCACAAACCTCCTGTAGTATCCTGTGAGACCTAAGAAGACTATCACTTCAGTCTGGGTCTTGGGAGGCTCCCAAGCCAGAATGGTATCAATCTTTAGCTGTAGGGGTGCCACATGGCCACTCCCCAATTGGTGTTCCAAGCACACTACAGAATCCTGCCCTATTTGGCACTTGCTTGCCTTAATAGTGAGGCCTGCCTTCTGCAGGGCCTCTAACTCTCTCCAGAGGTGTTGCAGGTGTTCCTCCCATGTGGAACTAAACACAGCAATGTCATCCAGGTAGGCGGCACTGAGCTCGTCCTCGGAAAGGTGGCAGGGGCATTTTTCATCCCAAATGGCATCACTTTAAATTGAAAGTGTCCATCTGGTGTAGGAAATGCTGACCTCTCCTTGGCCCCCTCAGTTAAGGCAATCTGCCAGTACCCAGATGCTAAATCAAATGTACTGAGGTACTTGGCAGCTCTCAACCAGCAAATGAGCTCATCTGCTCAGGGGATGGGTGTGTGCGTCAGTCTTGCTGACCGCATTTAGTCCCCGGTAGTCCACACAGAACCTGAATTCTGGAGTGGCCCCAGGTGCAGCAGCCTTTGGGACCAATGCCACTGGGCTGGCCCAAGGACTGCTGGAGTGCCCAATAACCGCTAAGGTTGATATTTTGGATACTTCATCCTTCATGCAAGCCCTGACCCTGCCAGTCACCCTGTAAACCTTCTGTTTAATGGGTGGACTATCCCCAGTGTCCACATCATGTGTGCACAAGTGTGTGATCCCTGGGATCAGGGAAAACAGTGAGGCGAACTGTCCCAACACATGGCGATAGTCACCCTGCTGCTCTTCAAAAGGGGGAGGGATGAAGAGGATCACTCCCTCCACAGACCCATCTTTCTCTCCTGCAGACAAGAGGTCAGGAAGAGGCTCACTCTCCTCCTCCACACCATCACCTGTTGCAAAGAGCATGGACAGTTCAGTCCGCTCAAAGTACGGCTTGAGGCGGATGACATGCAGGACCTTTAAAGGCTTCCTTGGAGACTGCAAGTCCACCATGTAGGTGACTTCGCTCTTGCGCTCCACCACCTCAAATGGCCCAGTCCACTTGTCCTGGAGCGCCCTGGCTTGCTTCCAGGTTCTCCTGTGCGAGACTCCTGAAGCAGAAAGTCTGGTTTCTCAAAGCCAGCATATAACTGAATACATCCTGGGGGGGTTTACTAGGAGCTTTTTCCAAAGCCTCCTACCAGACTTAGATGTCCCCTCACCAAAAGGCCACAGATGAGCTCAAAGGGACTAAACCAAGTCCCTTTTGAGGCACCTCCCTGTAGGTGAGCAGAAGGCATGACAAGAGGACGTCCCACTTCCACCTCAAGGGCTCAGACAGGCCCATGATCATACCTTTTAAGGTGCAGTTGAATCTCTCAACCAGACCATTACTTTAGGGGTGGTAAGGAGTTGTGAACTTGTAGGTTACCCCACACTCCTTACATAGAGACTTCATATACGTGGATATGAAGTTGGTACCCTATCAGATCCCACTTCCTTGGGGAACCCCATGCAGGTAAAAACCCCCATCAAAGCATGACCCACCACAGGGGAAGTGATTGATCTCAAAGGAATGGCTTCTGGGTACGGGGTGGCATGGTCCACCAAGACCAGGATACACCTGTTGCCATGGCTGTCTTGGCATCCAGATGCCCCACAATGTCAACACCTACCCTCTCAAAGGGAGTACTCACAACAGGTAAAGATTGGAGGGGAGGCTTACATTTCCCCCCACTCTTGCCACTTGACTGACAAGCCTGACAAGACCTGCAATGTGCATCCGAGTGCCTGCGCATTAGGGGCCAGTAAAAGTGGGTGACAAGCCTCTCAAGGGTCTTGACCTGCCCCAAATCTCCAGCTAAAGGAAGATCATGAGCCAACCCCAGTAGGAAGGCCCTGAAGCACTGGGGTACCACCAGCTCACGGGCTGACCCAGGCTCAGGAACCTTAGGCTCACTATACAGGAGGTCATCCTCCCAATAGATCAGGTGTGATCCTGGCACCTTGCCGGCCGCCTGGTCTGCAGCCTGCTGCCGCAAACCCGCCAGAGTAGGGCATGTCCTCTGTGCTGCACAGAATGCTTTCCTGGTGTGCCCCCCTTCCTGCGACCACTGCAGCAGCTCAGGGACCTCTCCCAGTTCAGCCACCTGTTCCCCTGTAGGCTCTGGGGCGTCACCCTCAGGCTCCGCCTCCTCCTGGACCGTGGAAACTTCTGGGGGAGGTTTCCCATGCCCCCTGCCCTTCCTCTTCTTGGTGGTTCCCTGGGCCACTCTTTCAGGGGCTGTTGACCAACCTTATGGGCTGCCATTGACTAGGTGGATACGCATACCCACCCAGGAAGACCCCACATCTCCAAGTAAGACCTGTTTTCCACCTCCTTCCAAGGGGAATCCTCCAGATCATTGCCTAGCAAGCAATCAACAGGCATGGTTTGACTCACAACTACCTTCAAGGAATCTGAGACACCCCCCACCCATTCAAAGGAAACCTGCGCCACTCTGCACAGGCGCTCTGAGTTGTCCACTGCAATTACTTGGTGAAGTACCCAGGGATCAATCTGCTCTTCAGACACCAGCTGACTCCTCACTGTAGTCATGCTGGCTCCTGTGTCTCTCAGACCCTCCACCCTCTGTCCATTGATGGTCACTCACTGCCTGTACTTGTTAGTGTTTTCAAGCACGAGGGGTCTCTGGACCATCTCACTGTCCCCTAGTGAGATAAGGGTCATCTCAGCTGACTCCCACCCACCTGAAACCAACTCCTCCCCAAGCGCTACACTAGCCAAACCCTTGAACGGCGCATCAGTGGGTGCCAGTGTACTCTTGGGGCATTTGGGGTCCCCTCTCACATGACCCACCTGGTCACATGCCACTGGCTTCCCTTTTTGAGAACCATGGCTTCTTCTCACTGGGGGTTTGGGAATCCTTACCCTGGGAATCAGTTTGGGGCCCTTTAGAGAACTCCCCCTGTTTATCCTTAGCCCCCCTTTTTTCTGAGAGGGACCCTGCCCACCCTTGGCATGGTCTCCCCCATACCTCCTTTGTACCCTGGAGCTCTCCCAGTGACCCGCTTCCTGCGCAAGCTTCCTGGGATGAGTCAGCTTGCTGTCAATCAGGTGCTGACGCAGCTCTGGAAAAAAATAAACTGGACAAGTGCTCCAAAGCAATCAGATTGTAAAGCCCCTCATACGTAGTTACCTTACTGCCCTTCACCCAACCATCCAGTGACCTGCAATAAGAGTCAACACATTCCAACCATGTTTGGGATTCCTTCTTCTTATAGGATCTAAACGTTACCTTATACTGCTCAGGGGTGAGACAATATCTTGTGAGTAGGGTGTCCTTCATGATAGTGTAGGTGAGATTCTGAGCATCCTCTAAGGCTGTCAGTGTATCCCTCCCCTCTACCTCAAAGTGCTTCCACAGAGCTGCCCCCTCCCCCCCCAAATGGTCTTCAGGGACCAGATTCATGTGGAGAGCAGACTCATACCCCTTAAACCACAAGTATATGTCATCCTCCCTCTTGTAATCCTTTACTAGGTCTTTTGGGATGTGTACCCTTCTTTCAGGCTGCACTGTGCTGTTGCTGCCACCATCTCTACTAGGCTCCTCTGATCCTTTAAGCTAAGTTCATGAGCCAGTAGTACCTTCCTTTCCTCAATGGCCATCCTCCTGTCCTCCCTTTCCCTCTCCATCTTGAGTTTGAACTTCTCCAGCTCTAATTGGTACTCTGTCTCTGCCTGTCTGTCCTGTAAGTATTCAGGAGTCAGACCCTTTGAGGACACACTGCTACCTGCCCTGGAGACTCTCTCCTAGGACATAACAGGCCCATCCACTACACCATTATGGATGGATTTTACCTCTTCCTCATCCTCCTCTTCCTCCTCTGTCTGCCCCTCAGCTTTTTTGGCTCCACCCAGGCCCTTAGCACCTTGCAGCTCCTCCGTCATGGATGAGCTCTTAATGGGGCAGGCCAAATCTTTACAGAGCTGCTTCAATTGAGCCACTGTGTAGCTGTCTAATTTCTCTATGTCAAAAGCAGCTCTAGCTGATTCATCTCCAGATTGAGACATGATGAAGAGTCAAAAACAAGTGCAAAGTTCAAAAGGCAGAAAAGCAAGTTCCCAATGAAGTTTCAAAAATGTGAGTCAATGGATCAGCGGGAAATAGAACAAAAAGAAGTCCCAAAGAGAAAAGCAAAAATCACAAGACAAGTAGTATGTGGTCACGTAGTGGTCTGAACTCAAAACAGTAGTGTACACTTAATTATTGTATGTCAAGCACAAATACAAGTCCAATCCCATCCGCTGATCACCAATGTTAGAAATGGGGTCTTTGGTTGGCAGTCAGGTTACCCCCTGTCCAAGCAAGGACCCTCACTCTAGTCAAAATAAAAGATAATCACCCCCAGCTAACCCCTGGTTACCCACTTGGTAGCTTGGCACGAGCAGTAGGCTTAACTTCAGAGTGCTGGGTGTAAAGTATTTGTACCAACACACACAGTAACTTAATGAAAACACTATAAAATGACACAACACAGGTTTAGAAAAAAAGAGAATATCTATCTAAACAAAACAAGATCAAAAAGACAAACATCCACAATACACAAGTCAAGTTATCAATAAAAAACCAAAAAGAGCCTTCATGTAATTTTAAACACAACGCTAACGCTGTTAGCTTGAAAATGTATCTTGGGTGCGTCAAAAATAACCCCGCACAGGTGACTGTGCATCAAAAAGGGCTTGCAATGCGTCGATATCAATCAATCAATCAATCAGAGCATTTGTAGAGCACGCTACTCACCCGAGAGGGTCTCAAGGCGCTGGATAAGGGGGGGGGTTACTGCTGCTTGAAAAGCCATGTCTTGAGGAGTTTCCTGAAGGCGAGATGGTCCTGGGTGGTTCTTAGGTGTGCGGGGAGGGAGTTCCATGCTTTAGCTGCCAGGTAGGTGAATGATCTTCCTCCTGCGGTGGTTCTGCGGATCTGTGGGATGGTAGCGAGGGCGAGGCTGGCTGAGCGGAGCTGACGGGTGGGCATGTAGAACGAGAGGCGGCTGTTGAGGTATTCGGGGCCCATGTTGTGGAGTGCTTTGTGTGTGTGGGTGAGGAGCCTGAAGGTGATCCTCTTGTTGACGGGGAGCCAGTGCAGGTGTTTCAGGTGGGCGGATATGTGACTGTGGCGAGGGATGTCGAGGATGAGGCGTGCGGAGGCGTTCTGTATGCGTTATAGATGTTTCTGAATCTTTGCGGTGGTACCTGCGTATAGGGTGTTTCCGTAGTCCAGATGGCTTGTGATGAGGGCATGGGTAACTGTCTTTCTGGTTTCGGTGAGGATCCATTGGAAGATTTTTCGGAGCATGCGAGCATCACTCACGAGCAAGATCTTGCGTCTTTTCACCTTTAGTCTGGTCGGCGTGCATCGTTTCTTTTCTCCGCAGGACAGCGATGGGTCGATCCGGTCAGCAATCTCGGGTCTGGGCAGGCCTTAAGTAGTTTTTACACGTCAAGTGGTATTTGCGTCAGAAATCCAGCTGCATGGTGATCTGAAAACCACGCAGCACGGGTAGAGATCTCACCAGCCTCCATCAGCGATGCTGCACGTCGTTTCTCCAGCCCTGGGCGTCGATTTTCCGGTCACGTTGCAGGCAAGTGTCGATTTTCAGCCACGAAGCCGGTGGCGCATTGATTTTTCAGTCACAGTTCGGAGTTGCATCGATCTTTTCCCCGCACGGCGGTCAGTGCATGGATTTCTCACTGTTGGGCTGCCAGCGTCTCCTTTAAGGGTCCCAGGAACTGGATGGGCACCATTTGGCTGAGTAGGAGTCTCTCCAGAGACTCCAGGTACTGGCAGAGAGAAGTCTTTGCTGTCCCTGAGACTTCAAACAACAGGAGGCAAGCTCTAAATTATGCCTTTGGAGAGTTCTTCGCAAGAAGGAAAGCAACACAAAGTCCAGTCTTTGTCTTCTAGCACAGGCAGACATAGCAACTGCAGGAGGGCTCCAAAAAGCACAGCCACAGGCAGGGCAGCTCTTCTTCCTCAGTTCTTCAGCTCTTCTCCAGGCAGAGAATCCTCTTGGTTTCCAAAAGTGTTCTAAAGTCTGTGGTTTTGGATGCCTTGCTTATACCCATTTTGCCCTTTGAAGTAGGCCTACTTCAAAGCAAAGTCTCTCTTGTTTGTGAAATCCTGCCTTGCACATGCCAGGACCAAGACACACACCAGGGGGTTGGAGACTTCATTGTGTGAGGGCAGGCACAGCCTGATGACCCTGTAGGCCTTGTGTCGCTGCAGCAGCTGATCCCGCCCGACTTCGCTGACACCCGAGTGTCGTAAGTCCAACGTCCGTGATGACCCGACACCATCATAGCCCTGTGATGTCATCGCAACCTTGTGAGGTTGCCCACAGCATCGTGACTCTGCCGGACTTCGCATCTGCCGGAACTAAGGGACCGACTTCGCACCTGATGCCACTTCACCTCCACCCTCCTGTGGTGAGGGCCTGACGTCGCTGTGTGATGCCGCTGTCCTTCTGCCCCGTGGCACTGGAACTGACGCCGCAACGGATCCAGCAACGCCACTCTCCCCGACTCCGTGCACCGGCCTGTTTTCTACTTGTTCTTAAGGTACTGTACCTGTTGTTACAGTGTGGGTGTTCATATTTGCAAGGAGCACCATCCTGGGAACATTAACTATATGTTGTCTCCGATTTTGAACTGGCAACCCACCTGGTGGAAATACCAAAGTTGTAAATGACACGTGTAGTCATAAAATCTGTCGTTTTGCATTATTTTATTTTGACTCTGGCAAATAACATGTTTTGCAAATCCATATATTCCTGACACTAGTGTTTAATGTGTTAAAAAACAATAAATGTATGGGCCCAAGGTTTTTTTGTATGTTCTTTGTCATCCCTGCTTTCTTTCCTTGTCACTGTTTTTCTAAAATAACCTTCCACTATCTTTTAACTTTTTTTGCCTTTCTCTCACTTGCTTTGAGTCAAAGGTGTATGATGAAAAATAAGCCCAGGGTCTAAAAAAGGAGCACAGATTTACACCTTCATTATACCAACTCTGGTTGTTGCAACAAGGAAAAGAAAGTTTTATTTGGTGCCATGTTTCATAAACGTGTTTAGTCCAATGGGACCACAAGAGCAGCCTATTAATCAGCAACTCTGAGCTAATAGTGGTGTGATATGTGACTTGATTAATGCACCTGCCATGTAGGCCCGAAACAACCTAGAAACAAATAAGAAATACAATTCAAAAGTCTGCCAACGTAGAGGACATATATTTATATCAGTCTATGGTACACTAAAATACACTGGCTTGTGGGTGGGCAATTGGTATACTGTCAGTTTAAAAAATGATATATTAAAGAAAAAGGCTTGGTTTCAGGTTTGTTTACTTCATACAAAGTAAATTAATTGTATCTTTTTAACCAAAATATTTCAGGCAGCTGCAACATGTGTACTCTAAGAGCTGGTTTTATATTTTAAAGGATGAAAACGGTGACACTTAAGAAGAGGTTTTGCACATGCTTTTCCTTTCACCCTCTCCTGAATCACACCAGTCATCACAAAAGCTCAAGTTAATTCAGTGTCCTCTCTTTTCAGCCGATGGCACTTTAAAGATAAATATAAAATAACCAGCAGCGGTTTGTTAAAGACATTTTCTACCCGTCTTTTTTACCTCTAACATTTGAGTGACTATGAGCACACCGCAAAGGCTGCAACAGGAAAGAATTTAAAGGACTTCATTATGGACTTTTCTCCTAATGAAATCTCCTTAGATTCTTTAGGGATGCCGCAGCACCTGCAGCAATTTCACTGTTAGCCCCACTGACATATAGTATTACAGGTGTAAACAGGCCCGAGAACTGAAGGTGTGGATGACAGGTTGTGCTAGGGAAAACAGGATTTTGTAGATAGCCTTAAAGTGTCACAATTCAACAATGTACTTACCAAAAGCTTTGTAATCTGTAATACCAATGCCCTTTATTCTAACATGTATGTTACACATGTGTACAAGAATACACTTACATGGATAACCCAGGCTACAACTTACTCAAAGTGACAACATATTCAAGCAAACTATCAGTATCATGGTAAGCACATTTAAAACATGTACTTTTCGCTGTCATTGAGTAAATACATTGTGCTGCTTGTATTTTTTTTTTTAAAGATATTTGTTATGTGTGTCCAGGGTGGAGGATGCCACGCAAAGTCATTATGTGTGTTTTTTTTTTAAAGTAAAATAAAATACATTATAATTGCAAAGAAATAGGTCATGAGGCATATCTTAAAGTGATCTCAATAAGTAGAGAACCCTCATACAGTCCAGCTAAAATCCTCAATATGTTTCCTGAAGGGACATTAAAGCACAGCACGCTGGAATACATGTCCAGTGAGAGGGTTAGTAGGAAATACACGCCATGCACTGGGATGTGGGGTTGAGGAAAAACAGAAGACTCAAGCTGCTTTGGTCTTTTCACACCTGTCACACTGAAACCAGCGTGCTTCATACAATGAGATTGTAACTTTAACAAAAGACCATCTTTACAAAGTGAATACGTTTAAAAAATGTGATTAAATAAATAAAAATATGCATAAATTCTTTGAAAAAGATTCTTCAAGGAGGTACTGCTTAGAATATTCAGAAGAATCATTTGAGGTGCATTATTGCTACAGTTCTCTTTTATTATGTGAATGACAACGGTTATACAAAGAAACGGGGAATGCTGTTTGAAAAATAATTTTACAAGAAAAAGCCCTCCATAGTCAAAAATCACATATACGATTTTGTTTTGTTGCATAATCATATTTGCATACTGTACTTATTGAGGAAAAAAAGCTCAAAACATACATTTTGGACTTGTTTCAATGTCTCCCTCGCCAATTAATGTTAATGAGCATGTGGTTTGTTCTCAGCAGTATACATTGCATATATCTTTTGTCATATTTGCAGGTCCTTAATGATTACCAGTTTTAGCCAATGTTACACAGAGCAAATGCCACAATCAATAGTATAATGTTTTAGCTGGCTAGAAATAAAAGGCCTGATTTAGATCTTGGCAAATGGAATACTCCATTCCAAACGTGAAAGATATCTCGTTTGCCATATTGCAATCTCTATAGGAGATAATGGGATCGTAATACTGCGGATGGGATTTCCGTCATACTTGTGACAGAGTATTCCCTTCTGTCAAAATCCAAATCAGGTCTATCAGGAATATATTGCTGCCATTTTCATGGCTAAAGACCATAGTAGTACAGGCATTTGGCCATAGTAGTATCAGGCCAAACATTTTTCATGATAATAGGATTAGATCGCTGCCATTTTCTTAGTTAAAGACTATAGTAGTATAGGCCTTTGATTTCCTTCCTCAAATATGGCACAGGTGTTGATTTGACTCTCAGATCTGAAGTGTGGGTGGGCGAAATTCATGTAATTTGCTTTCAAGTAATTATGTGAAATTTTGGATAAATTAAGCAAAATTACACGTAAGTACATGAAATACCTCCTTGCATCCAAATAGGTGCAAAGACACATTTTACACAAAAAAATGGGCTAAAAAAATGCTGTCAACAACAGCTGCTGACTTTCTGGTCATTCACCTAGTTCCTGTGCTCATTTTGCCTTCAACAATGCATAATTACTCAACCTGGTGTAATTGTGTGACTTCCCAAATTTCATGTTACGGGCGCCACTTGAAGTCCAAAGTTCTGCAAATTATGCCAACGTAATTGCAGTTTCTGTCTGGACTAATCTGAAGCATTTAAAGATGTGGTAAAGTCAGGTCTCAAATAGATGCAGATGCCAATTGATAGCATGGAACTGGGCAAACAATTAGCCACAGACTAGAAGACGTTAATGGGAGACAAGATTCCCAAAGGCACCTTGTTAATATCATAGATTAGCTGCTCCTGTATTGGTGGCCGGAACAACCGTTTCTCATTCTATATGAAACCATAGTGGCAATTGCATTGCACAGCCTGATCGCCCTGACATAGAAATCTTGGAATTCCATATATATGTCATTAAGGATAAATACCCCGAGGTGCCTACGCAAGGCTCAAATTGCAGAAATCAGTGCTGAACTTACAATACTCACGGTTAGTTCTGTCAAAAAGGACAACTTCGTAGTCCCCCATTATAACTACATTAAATGGGCGGGTAGAGAATTCAGGACGAGGTGCCATGCTGTGGACCTCAGCCCCATTGGGGATCCCTCCTAGCTGATAAAGTTCAGGAAACCCTTGAAAACTTGGCTCTTGGCCCATTAATATCTAGCATAGGAAACTGCTCTGCTTAATGAATAACAATAAAAATAACAACAACAATAATAATAGCAATAATAATAAATAACAATAATAATACTACTAATAATAATAATACTAATAATAGAAGTATTAGGATTATTATTAGTAATTAATACTAATTTTTCCTAATTTCAAAATCCTGATGCAACAGAATGCTTGTTTTTGGCACCAACGTTGTCATCCATGTACAACTGATCTTGTGTATAAATGGGATCCTTTCAAGTTTATGTAGGCAGCAGAATCTGTTTGTAAGAACCCAAATGCCCGTTCATTATACCCCTTTGTGTGAACAGGGGATACATTCTACTTCCGGTGTGCTACACTCTGCGGGTTCATAACCATTGTATGAAATCACAGTTTTAAGGGGTGCATACACTGAAACGTGTGAAGAGAACTGAAAGTACACGTAAGGCGCAAGAAGCTTCAACACTAGCAAATTCTATGTCAGGACTGGAGGCTCAGAATATGCTTCTCTTTCTTCACTTTAATTATTCCAGCAGCCAATCAGAAGAAAGTTGAACAAAGTACTACAAATCCTATGAATCAATGTGTAATGTGATCAACCATAGAGCACATACCTAATATAACATGCTAGACACAGTATCAACTCATCTTTCTTTGCTGTTCCGCAGTCAGTTAAGTACCTCTGTGTTCATTACTTATTTAATGCAATTGTTGTGATTGTCCATGTAGTAGTTAAAATGTTGTATTAAGTATATATATCACAAACACTGCACATTTCCTTGTGTTCCTTACTCATTGCTGCTCCTTGTATGCCTGTTTTCTTCTGTTGTGTACGGTGGGCATAGTATCACTGAGGACTGTGATTGTGTTGCCAGGTTTCTTTGCTGATCTTACTCTCTCGGGGGCATTCTCCTTCCTAGCGTGGTGCCCACACCGGGTCTTTCTTATTTTGCGGAGTTGGAGCAGGGGAGCAAGGATGCGCTGCTCTCCAGGCAGGCCTCTTTCCACATCTTCTCTCTGAGAACACATGCGCAGTCATGAGTTGCTAGCCTTCCCCCGGCCTCTTTGAAGTGCATTGTACACACAGAGATGAGTGTTTTGGTCTCCAAACCTCCTCAAGCCTTTTGACTCCCCATGTTATGCCCTGGGTGTACTAACCCCAGGGTTGTAATGATCAAAATCTATATTAGGCTTTGCCTATTCCACTTATGGGGCAGGGCTCCCTCAACGCTTTAAATGTAAAATATATTGAACTTTAAAATTCAACCATTCCACTGTTAAAAATTGATGTTTTTTCTGCCTGCCCTATTGACTTTACTTTTGATCATCTGACTACTTCTTTGGTGCTACTTGGCTGAATTATCGTCTGCATGGCTGACTATGATGCTGGAGTTGGTGATGACTACTATTATGCTGACCCCGCGGGGTCCTTTGAACATGACCTTGTTTACGCACTGGATGCTGGGGTTCGCCACACAGTGAATGAACCCTTGGCCAAGGCTATCTGACCTAATAAACATTCAGCCACAAATCCAACCAAGGTCCTCAGTGAGGCTTTTATCACCAAATCAGAGGGGGTTACCAAGACCCTGGTTGCTCCTCTTCTACCCTCTACACCTGATTCGGGGGAGGGAGATCCAGAGGGAGCCAAGCCTCATATCAGGACTCAGGCCCTGCAGGTGAGCCTAATTTCCATCTCAAATATTATGTTGGGGGGCAGGACTGTGTCATTCCTTAACAATTGGTGCAAGATAACTCAAGACTCTTGGGTTTTAGAAACAGTACAGGGTTACAAGCTGGAATTTTACTGTTCCCCTTCTAAACTTGCCCATCCGTCTGCAAAGTATTTTTACTGACAAGATCAGGAGTTCATCTCTGCAGAGGTTTCAGATCTCTTACTCAAAGGTGCCATAGTCAAGACTTTTCCACATCCTCTGGGTTTTCTCAGCCCAATTTGTCTGGTAGATAAAAAGGGCGGTGGCTCTCGTTTAGTCCGGAATCTAACAGAATTCAATGGTTGGATCATATACCACCACTTAAAGATGGAGGGCAGTCACTTACTAAGAAACATCCTTCAGGAGGGGGGCTTGATGGTTCATTTAGACTTGAAGGATGCCTATTTGACCATTACTATTTGTCCTCCTCATCGTCGATTTCTTCAGTGTCTCTGGAAGGGACAATGTTGTGAGTACAAAGTCTTTTCTTTTGGCCTGTCATCAGCTCCTTGGTATTTCACAAAAGTGTGACACCCGGTGGTGGAGTGCCTCTGAGCCAGGGGTGTTTGTCTGATAATTTACCTCAATGACATCCTCATCATGGTGCACTGTCCCCAGATAGTTCTCACCCACCTGGAGTGGACAAGCTCACTCCTCCAGGATATGGGCTTCATTGTGAACAACCAGAAGTTAGTCTTGATTCACTCTCAACAAATGGAGTTCCTGTGCTTCCAGGTGGACTGATTACTAGCTCAATTAGTTTTTCCTCCTCTAAAAATCTTCAATATCAAGAGGGAATTGAGATCGATGTTGTGCAGACATACTGAATAATTGAGGGCGATTGCCCTTGTGGTGAGCCTGTTGTCTTCTTCGATCAAAGCCATCCTCCCAGGCCCCTTCACTTCAGAGCTGTTCAACGTCTGAAGATCTCCAACCTCCAGAAGGGTCTCAGCTACTCATGTCATATCCCCCTTTCTGGAGAGGCATAGATGGAGATTCACTGGTGGCTGGAGGATATGGAAGCCTGGAATGGCAGAGCGATATTCGGGTCCTCCCTGGAGATCGTGATAGAGTCCGAAGCCATCCTTTGGGGTGGGAAGCTTGTTGTGGACCAATATCCATGGTGGCCGTTGGTCCAAGAAAGAGCTGGACCTTCATATCTATTGTTTGGAGCTCCTTGCGGACTCCTTTGTGATCTGGAGTCTCACCGATCAAGACAGCTTGTTGCATACTTCTTCGAATGGACAACATCTCAGCAGTGAGGTACGTCAACAAGCTGGGTGGGACAAAATCCCGTATTCTGGCGGAGATAGCGAGGGATTTTTGGCACTTTTTCCCTTTGACATTGGATGTAAGTGGTGATGGAATATCTTCTGGGATGGAGCAACTTGGTGGCAGATTGGCAATCTTTTCACTTTAGGGACTACAGCGATTGGAGACTGCACCCAAAGGTCTTTCAGGCTCTCTAAGCACAGTTGGGCCCCCTCTCAATAGATCTCTTTGCCTCCCATCTTAACCGTCAACTGGAAAGGTTTTTTAGGGCCAGATGTATGAAAATGTTTTGCACTCGCAAACGGTGCGAATCGCAAAATTCAGCCGTTTGCGAGTGCAAAATAGTGGTCTGCAATGCATGAAAGGCATTTGCAGACCACAAAGCAGAAATCGCTAAAATAGCGATTTCTTGTGTTGCGACCTGGGTTTTGCGAATCGCAATTTGCGATTCACAAAATCCGCATCGCAAGGCGATGCTGCAAAAAATCGCAAATTGCAATTTTTCGCAGAATGGCATTTTGCACATGCAAAATACCATGGACTGCAACCAGGTGGTAACCTGGTGCAAAATTTAAAAATGCATTTAAAATGCATTTTTAAATTGAACATGTAAAGCACACATGCCCTTTTGGCATGTGTGCACCTTACATGTCCCCCAAAACATTTTTGGGGTGCAGCAGAGGGGGCCATAGGCCCCCAGCACCCTGGGGATTTGCATTTCCAAAATTGCGATTTCTGGTTCAGAAATCGCAATTTTGGAAATGCAAAAAAATTGCAGCTATGGGCCAACAGGCCCATAGCTGCAAATGGGGCCGATATCGCAATTTGTGATTCGGTAATAGCATTAGTGATTTTTAAGAAATCGCTATTACAGAATTGCAAATGTGATACATGGCACTTTGTGCGTCGGTAATAGCGATTTCTTAAAAATCGCTATTACCGAATCGCAAAGGGCCGTGATGATACATCTGGCCCTTAGTGCCTGGGTACCTGTACCCGGAGGCCTTAGAGACCGATCCATTCCTCCAGGACTGGTCCCCATTTCTGGATTATGCATTCCCTTCTTTATGATGATCCCCTGAGTCTAGGCTCAGACCCGTCGCCAGCAAGTGGATCTGATTCTAGCGACCCCCTTTTAAGGAGAGCTCAAACTTGGTTTCCGGTGACTGGAAATTAGCTGTGCTCCCCCAATACTGATTCCGCACAGACAGAACCTGCTTCTGGATCCTAATGGGCCTTCCACATCTACTGATCTTATCGGAACGCCTCTTTCTAGTGGCATGGAAAATTTCAGGGAAGGATGGAGCCTCCCAGGCCTTTTGCAGGAATCCAACAATTTTAGCTCCAAAGCCTGGTCTTCCGGCACCCATAAATGATACGCTTCTGCTAGGAAGCGCTGGTATTTTTGGTACCGTGCACAAAACGCTGAACCCTCTTCAGTGGATTGTAACTTGGTCCTGAATTTCTTGTCTATCTTGGCATCCTTGGTTTTGGCCTACAGGTCAGTTAATAATTATAGGCCGGCCATCTCCGCAGGCCATTTACCAGTGGAGGGTAAACCCATGGGTGAGCTTCCCATTGTTTGTAAACAGTTGAAGGGCATCCCTATGTCCAATCTCCCATGCCCATGATGTTCTACTCTTTGGGATGTGAATGTGGTTCTGCGATTTTTGGAAGCTTAGACCGCAAATAAATACCTGTCTAGAAAACAACTTTCAGCTAAGCTCACCATCCTTTTGTGGTTGATTTCGTGCAAACAATTGTCAGACGTAAAAACTCTGGATTTGGCGGGTAGAGTTTTCTCCCATGAAGGTGCCACATTCTCCATTTCTTGCTGCACTAAATGCAACTCCAAGTTTGTTTCTTACCATGGTTTTGCTGATAATCCTAAGTGTTGTGTGGTGCAATACCTGAAGGCTTACAAGGTGAGTATGGCAGAGTTTTGTACTGATATGGGAGGTCAGTTGTTAATTTCATGAATGAAACTGTACCATCCTGTTAAATCAGCGAGTTTGGCTAGATGGGTGCGATGGCTCTTGAGTGAGGCAGACAATGAAATTTCTACATTTGGCGCTCATTCTACAAGTGAGCCATGGCGTCGAAGTCCTTTTCATTATGTTCTCGTTTAAAGGACATCTTAAGAGCAGCCGACTGGTTGTCTAAATCTATGTTTAAATCATTTTACTGCTAACCTGTTGTTGAAATTGCTTCAGTTGTGGTGAGTCAGCTTTAAACAAGCATAATCTGAGTCTCCAGTCCTGACATAGAATTTTAAAAAATCTAGCATTTGCGTCACAAATTTTTCAATTCTATTATGGACACGGAGGTGAAGATTATCCCACCCGAATATTGATTGAAATGTTTCTTTAAAAACGGTTTTTCTTTTCTAATTGCTTATCATGTTATATTCATGTGTTTGATATTTCCTTCTACAGTGCTTTGCCTCCCTGATGTCTATGTATGAATATGCTTTATTGGTTTTGTATCTGTTTTTATGGCTTGGTCTTTGTTTTGCTTCCTTAGGAAATGACAATAAACGATTCCGTTTCCACAGAATGGAATGAGACACCCACAAGCTTAGCTTATGTATTATAGCTCATCAGGCACCTTACGTACGTCAAAGCTGTGCTGCCCTTTTCGGAGGCCCTATTCTGTAGTCACATTTTTCGGGACTTGCCAGTTCATTGTTGGTTATTTCCACTCTTTTGGGTAAAGGCTGTTCTGTCTTCGCGCAAAGAAATAGGAGTTGATATTGCGTCTGGCATGTTATATATGGTATGTGCTCTAAGGTTGGTCACATGACACATTGAATCATGGCATTTGTAGTATTTTGTTTAACTTACTTCTGATTGGCTGCCGAATAATTAAAGTGAAGAAAGAGAAGCATAATCCGTCCCTCCGTGTCCTTAATAGAATTGGAAAATTCTTGACATGAATGTTAGAAAATGTTTCACTCCTCACCAGTGAAATATAAATTGAATTCCTCGCTCACACAATACGGGCACAACATTTTAAATTGCTGTCATGTAACATTTATGCCAACAAGCTGTTTTACCCATTCAGTGTAACTCATATTCTCCCATCTCTTGTTTATGTTTTTTTTTAAATTGCATCGCCATGTCCGTATTAAATATATAACACGAACAGACCCTCCTGTCAGTGGCGTGCTATGCTGTGTGTACACACTGTGCTAATCATGGGGACATATTTGGGTCAATCACAAAGTGGGCCTCTCCTCACAAATAGCACAAACAGCCCTGCCCAGTTTCTAGGTCTATGTGTGATGTGCAGCTCTAGTCCAGGTTTTTTCTTTGGATGCTGCAACTTGTAGGCTTGATTATTCTATTATAAAACTGGGCTAAAAGTCCCAAAATTCAAAGAAACACGGGACTGGAGCAGCACATCACCCATGGACCTGGGGAACTTGCCAGCTATGCGCAAAACTGCTAACTATATTGCAGATGTGCAATGGCCCAGTGTTCACAGTTATTGTGCAGGTCAAGGGGGCAAATTACAAAATCCCCTTGCCCATATATGGCTTCAACTTCTTCAAGGCATAGATGTCAATAGTGCAGCAGATGCAGTGGCACCATGGCTCTGTGGTTTGAAGGGTTCAAGGCACAAAACCTAGAGATGCCATTTGGACTACCACAGAGGGGATTGAAACAGCTTTCTATTGCTGTAAAATCCATGATGGTTGTCTTCGAGAAAACAATCTGGCAGCATATACTGGTTAGCGGAATTGGTGTATTTGAGTCGGTGTTTGCAGGTTGGGCGTGTGGTGGGATGATCGGGGCTGCAGCAGGCCGTGCAGGTAGGTCGGGGATGGCCTGCGGCAATGACAACACAGGACACTGTACTGCTGCTGGCAGCAAAGTTCGATTAACTTCTAGCCACGCCCAGCACTTTTTTATTGACGCTCCTGAGTATGAAGGAGCAAACTAATACTCAGTGCAATAGCAGGGAGACCACCCGCTCTTTCATCTAAATGGAATATTATATTCCTCCCTAACTTTAATAAACATCAAGCAAAACAAACAAACAACTTTGCAAAGTCAGAGAAATCTGCAGGGTCACATAGCTACCATCACCAGGCAGTCGCATGTCCTCTCACATCAGGAATTCAGCCAGGCACGTGGACGGAGTTGGGTTGCACCTTAGATGATACCTTGGATGAGCATTTCACCCTTCGTTGAGCCTCTCCCGCGCTGTTCTCTCTTTCAGGAGTCTGTGCACATCATTCCCTAGAACAGGAGTACCCTGCAGGGGTGATGGGGATGATCACACTCCGGTCTCAACACCTTGCTGTGACACGCCAGGTGATGATGGCCACCCTTTTGTCTTAACGAAGGAGTCCTGATGGTCCTCATGAGCCAGACCATTTCCCACCTCTCCTCGTAACTTCCTGAAACATTTCATATTCTGGGTGACAGTCTCATCTGCCTGACAGGCAGTTATTAGAGTACCTTGTCTTTTGATCACCTTCCATGGCCGCCGTTCAAATGGTAGCCTGAATTTGCTGCCTGGGTATCGATCTCTAACAAAGACCCAATCACCTGTTTGAATGGGACTCTGATGTGTTCTGTGAGCTATACTGACCCGTTGATTAGCCTTTTCCCTTTTTTGAAACACCTCTTGATTATCAGTGAGGGTTGGCGACCACCTGGGGTGGGGTGGAATGGTATAATTGAGAATTGAACCCATGCTAGTGTATCCCGGGGCTCGACCAGTTGTCAAGTGCGGTGTCTGAAATCCATGCTGAATGCCCAACATGAGTTATCAACAGACCAAGGTGGATGTCTGCTACATTGGCCCAGTTGTTTGTTTGTAGAGCATTCATGAAAATCGGTAGGCACTCGTCTTCTTTCGTGGCTTGGTGTAGGGTGGCTAAAGATATGGGAAGCGTACGAGAGCATTCAGTGATGAAGTGTACATAGGCCTCAGTCTCTTCGGCTTCTGCCTCTGAGTGGAGTGACATACTAAGGGTGTTGTGAGAAGTAGTCCACTGAGTTATTTGAGCCTGGTTGATATTCTACCCAGCAGTTTCACTCCTGCAGCTGTAGCACCCACTTCTCGATGAATGGTGGTGGCTTGGATGCAGCGCCCTTGAAATAGAGGCATTAACAGCTTATGATCTGTCATGATGACGAAAGGGTGTCCTTACACATAGAGTTGGAAGTGTTTGCAGGCCCAGTGCATGGAGATGGCCTCTTTTTCAATCTGCGAATACCACTGTTCAGTGTTAGTAAGGAACTAACTTGCATATGCCACGGATACCCACTGGCCTTGAAATTGTTGTGGTGTGAGCACTGCCCCAAGCCCTTGGAGCTTGCATCTACTGCAATCTTTGTGGGTCTCTTGGGATCGAAATAGGCCAAGGTGGTGTTGGCCGATAGAGCTTTTTTTGGTGCGCTGAAAAGCTTCGTCTTCCATTGGGCCCCATGTCCACGATGGGTTCACTTTATCGAGTTCTCTCAATGGTTGGGTCAGGCTAGTGAGGTCTTGAATGAATCAGCCACAGAAGTTGACCATCTCTAGAAAACTCCTGATTTCCGTGGTGTTGGACGAGCAGGTGCAACTCACACAACCCTTACTTTGTAAGGGTCTGGGGCAATGCCATCAGTGGAGAACTTGTAGCTAAAGAAATGTATATCTTGCTTGAGAAACTCACGTCTACCAGTGTAGCATGAAGCGGGCCTCACAGACTCTCTGAAGGGCATTAAGCAGACGTTCATGATGTTCAGTTAGGGACTTTGCGTAGATTAGAATATCATCACTTACACTGAGGACGCCTGGGAGCCCAGCAAGCACTTTTTTGATGGTGCTCTGGAATATTTCTCTGACTCTTGAAATGCCTAAATTGAGGTGACTGTAGAATTGCAGCCCCATGGGGGTCGAGAATATTGTGATATATTGTGATTCCTCATGAAAGGGAAGCTGGTGATATCTAGATAATAGATCGTAGATCTGCTTTTTAGAACCATTGAGCTCCTGTGAGTTCACCGCCACATTGGTCCCGGCGGTTGTAATCCCCAGCGCTGCCAAGGGGATTACAAGTCCCCCTCCCGCTAGCCTTTTCATGGCGGTAGGAACCGTCATGAAAAGGCTGGCGGAAAGGGAAGTTGCGGGCCCCCTGCCATGGCCCCATAGAGCTTTTCACTGTCTGCATAGCAACTGAACCTGTCGCACCGCCGCAATACCGCTGGCTCCATTTGGAGCCGGCTCCCGTGTTGCGGCCGACATGCCCGCTGGGCCGGCGGGCGGAAACTTGGATGTCTTAATGGCCACCGCGGGAGTGCGGCCGCACAGCGGATACAACTTGGCGGGCGGCGGTTGCCACCCGCCAAAAGTTGTAATGAGGGCCATTATTTGATGAGCGTGCTTTGTGGTCATTTGCTCATCCGATATTGGTTCATCTGTTCACTACAGATTGTAAGATGTATTAAAAAGACTTGTGGTATCAGATTATATCAGTCTTTAGATACATCATAGATTAGAAGTGCATGGCCGGGGTCAGAAGAGAGTGCTTCTAAGGAGCTCCTGCATGTGCAACTCCTTCAAGACAACTCTCTGCCTCAACGAAATAGAGATATAAGAAAAGAACCAGGTCTGGTTCCTTATTTGTCTAAAAGAAAAGGATAATCAACAAAACATTGATCCGTATGAGGGCTATCGAGTGGAGGCACTGCCCCAGGGACAGTAACACCTCTACCAGGTTCAAAACCTTTAAACATCAACAGGGGAAAGGTAGACAAAACCACATTTACAACAAGCATTTGCAATGCAATGGGTCTCGCATTTGCTTGAGTTAGAGCTATTGGTGTTGTAAATCCATAACTGGATTTTTCTTGCCACATAAATGGTCAACACTCCCTCATAATTTGGCCTTTTCCTGCCACATATTCACAATGCCCCTGCATATAACTAAAGCACTTCCATTTAACTTCTTCCTCTATCTGCAGCCAGAAATTAAAATGTTGCCATTTAGCATCTTCATTTAAATCTGCCATGCTAATTAAAATAGGATACCACTTTTACCACCCCGCCAACACTGTTCCCGAATAAAAGACACAAGACAGCTACAATGGAGTAACAAGAGAAATAAACTAGAAGGGTCACCCAAACATATCAAATCAAGAGTGTTCAAACAGTCATAGTGTAATAAGGATGCTCAGCTGGCCTGAATCATGGTCATAACTACAAGAAAGCGAGAATAATAAGACATACAATTATCACATAAACCCAATAAAAAAAAACCTTTTTTTAAATAAACTTTTGGCATTAGACTGTACTGCTCACACCAGCCCCTCGAGAACACTGCAATGAAAATGGCATTTGTAAGAAACATTGTCATGTAAGCATATAGTTAGCCCCTAGAGCTGAAGCCCACAAGTAGAGACAACAAGTTGCTAAGCAACAGCACATGCTCTGTCTAGGCTAGACCTAAAAATAGTACTAATGAAAGTGCAGTTCTACAGCAGTGGCTCTTAAGCCTTGGTCCGGGGGCCATTAAGCCTAATCAGGGGTTGTGCGACTGCAGAATAGTGTATATAAGGAACAAATTCTGGAATTTTTTACAAGTGGAGGAATTTGAAATGAGAGGCTAAAAATTAAGCATGAATCCTCAGAATGATTTTTGGGAGGAGTCCAAGTGCATCAAATAGAGTATATTATTTATTTGCACTAGGACATGCTTTAACCCCTTCTGTGCCGCGGACGTAGTGGTTACGTCCTGCGGCACAGTGCTGCTGTGCCGAGGACGTAACCACTACGTCCTCGGCACACAGCCCAGAGGGAGCGCTCTCGCTCCCTCTGTGGGGTTCCCCCCCACCCCCCCAAGTCAGGGATGGAAGGGGAAGCCCTTCCCCTCCCACCCCCGACCCCCCCCAACCCCCCCTGTGACGTCAGCGCGCGAGCGCGCGCTGATTAGTCACAGGGTCTCCCCCATCGCGCTGGAAGCAGAGCTTCCAGCGCGATTGAAAAAGAAATGCTTTTGCATTTCTTTTTCAATCCCATGGGGGAGGCCCCGAGAGGCTTCAAAGGGAAGGAAATGTATTTCCTTCCCTTTGAAGTCTCTCACAGGTTTCAAAAGCTGGATTGCTTGCAATCCGGCTTTTGAAACCCCACTAGACACCAGGGATTTTTTTTTTTTTCTTGAAATTGGCAAAAGGGAGCGACCCCTTGGGCAAGGGTCGCTCCCAGGGGGGCATTTTTTTAGGAAGGCCTTTTATTAGGCCGATCTGCCCCCAGGGGGGGCAGACACCTCTAGGCACCAGGGACCATTTTTTTTTTTTTTCTTTTTTTTGTGATGAATTTTTTTTTTTTAGGTGGGGAGCGATCCCTTAGGCAAGGGTCGCTCCCCTACGGGGCAATATATATTTAGGCCATTTCTGCCCCCCTTGGGGGCAGATTGGCCTATTTTGATAAGGCCAATCTGCCCCCAAGGGGGGCAGAAACCATTAGACACCAGGGAGTTTGTTTTTGCGCGCGAATGTCACGCAACAAAGCGACCCCTTTGGCAAGGGTCGCTCCCAGGGGGGGCAATTTTTTAGGAAGGCCTTTTCTGCCCCCCCTGGGGGCAGATCGGCCTATTATTAGGCCGATCTGCCCCCAGGGGGGGAAGAAACCTCTAGGCGCCAGGGCAAATTTTTTTTTTGTGTTTTTTTTTTTTTTTTTCTTTTTTTTTTTTAGAGATGGGGAGCGACCCATCAGGCAAGGGTCGCTCCCCTGGGGGGCAAATTGTATTTAGTCCATTTCTGCTCCCCTGGGGGCAGATTGGCCGATTTTAGGTCAATCTGCCCCCAAGGGGGCAGAAACCACTAGGCACCGGGGATTTGTTTTTTGGCGCCAATGTCACGCAGGGGGAGCGACCCCGTAGGCAAGGGTCGCTCCCGGGGGGGGGGTGTGCCGGTTGGGGGGGCAAATTTATTTTAGGCCATTTCTGCCCCCCCGGGGGACAGATCGGCCTATTTTTAGGCCGAACTGCCCCCGGGGGGGGGGCAGAACACTCTAGGCGCCAGGGCAATTTTTTTTTTGTGTTTTTTTTTTTTGTTTCTTTTTTTAGAGATGGGGAGCGACCCATCAGGCAAGGGTCGCTCCCCTGGGGGGGCAAATTGTATTTAGACCATTTCTGCCCCCCTGGGGGCAGATTGGCCAATTTTAGGTCAATCTGCCCCCTAGGGGCAGAAACCACAAGGCACCGGGGATTTGTTTATTGGCGCCAATGTCACGCAGGGGGAGCGACCCCGTAGGCAAGGGTCGCTCCCGGGGGGGGGGGGGGGGTTGGGGGGGCAAATTTATTTTAGGCCATTTCTGCCCCCCCGGGGGACAGATCGGCCTATTTTTAGGCCGAACTGCCCCCGGGGGGGGGCAGAACACTCTAGGCGCCAGGGCAATTTTATTTTTTGTGTTTTTTTTTTTGTTGTTTCTTTTTTTAGAGATGGGGAGCGACCCATCAGGCAAGGGTCGCTCCCCTGGGGGGGCAAATTGTATTTAGACCATTTCTGCCCCCCTGGGGTCAGATTGGCCAATTTTAGGTCAATCTGCCCCCTAGGGGGCAGAAACCACTAGGCACCGGGGATTTGTTTTTTGGCGCCAATGTCACGCAGGGGGAGCGACCCCGTAGGCAAGGGTCGCTCCCGGGGGGGGGGGGGGGGTTGGGGGGGCAAATTTATTTTAGGCCATTTCTGCCCCCCCGGGGGACAGATCGGCCTATTATTAGGCCGAACTGCCCCCGGGGGGGGCAGAACACTCTAGGCGCCAGGGCAATTTTTTTTTTTTGTTTTTTTTTTTTGTTGTTTCTTTTTTTAGTGATGGGGAGCGACCCATCAGGCAAGGGTCGCTCCCCTGGGGGGGGCAAATTGTATTTAGACCATTTCTGCCCCCCTGGGGGCAGATTGGCCAATTTTAGGTCAATCTGCCCCCTAGGGGGCAGAAACCACTAGGCACCGGGGATTTGTTTTTTGGTGCCAATGTCACGCAGGGGGAGCGACCCCGTAGGCAAGGGTCGCTCCCGGGGGGGGTGGAGGTTGGGGGGGGCAAATTTATTTTAGGCCATTTCTGCCCCCCCGGGGGACAGATCGGCCTATTATTAGGCCGAACTGCCCCCGGGGGGGGGGGGCAGAACACTCTAGGCGCCAGGGCAATTTTTTTTTTGTGTTTTTTTTTTTGTTGTTTCTTTTTTTAGAGATGGGGAGCGACCCATCAGGCAAGGGTCGCTCCCCTGGGGGGGCAAATTGTATTTAGACCATTTCTGCCCCCCTGGGGGCAGATTGGCCAATTTTAGGTCAATCTGCCCCCAAGGGGGCAGAAACCACTAGGCACCGGGGATTTGTTTTTTGGCGCCAATGTCACGCAGGGGGAGCGACCCCGTAGGCAAGGGTCGCTCCCGGGGGGGGGATGGGGGTTGGGGGGGCAAATTTATTTTAGGCCATTTCTGCCCTCCCGGGGGACAGATCGGCCTATTATTAGGCCGAACTGCCCCTGGGGGGGGGGGGCAGAACACTCTAGGCGCCAGAGCAATTTTTTTTTTGTGTTTTTTTTTTGTTGTTTCTTTTTTTAGAGATGGGGAGCGACCCATCAGGCAAGGGTCGCTCCCCTGGGGGGGGGCAAATTGTATTTAGACCATTTCTGCCCCCCTGGGGGCAGATTGGCCAATTTTAGGTCAATCTGCCCCCTAGGGGGCAGAAACCACTAGGCACCGGGGATTTGTTTTTTGGTGCCAATGTCACGCAGGGGGAGCGACCCCGTAGGCAAGGGTCGCTCCCGGCGGGGGAGGGTGGGGGTTGGGGGGGCAAATTTATTTTAGGGCATTTCTGCCCCCCCCCCCCCTGGGGCCGGCTGAGCTACAGGCCAAACACCACAGGTAGGCACCTTGCAAAAAACAACTCTGTTTTCTGTGAAAAAATATGTTGTGTCCACGTTGTGTTTTGGGCCATTTCCTTTTGTGGGCACTAGGCCTACCCACAGAAGTGATGTACCATTTTTATCGAGAGACTTAGGGGAACGCTGGATGGAAGGAAATTTGTGGCTCCTCTCAGATTCCAGAACTTTCTGTCACCGAAATGAGAGGAAAAAGTGTTTTTTGGGCCAAATTTTGATGTTTGCAAAGGATTCTGGGTAACATAACCTGGTCAGAGCCCCGCAAGTCACCCCATCTTGGATTCCCCTGGGTTTCTAGTTTTCAAAAATGCACTGGTTTGCTAGGTTTCCTCAGGTGTCGGCTGAGCTACAGGCCAAAATCCACAGGTAGGCACTGCTTTTTATAAAAAAATGTGATGTGTCCACGTTGTGTTTTGGGCCCTTTCCTTTCGTGGGCGCTAGTCCTACCCACACAAGTGAGGTATCATTTTTATCGGGAGACTTGGGGGAACGCTGGGTAGAAGGAAATTTGTGGCTCCTCTCAGATTCCAGAACTTTCTGCCACAGAAATGTGAGTAACATGTGTATTTTTAGCCAAATTTTGAGGTTTGCAAAGGATTCTGGGTAACAGAACCTGGTCCGAGCCCCGCAAGTCACCCCTCCTTGGATTCCCCTAGGTCTCTAGTTTTCAGAAATGCACAGGTTTGGTAGGTTTCCCTAGGTGCCGGCTGAGCTAGAGGCCAAAATCTACAGGTAGGCACTTTGCAAAAAACACCTCTGTTTTTTTCCAAAATTTAGGATGTGTCCACGTTGCGCTTTGGGGTGTTTCCTGTCGCGGGCGCTAGGCCTACCCACGCAAGTGAGGTATCATTTTTATCGGGAGACTTGGGGGAAGGCTGGGTGGAAGGAAATTTGTAGCTCCTCTCAGATTCCAGAACTTTCTGCCACAGAAATGTGAGGGACATGTGTTTTTTTAGCCAAATTTTGAGGTTTGCAAAGGATTCTGGGTAACAGAACCTGGTCCGAGCCCCGCAAGTCACCCCTCCTTGGATTCCCCTAGGTCTCTAGTTTTCAGAAATGCACAGGTTTGGTAGGTTTCCCTAGGTGGCGGCTGAGCTAGAGGCCAAAATCTACAGGTAGTCACTTTGCTAAAAACAGCTCTGTTTTCTGTGATATGTCCACGTTGTGTTTTGGGGTATATCCTGTCGCGGGCGCTAGGCCTACCCACACAAGTGAGGTATCATTTTTATCGGGAGACGTGGGGGAACGCTGGGTGGAAGGAAATTTGTGGCTCCTCTCAGATTCCAGAACTTTCTGCCACAGAAATGTGAGGAACATGTGTTTTTTTAGCCAAATTTTGAGGTTTGCAAAGGATTCTGGGTAACAGAACCTGGTCCGAGCCACACAAGTCACCCCTCCTTGGATTCCCCTAGGTCTCTAGTTTTCAGAAATGTACAGGTTTGGTAGGTTTCCCTAGGTGCCGGCTGAGCTAGAGGCCAAAATCTACAGGTAGTCACTTTGCTAAAAACAGCTCTGTTTTCTGTGATATGTCCACGTTGTGTTTTGGGGCATATCCTGTCGCGGGCGCTAGGCCTACCCACACAAGTGAGGTATCATTTTTATCGGGAGACGTGGGGGAACGCTGGGTGGAAGGAAATTTGTGGCTCCTCTCAGATTCCAGAACTTTCTGCCACAGAAATGTGAGGAACATGTGTTTTTTTAGCCAAATTTTGAGATTTGCAAAGGATTCTGGGTAACAGAACCTGGTCCGAGCCCCGCAAGTCACCCCTCCTTGGATTCCCCTAGGTCTCTAGTTTTCAGAAATGCACAGGTTTGGTAGGTTTCCCTAGGTGGCGGCTGAGCTAGAGGCCAAAATCTACAGGTAGTCACTTTGCTAAAAACAGCTCTGTTTTCTGTGATATGTCCACGTTGTGTTTTGGGGCATATCCTGTCGCGGGCGCTAGGCCTACCCACACAAGTGAGGTATCATTTTTATCGGGAGACGTGGGGGAACGCTGGGTGGAAGAAAATTTGTGGCTCCTCTCAGATTCCAGAACTTTCTGCCACAGAAATGTGAGGAACATGTGTTTTTTTAGCCAAATTTTGAGGTTTGCAAAGGATTCTGGGTAACAGAACCTGGTCCGAGCCCCGCAAGTCACCCCTCCTTGGATTACCCTAGGTCTCTAGTTTTCAGAAATGCACAGGTTTGGTAGGTTTCCCTAGGTGGCGGCTGAGCTAGAGGCCAAAATCTACAGGTAGTCACTTTGCTAAAAACAGCTCTGTTTTCTGTGATATGTCCACGTTGTGTTTTGGGGCATATCCTGTCGCGGGCGCTAGGCCTACCCACACAAGTGAGGTATCATTTTTATCGGGAGACGTGGGGGAACGCTGGGTGGAAGGAAATTTTTGGCTCCTCTCAGATTCCAGAACTTTCTGCCACAGAAATGTGAGGAACATGGGTTTTTTTAGCCAAATTTTGAGATTTGCAAAGGATTCTGGGTAACAGAACCTGGTCCAAGCCCCGCAAGTCACCCCTCCTTGGATTCCCCTAGGTCTCTAGTTTTCAGAAATGCACAGGTTTGGTAGGTTTCCCTAGGTGGCGGCTGAGCTAGAGGCCAAAATCTACAGGTAGTCACTTTGCTAAAAACAGCTCTGTTTTCTGTGATATGTCCACGTTGTGTTTTGGGGCATATCCTGTCGCGGGCGCTAGGCCTATCCACACAAGTGAGGTATCATTTTTATCGGGAGACATGGGGGAACGCTGGGTGGAAGGAAATTTGTGGCTCCTCTCAGATTCCAGAACTTTCTGCCACAGAAATGTGAGGAACATGTGTTTTTTTAGCCAAATTTTGAGGTTTGCAAAGGATTCTGGGTAACAGAACCTGGTCCGAGCCACACAAGTCACCCCTCCTTGGATTCCCCTAGGTCTCTAGTTTTCAGAAATGCACAGGTTTGGTAGGTTTCCCTAGGTGGCGGCTGAGCTAGAGGCCAAAATCTACAGGTAGTCACTTTGCTAAAAACAGCTCTGTTTTCTGTGATATGTCCACGTTGTGTTTTGGGGCATATCCTGTCGCGGGCGCTAGGCCTACCCACACAAGTGAGGTATCATTTTTATCGGGAGACGTGGGGGAACGCTGGGTGGAAGGAAATTTGTGGCTCCTCTCAGATTCCAGAACTTTCTGCCACAGAAATGTGAGGAACATGTGTTTTTTTAGCGAAATTTTGAGGTTTGCAAAGGATTCTGGGTAACAGAACCTGGTCCGAGCCCCGCAAGTCACCCCTCCTTGGATTCCCCTAGGTCTCTAGTTTTCAGAAATGCACAGGTTTGGTAGGTTTCCCTAGGTGGCGGCTGAGCTAGAGGCCAAAATCTACAGGTAGTCACTTTGCTAAAAACAGCTCTGTTTTCTGTGATATGTCCACGTTGTGTTTTGGGGTATATCCTGTCGCGGGCGCTAGGCCTACCCACACAAGTGATGTATCATTTTTATCGGGAGACGTGGGGGAACGCTGGGTGGAAGGAAATTTGTGGCTCCTCTCAGATTCCAGAACTTTCTGCCAC
This sequence comes from Pleurodeles waltl, assembly GCF_031143425.1. Lineage (NCBI taxonomy): Eukaryota > Metazoa > Chordata > Amphibia > Caudata > Salamandridae > Pleurodeles > Pleurodeles waltl. The sequence continues at coordinate 1,236,490,908 of NC_090437.1, forward strand.
AGAAATGTGAGGAACATGTGTTTTTTTAGCCAAATTTTGAGGTTTGCAAAGGATTCTGGGTAACAGAACCTGGTCCGAGCCACACAAGTCACCCCTCCTTGGATTCCCCTAGGTCTCTAGTTTTCAGAAATGCACAGGTTTGGTAGGTTTCCCTAGGTGGCGGCTGAGCTAGAGGCCAAAATCTACAGGTAGTCACTTTGCTAAAAACAGCTCTGTTTTCTGTGATGTGTCCACGTTGTGTTTTGGGGCATATCCTGTCGCGGGTGCTAGGCCTACCCACACAAGTGAGGTATCATTTTTATCGGGAGACGTGGGGGAACGCTGGGTGGAAGGAAATTTGTGGCTCCTCTCAGATTCCATAACTTTCTGCCACAGAAATGTGAGGAACATGTGTTTTTTTAGCCAAATTTTGAGGTTTGCAAAGGATTCTGGGTAACAGAACCTGGTCCGAGCCACACAAGTCACCCCTCCTTGGATTCCCCTAGGTCTCTAGTTTTCAGAAATGCACAGGTTTGGTAGGTTTCCCTAGGTGGCGGCTGAGCTAGAGGCCAAAATCTACAGGTAGTCACTTTGCTAAAAACAGCTCTGTTTTCTGTGATGTGTCCATGTTGTGTTTTGGGGCATATCCTGTCGCGGGTGCTAGGCCTACCCACACAAGTGAGGTACCATTTTTATCGGGAGACTTGGGGGAACATAGATTAGCAAAACAAGTACTATTGCCCCTTGTCTTTCTCTACATTTTTTCCTTCCAAATATAGGAGTGTGTGTAAAAAAGACATCTATTTGAGAAATTCCCTGTAATTCACGTGCTACTATGGTCACCCCGGAATTCAGAGATGTGCAAATAACCACTGCTCCTCAACACCTTATCTTGTGCCCTTTTTGGAAATGCAAAGGTTTTCTTGATAGCAATTTTTTACTCCTTATATTTCAGCAAATGAATTGCTGTATACCCGGAATAGAATGAAAACGCACTGCAGGGTGCAGCTCATTTATTGGCTCTGGGTTCCTCGGGTTCTTGATGAACCTACAAGCCCTATATATCCCCGCAACCAGAGGAGTCCAGCAGACGTAACGGTATATTGCTTTCTATAATCTGACATTGCAGGGAAAAGTTACAGAGTAAAACGTAGAGAAAAATTGATGTTTTTTTCACCTCAATTTCAATATTTTTCTTTTTCAGCTGTTATTTTCTGTAGGAAACCCTTGTAGGATCTACACAAATGACCCCTTGCTGAATTCAGAATTTTGTCTACTTTTCAGAAATGTTTAGGTTTCTGGGATCCAGCATTGGTTTCATGACCATTCCTGTCACTGACTGGAAGGAGGCTGAAAGCACAAAAAATTGCACAAATGGGGTATGCCCCAGTAAAATGCCAAAATTGTGTTGAAAAATTGGGTTTTCTGATTCAAGTCTGCCTGTTCCTGAAAGCTGGGAAGCTGCTGAGTTTAGCACCGCAAACCCTTTGTTGATGCCATTTTCAGGGGAAAAACCACAAGCCTTCTTCTGCAGCCACTTTTTCCAATTTTTTTGAAAAAAACGAAATTTTCACTGTATTTTGGCCAATTTCTTGGCCTCCTTCAAGGGAACCCACAAAGTCTGGGTACCGCTAGAATCCCTAGGATGTTGGAAAAAAAGGACGCAAATTTGGCTTGGTTAGCTTATGTGGACAAAAAGTTATGAGGGCCTAAGCGCGAACTGCCCCAAATAGGCAAAAAAAGGCCCGGCACAGGAGGGGGAAAAGGCCTGGCAGCGAAGGGGTTAACATTTCAATTATTTTTTATTTAAATCAGTTTGTGAAATACAATTTCATAGTATACTTGTCTGAATGTTTCTGTATTGTTTTGCATTTAAAATCAATGAATATGCTAATACCGGGTCTCTGGCTTTCAATGATTCAGTCGGTGCCCCATGTATTTCAGTTAGGATTAATCGGGGTCCACAGAACTCAGGCACTAAAAACCTCTGTTTGAGAGTTACGTTTAAGAACCGCCGGCCTAAAGCAATGCAATCCAATTATTCATTGACAAATACGAATTATTGCAACATTGTGTTCAGAATCACTGCGCCTCCAGTAGGGTTACAAACAACAAAGTACTGTCAATACGTGCAATTAGTACACAAGGTCTCCATTTAATGTGCTCCACAGAGTTCAGTAAAATCAGTGTCACCACACACAAAGTTGTATCGTCATTCACACCACTATAAAAAGTAAATTGGAGTAATCTTCATGCCTTACCTTGACTAGCACCCAACGCAGGTGAAGACCTATTTTTATCCTTAATAAAAAAAATAAAAAAAATAATAAAATAAAAACTAGTCTGGTTGAACTCCCAAGGTCAACCCAGGGCACAATGACGTCCTGTTACAGTGCATTTAGGGTCACCACAAGTCAGTAACCCATTGTCTAAAGCTGGACATTAGCAGCGCACTATAGCAAGACAACGCAGGATAAGTAAAACTCACCCACACCGTACGATTAATGGAAGCGTTGTGCCTTCAGAGTTTCATAATCAACACAGCATAGCCTGTGTGGTGCATGAACGTGTCATCACAAGGCACCAAGCCCAGTGACAGGATGCAATGCAGTGAATCGCAGAGCATTCGAGCTGCTTTACTGAGCACGGACTGCAATGAGCGATTTACAGGCCCAGCAATGCTAACCTCGCTAAACAAGTGCTTCCAAGAAATTATGTGGCACACTGACATCTTTGAAGTGGCAATGGCACGGTAAACCGGAGTCAGGCATCAACTCACCTTCACGCATCACCCACGAGGCACAGGGCCCTTCTCATCGCCTGGCGCTCAATATATAACAGAAGTGGCCAAAGGATTTTTGTAATCAATATCCGACCTAAAGTCTTATGTTGAGCATCAGAATCCACGCCCACCATATGTAATTACCCAGACAAATTGTCTACCTAGCATATTAACAGCATGGTATGTGTAAGAGGTACAACTGCTTCAACCAGGTTAAACAAAAGGCCTTAATAGTAGAAAACAGAAAGGTTTTTGCAACACATCTTGGATGTAAAAACTGTACTATTAGTCCTTCATTGCAGTTGTAGGAGGGTAGAGTGACTGCACATGCAGATATGATCTGCCAAGGACCACCCACCTTACTCTTGCATGACGTTGGAGATGCTTCAGCTACCTTAAAGCTAAATTCCTCGGTTGTCATGCAGGCCAGCACCACAGCGCTACTTGCTTAAAATATAGGAGTGGGGACCTAATTCGAATTTAAAGCCAGAGACAGGGCCACTGGAGTTATGTGCCAGGTGAGGGCCACATTATGCAGCAAGGTTGAGTAAATTATGTGGCAAGAAAGGGAAGTTATGCGACGACAAAAAGGCAAATTATACGGCGTAATGTAACACTATGTGACAGTATTACTTAAATATGTTGGCATTTTACACGTTTTAACACTGTACTTTGGTTGCCCCTCATTAGTACCAGTGTTACACCCACATAAGCAACAGAGGCGACGAGTCACCCTTTACAACTTGCCTTTAACTGCAGGGCAACAGATTGCATTGCTTTTAGCAACCTTTGAACTATGAGCTAGAAGACATTTTGTTAAAATCTGCAGAGATGATGGATTATATAGTAAATTAAGATAAAACATCGTGGTCCTACAATTCCAGTGGCCCTCACTCAATTATAAAATGTTATTCAGCACATACGTTTCCTATAGAATACACAATTCAAGCCTTACCAAATGTATTTGAATAAATAGTTTTTACCTCCTTTTTGGCATCTCATTCAGGCATCTGCCTACAAAAAACACCTACAGTATTAAGCTAGCAAGCCCAAACGCCATGTAGCCCCACTCCGAGTACCAAGAGCACTAGTTTAAGTCAGTTATGTACTTTTCTGAAATGATGCTCCCCAGTTTCCCTCCAATGTTGCCAGTCCACTACACAGCAAGTGGAAACTAGGGACAGTCAAAAGGAACAGTTGCTCTTGGCGCCTATTTGACAACACCAGCCAGACAGTTTACTGCTAGCATGACTTTGATCTGGGCCTGCATCAAAACCACAAGCAAACGTGGTAAGTCAACACAATAACCAAACTCACGGCAACATACAAGGTAAAGGAGTTTTAACTATCCTATAACTTCTAGTAACGTTCCAAAACAAGTGGATATTAAAAAAAATAAAAGCCCGTGTTTTTTAAAAAAAAAAGAGAGAAAAAATGTTTTAATTGCAAAAAAAAAAGTTTTGTTTTACATTAGTCATGATTTCCACTAGAAACAACCGAGTAGATAGTAGAGTTTGTCGACCGTGGCCTCTTCTAAAATATACATATCATAGAATTGAGGGGCATATGTATACTATGTTTGCGCTGAATGAGCGTCATTTTGTGTTTTACATTAATTCAACGCAAACTTAACTCCATATTTATATTATGACGCTAGACATGTCTAACACCAAAATATTGGCGTTAAAGTCATTTTTTGCCTGAGGAAAACTACCTTGAGCCATTGAGATGCAAGGTAGGTGTTCCTGGGAACAAAATGACGATATGGCCTTAGAGCCATATTTATCCCCCCTGTGCTAAAATCAAGCACGGGGGAATGGGGGGGCCTTAAATAATGGCGCTAAGCTTGCTTAGTGCCATTATTTAACGCCTGGCTCAGGGCAGGCATTAGGGGACCTGTGGGCCTTTTTCCATGCTAAGAGACCATGGAAAGAGCCCACAGGTGCCCTTCCCTAGCCCCAGTGACACCACACCGACACCAGAGGGACAGCGGTGGATGGGGGACCCCATCCCAGGTAAGTATTATTTTTTATTTTCTGTTGTGCCATGGGGGCCTATCATGGGCCCCCCTACATGCCACTGGGCCCAATGGCCATGCCGAGGGGATATATCTCCTCTGGGCATGGCCATTGGGGTGGTGGGAATGACTCCTTTCTTAACTAAGAGAGGAGTCATGTCTATGGGGTTTTAACATCAGAAAATTACCTTAGTCTGGTTAGAAGCATTTAAATGCCTCTGCCCATACTAGCGTCATCCATTGAAGCTAAATCCCCTGTTCACCCTACGCCTTCCCCACCCAGCTACTGTCCTTTTTTATGACGCTAGCCGGGCTTTACCGCCAGCTACTGTCACACCAAAAATATGATGCCCAGCTGGCATCTTGGGATGGCGCTAGCTGGCAGTATACTTTTTGATGCTAAACTGTGTTAGCACAGTTTAGCGTCAAAAAGTATAAATCTGGCCCTAAGTATGCCCAGAAAGAGCACAGACTATGTACAAAGTCCAAAGACGAGACATTTACATATAAAGGTTAAGCAGCTCTATCTGCAACAAGTATCAACACACTATCCAAGAACATGTACAAGTTGCCATTGTCGCCAAACCATGTGGTTCCTGGTTAAAATGCAAGGCTCGCCCCCTATAGGACTCAATGTGCACCACAGCACCCCAAATTTAGTTTGAAAATACTGCGGCACAGTAAATCAGTTGTGAGAACAGACTACATTCTAAATATTTAAAAAACTGTAGTAACTATCCAGTGAATGCAACGACAGCTGAAGTATGTTTAGTGACAAATAAAACCTAAAATATTTTACTAATCAGCTGTTGTTCGCTAAGAATTTGTGATCGAATGCGTGGTCTACCAACGGAGATGAAAATGTTTTTAAACAAAAAAAAAATTTACAAAACAAGTTACGGCCATGCAGTACGAAGCACACAGTAGCGACATGCCCCAAACAACGAAGAAGCAACATACGGCCACGCAGCACAAAGCGGCTATTCAAAAGAAAAAAAAAAACTGTGCGTCAGACGAAGCTATGTGGCCGATCATGCAATCATCAATGTTAGAGGGTCAGTCTCCAGGGCGGTAACAAAGCAGCCTGAAGCTGACATACAAATTACAACACGAGGGAAAAGCAGCGCTGCTGTGCTCAATCTAAAATAACACATTTACATATCTGATGGCAGGCTTTTTGCATAGCTCTAACCAGGTACTTCCCATATTGTTCTGATAGATTATAAATGTCTTTTTTTGCAAGAAATGCTTCAGAAATAAGAAAGGGATTTTTCTATAACAATGAAGGTGAAATGAGCTCCGTTCGTCTGGATATTTCTGTTTTGGATCCCTGGTAAGTGCATTTTGCAGCACGCATAGAAAGAACAAAATGCCAGAAATTATTGTTTATGTGTCGGAAGGTGTCCCTTAATGCACAAAAGTAATCATTTCAAAATGATGCCGTGGCACTTCTGTGTGTGCTTGCAGCACACACAGAAGTACCAAATCGCCATTAGTGATTGTTTATGGGCAGGCAGGGACACCTTCCCGCACATAAACAATCAAACCCCTCAACACAGACATCCATACACGATGATGCAAGGATGCCTTTGTTGGCACTAGGGGTAAATGCAGGGGTGCGCCAAATTCTAGTAAATAGGGTGCATCCCTGCGTTTCTAAAGGACGCAGCGCGTCACTGCCAATTTTGGCGCAGCACCACGCTGTGCCACTTTTTAGTAAATCTGGCCCTAAGTATCTTGTGCTCATTTCAGAAATAGATAAGTTTCCTTGATACCCATTTTTCCCTCTGCCAGTTTTGCTGTAAGAATTGGTCTATACTCAATACTCAATGAAAAAACATTTTATGGTGCAGGTCAGTTATTGGCTCTTGTACCTTACGTTCTTGATGAACCTACAATCTTTATATATCACCACAACTAGAAGGGTCTAGTGGGCGTAATGGTATATTGCTTTTATCAATTGGCCATTGTGACAAAAAATTACAGATGAAAATGTTGTCACAAATACCCATTTTTCCTACTCTTTTTCAATTTTCTTTATTTCAACGGTTGTTTTCCCTGGCAAAGCCTTGAGGGATCTACACATATGACCCCTTGCTAAATTTGGCATTGTATCTTTTTGTCAGAAATTGATAGTGTTTCTGGACCACCCATGGGCTTCACACTGGTTTCCACTTTAAACTGGAAGTAGGCAGGGAGCACAAAAAATAAGGAAAATGGGCTACCTCTTGGAAAAAAATGTCAAAACTGTGGTACAAATTGAGTTTTTGGATTCAGCTCTGTATGGTATTGAAAACTAGGAAGATGTGACTTTAGTACAGCAAACTGTTTGTGGATGCCTTTCTGAGGGAAAAAACACAGACATTTGTGGTTTTTCGCTATTTTTCCAAAAAAACTCACATTTTTACTCTATTTTGGCTATTTTCTCCATCCCTTCCAGGGGAATCCACAAACCTTAGGTAAGTTTCGAATCCCCAGGAAGTTGGAAAAAAGGATGCAAATTTGGCATGGATACCTTAAGTGAAAAGAAATATGGTGCCCTGAGCGCAAACTACCCCAAATAGCCTTCAGCACTGTGGAGGAAAAGGCCCAGCAGCTAAGGTGTTAAGGTTATGTTAAACTAGGAAACAGTAAGATTGGATGATGGGAAGGATGGAATCCGAATATGAATAGGTATAATCTCCAAGGGTAAAAAAGCTCATATAAGGATGTGAGCACACACTAAATATTGGCAACTATGCAGATCAATAGGGTTGAATCCTTAAATTGGGTATCTGGAGTTTTGTATGCACATTACATGTATGATAATAATTCAGCCATTGGAATATTAGATTATATCACCATGGTTTTCATTACACAATATGATTTCAATTCTATGTGTGAAAACCCAATAAAACATTGAAACATAAAAATAAATATTGAAAGGTGCCTTAAAAACCTTATTTTCCATATATATAATGTGAGAATGTTAATTAGACTGTGTGTCAGCAAAGCTTCAACAACTTAAAAAATATCTCTTCGGAACACCAGTCAGCGCTTTGTTGTTCAGACTAGGTCTTCGACAATAGGCTTAAAGCCATGTTAACCAAACTCAGTGGGAAAGACAAGAGAAACCTGTGTCTTTAACTAATTAGTACTACCAAGTCAGGTCTAAAAGGACATGAATGACAGATAAAGATGTCAATCCGCACTACTCCCAAGGTGTAGCACAGCCCATACGTGAGTCTGCATGACTACTAGAACCAATCTATGAAGGGAATTGGAATGAAACACAAAAGAGACAGCTGGAGCATTAAGGTTTTATTTATTGTACATCTCTCAAAGTTCACTGTTCTTACAGACTGACTTCATAAATGCCAGAAACAAACAGTCACAAAAGTCTACAGCCGGAAGCAATGAAATAGCAAAGGTGATTTAGTCGGCGGTATATATATATATATATATATATATATATATATATATATATATATATATTTATAGAGATCACTTTTTATATATGTGTGTGGTTTTCCTGGCCAATTGCAGCTCCCAGGGAAATCATACATGTATAAAAAAAAGTGTTCTCTCTCTTGCTCTATCTATCTTTATATATATATATATACTGAGAGAGAGAACAGAGAGAGAGAGAAAGAGAGAGAGGAAGAGTCTCAGGGGACTGCCCAGCTCATGGGCGACACTCTGTCAGTTTCACCCTTTCCTTTTTAGGCCGAGCATTCGAGACCTCTTGTATATACTTTAGTATATACTTCTATACTTCTTTGTGGGCTCTCTGCATTTTCACTGTTTTTTTTTAGTGTCCTTAAAACATCCTTGCTTGCTAGTGGTCAATCTTTGCTCTTTGTCCCACCTTTTCCACAGTGGTACACTCCCCTGGAGCATGCCCCCAGTACTTGTACCCTTCCACTAGTGCCAATGTAACATGTGCTTTCGGACTACTTTTTTCAAAGGTTAATAGTATTTGATCAGAGCACTGGATGTTTTCAGTGGCTCCAGTCTGTTTCCGTTAACAGGGCTCTAAATCATGTTCTTCTCTGGTTACATGAGCTGTGCAAAGACCGAGTACAAATGTTAGAGGGTTTTTTATGAGGGTGTCTGTTTCCACCCCCTGCTGCCACGGTGCAAAGCCAATCATGACCACAACTATGTTTATATTGATTTTCTTACGCGCTGCCGAGGCGTAGAGAAAATCGCTACTGTACAATATTTCATGTATATTCCCCCAATTTAAAATGGCCGCTGCACTTCATGCGCGATGACGTCATTGACCTCATGACGAGGTCGTCTCTTTTCCTTCGCCATTGCTTGTTTATCTTTTGTGTTCGGCGTGTGTATTGCAGATCCTCGCTGATTTTTACAACATCCCTTCCCCTGCTTAATGCTTGCTGGAGAGGTTTGTTAGTGGAGGGTTGGGTGACTTTAGTGTTCTTGTATGAATATTTATGTGTTAAATTTGTTTGGGCATGAACCCAGAATCACACAAGCGCAAATGTGAGAGGATAGATAATGGTGTTGGTGGACCCTTCCCTTTCCTTGAATATTAATTTGAATATTTATAATATGAGCATGCATGAAATAATAAAATGGCTTGGCAGTGCTTTCATGCCGGGGTAAAAGTTTGGCAGCTCGCGTCTTCCTTGCAGTGAAGGCACTGCGCGGAAGAAAATGAAAGGTTTCTCCCGCAGCTCATTGCGACTGCAGAAGGCGTCCATACTGCTGCATACCACTGCATGAAACCCTGTAGATACAAGAAAAATAAAGGCAGCCGCAATCTTATTTTCCGGGACCTTCAAGTCAGCCAGGAAATGGCTATTATTCTATCGACACTGTCGACATTCAGTTATTTTCTTCACTAAATACGAGAATGTACATGAATATCTATTGAGTGCCAGGTACTGGCGTGTACAGGAAACAAATCTGACTGGCTTTAGCTTTACATTTCTCCAGCTACACACCTCAATCTCTGCAGAAGTGAGACACAGTAATGTATTACATTTCTTAATAAATCTCCACATTGATGTCCGTGGCAGATGCATGAACTTTCTCTATTACAACAGTGAAAATGGTAACATTTTAACTACTGAAGTGCTTCAGCTTATATAAGCTGTTCGTGCACCTTTCAAACATCACACCCAAGGCTTTGTTTGGTCCTGTTTCGAAGAGCAAAACGTGATTTATGAAAACGAAGAAAATATTATTCCTCAGCTGTTTTTATTCATTCGATCCTATTGGTGTTGTACATAACTGGTTGCAAAGCATCATGGGAAAAGTACCAGTGCATAATAATACAACGCTTGCAATCACATCCATGCATGGCATGAATTGTGTGCTTTTAAATTAAGTACAATCTGCTTGTAACTGCGTTTCAGAAGGTCATTTGTTGAAGGTGTCTACGAGAGGTATTCATGCGCAGCAGTTATGTGGCAAGAAAAGTCCAGTTATTAATTTACAATACCAATAGCTCTAACTCAAGCAAATGCGAGACCTATTGCATTGCAAATGCTTGTTTACATTTATTTTCACTTTTAACACATGGTGAGCATTCGTGCCCCCCCCCCCAGGGGGAAACCAACAGATTTATTAGAAAAAATAATGCCCGTGTGGGGAGGCTGGCCCACTTCCAAGAGGACCGACCACCCAGATGCAATCCCTGGCATCTAGTGGGGTTTCCTAGCCACGGGTCACAGTGTGGCCACGATCCACTGCCAGGAAACAATCTCAGGAAGGCATTGTTTGAAAGAGGAGACTCTCCCCTTTTAAACAAGGCCTCACTGGAAGCTGGGGAAGCTGTTATGGCCTTTTTTCCCCCGCCGGATTAGAGGGCGACCTTACCTGCTGTCTCAGCTCCAGTGAGGAAAACAAATGTGACATCTGCACGCCTTGCAGCGCACTGTCACAGATAGGTGGGCGGAGAGAGATGCAGAAGCTATTCCGCGTCTCTCCAGGGTTTCAAATAAAATATATCCTCTGGTGTTTTGGCTATCAGCCACACCAGGGAGGGTGTGTCTGCGATGGCCATTGGCTGTCAGACGCACCAAAGGGGTTAAGAGCAAATGATAAACGTCTGCCCCTTTGCATTGAATTTCACCAGCTCCATCAACATGTCATTTTTTTGCTTTCCATATTATTGAATAAACTCTATTGTCTACCTTCAACAACATAAAAATTAAATCCTGCACCAATTGTATGTGCTATAGATCAGCAATCAAAGTCAGACTTACATACAGTATGAATTTCTAAAGTTGTCTTCTGTCTGTCATAGCCCACATAGTTAATCCAGTAGTCAACTAGGTCTCAAAAAGGTGCCCCATGCTACTTCAAATAGCCTATCATTCATATATGAAACAGACTATCATTTAATTAATAGATAATTAGATCATTTATAGATAATTTTCTCATAAGCAGCCATTCATGTATGTCCTTTAACCAGGTTTCATAAAGGAGTGAGTGTGTTTTCTTCCAGTTCCTTGATATGCTTACTTTTCCTATTGCTATAGATGTAAACAACAATCATCACAGAGTAGAAAATGTTTGCATAGGGGGGAGGGAGGTGATTAGTTTTATGTTCTATGTGGTGTTATATTAAGTATTGTATTTGAACTTGCTCTTGGATGCTGTTTCCGGGCAATCACTGTGCTCCCATTTCTAGAATCCAGTGTGTGGATTCATAGTAGCTTGGTGGCAGACAGTTGCCAAAGATAAGCCTCTGATCAAGGGTCGTTGTGTGCAGCTCAAATAAACATTTTTTAACCTACATATCTGGATCGTGTCTTCACAAAATTGGCAACGAAGGAGGGGGCCTGCTAAAAGGTCACTAAAGAAGCCAAGGACAATTTTAAAGGGAACGCCACTGCTATTTTCATGCCAAGCGTTCATGTGAAGCACGACCGCTGGATCAGTTTAAGAGGAAGATTTATTTTCGGCAAATGGTGCCAATGTGGGTGATTACTTTGTGCAATCCTAGGACATAGTGTATATTTTTCATACTGCGGTTTGAAATGGAACTACAGTAATTACAGTTGGGAGTCGGCCCGAGGCAACCTTGCCGCTATTTTTATTAAGTTTCGAGTGCATGTGTGCTGGAATGTGGAGGGATTCACGGGCATTGTCGGGCCTCTGAGAGGATAAGAGAAAGGACTTACCGTTTCAGCAAGCATTATTCAAACCAGTACTTAATTTGTAAATAAAAACGTGCCAGTGTCCAAAGCCCTGCTCTTAAACACGCGGCAGCTACAATTAAATGTGCGAACACGGAATACTAAAGCAGTGTAATCATGAAGCCATCTCGGGCCTCTTCAATCCATTTACAGCCACTTCCTGCCCCTTCAGCTCACTCTTGCAGCTTTCTGCTTTCTCCCATTGTGACGCTTTTTCGTTTTGTTCTTCCTCCGTCTTTCCCATATGTGTCTTTTGCTCACAGTAAATGCTTGAGGCAGAAAATTAAGCGCAGGTCCTCGCAAATAAGTGCCCGTGAAGAGCACCGGAAACAACAATCATAAATTAAGCACTGATTCAAACCCGTAGAGGTTCATTCTCAGGCTTGTGTAGCATTTTCCATAAGTGGAGCGGCACACTCTCGGGCTTTGGTGCTGGTCTACCCTGCTTGCAGAACATGCCTATAATGTTGAAAAGTGGAATTAAGTTTGCTGGAATATACAGAAGGGAACTACTGAACGCAGTTTATGTGCTACAGCAAACGTGGAAGCTGAGATCACTCTTCACCCGGAGAGGGGTGCTCCACTCGCAAAGGTAACCTACGTTGTGAGAGGCATGGGTGACGGGCACACTATAGTGAAAGAGAAATTATGCGCTGCCTGTGGATTAACCCTTCTAGCATTTATTGAAGCTCTTGGTGACAAGCACACCCTTAAGTCTGCCTGCATGTTTAACTATAGAAGACACCTCCATGCCAATAAGATTTGAAAAATGCAATTGTAACTAAATATGACTGTGTATACAGCGACAGGTACACTGAACACAGTTTCTTTGGTGATAGGGTCAGCGCCTCAATTCCTTGTAGAAACACCCAGTGACAGGTGCAGAATTTTCGCGGAGTTTTTAACCTGTAGAAGTTTAAATTTGGTGAATTGTTAACAATGCAATTTTTTCAGGATAATCTGTTCTGGGGAAGGTTCCTGGAACGGGGATGGGTGGAGAAGAGTAGAGTTAGTGTACATTGATTTTGGAAAAACGTTTTATCAGAAATGACATTAAAATTTATACCTGTGCCACCAGTATTTTTACAAAACACTGGTCAACCTTTCATGGCTTGGGGAGTCTGAAGAGAAACCTTAGACACTTATTTGAAAGCCATAGATGAGGCTAGCTATGCTGCAAAAAGGAAATTAGCAATCTTTAAACATTGGGTTTAGAAGAGAAAAAAGTACTGAAGATCTTACTAAGACTTGAGTCAGATGATGAAGAAGATGAATATGAAGATACTCTTAACGCGTAAGAAGAAAATTATGGGGAAAAGTTAGTATAATGGTAAATTTATCAGTAGCTGAAAGACAGGAATTTACTATCTGCATATCCATTCTCATGGTGGCTAGTAGTTTTTTTTGGTCTTTTAGCTCCTCAGGGTGACTGGTTCTGATATATATATGTAGAATATATATATATCTCATTTAGTAGCGGTCACCAGTAGGTATTTATAGTTAGGATACAGTTCCTACATAAAAAGTGTTTTTTTTATTTGCCTATATCTTTGGTGCCAATTGATAAATCTTTATGAAACTTCCCCCAAAAATTTGCCAGTCAGGTCAGCTGCTGTCTGGAATGTTTTGAGATGACCCATCCGGGGTGGTGGGGTGGGGGGGGTGATAGAAAAAGTGGGGTCCCAATAAATGTTTTTCCCATTCATTTTTCCATAGGGATTTTGAACAGCGATAGCGCAAAAACCACTGGACGGAATTACACTAAATTTGGCAGAAAGGTAAGCCCTGGTCCAGAAAGAGTGTTGTTTTGGTGCAATTCCATTCAGTAGTTTTGAGAAAGTAAGTGTAGGAAAGTACCATCTTGCCTGGCATGTTACCCCCATATTTCACTGTATATATGTTGTTTTAGTGTATGTGTCACTGGGACCCTGCCAGCCAGGGCCTCAGTGCTCATAAGTGTGCCCTGTATGTGTTCCCTGTGTGATGACTAACTGTCTCACTGAGGCTCTGCTAACCAGAACCTCAGTGGTTATGCTCTCTCTGCTTTCCAAATTGTCACTAACAGGCTAGTGACCAATTTCACCAATTCACATTGGCATACTGGAACACCCTTATAATTCCCTAGTATATGGTACTGAGTTACCCAGGGTATTGGGGTTCCAGGAGATCCCTATGGGCTGCAGCATTTCTTTTGCCACCCATAGGGAGCTCTGACAATTCTTACACAGGCCTGACACTGCAGCCTGAGTGAAATAACGTCCACGTTATTTCACAGCCATTTACCACTGTACTTAAGTAACTTATAAGTCACCTATATGTCTAACCTTCACCTGGTGAAGGTTGGGTGCAAAGTTACTTAGTGTGTGGGCACCCTGGCACTAGCCAAGGTGCCCCCACATCGTTCAGGGCAAATTCCCCGGACTTTGTGAGTGCGGGGACACCATTTCACGCATGCACTATACATAGGTCACTACCTATGTACAGCGTCACAATGGTAACTCTGAACATGGCCATGTAACATGTCTAAGATCATGGAATTGTCACCCCAATGCCATTCTGGCATTGGGGAGACAATTCCATGATCCCCCGAGTCTCTAGCACAGACCCGAGTACTGCCAAACTGCCTTTCCCGGGGTTTCACTGCAGCTGCTGCTGCTGCTAACCCCTCTGACAGGTTTCTGCCCTCCTGAGTCCAGCCAGGCCTGGCCCAGTAAGGCAGAACAAAGGACTTCCTCAGAGAGAGTGTGTTACACCCTCTCCCTTTGGAAAAAGGTGTCAGGGCTGGGGAGGAGTAGCCTCCCCCAGCCTCTAGAAATGCTTTGATGGGCACAGATGGTGCCCATCTCTGCATAAGCCAGTCTACACCGGTTCAGGGATCCCCCAGCTCTGCTCTGGCGCGAAACTGGACAAAGGAAAGGGGAGTGACCACTCCCCTGACCTGCACCTCCCAGGGGAGGTGCCCAGAGCTCTTCCAGCATGCCCCAGACCTCTGACATCTTGGATTCAGAGGTGTGCTGGAACACTGGACTGCTCTGAGTGGCCAGGGCCAGCAGGTGACGTCAGAGACTCCTTCTGATAGGCTCTTACCTGTGTTACTAGCCTATCCTCCTTCCTAGGTAGCCAAACCCTCCTTTTCTGGCTATTTAGGGTCTCTGCTTTGGGGAATTCCTCAGATACCGAATGCAAGAGCTCACCAGAGTTCCTCTGCATCTCCCTCTTCACCTTCTGCCAAAGGATCGACCGCTGACTGCTCAGGACGCCTGCAAAACTGCAACAAAGTAGCAAAGACGACTACTGCAACCTTGTATTGCTTCATCCTGCCGGCTTTCTCGCCTGTTTCCTGGTGGTGCATGCTCTGGGGGTAGCCTGCCTCCTTCTTGCACCAGGAGCTCTGAAGAAATCTCCTGTGGGTCGATGGAATCTTCCCCCTGCAACCACAGGCAACAAAAGACTGCATCACCAGTCCTCTGGGTCCCCTCTCAGCACGATGAGTGTGGTCCCTGGAACTCAGCAACTCTGTCCAAGTGACTCCCACAGTCCAGTGATTCTTCAGTCCAAGTTTGGTGGAGGTAAGTCCTTGCCTCCCTACGGTAGACTGCATTGCTGGGTACTGCGTGATTTGCAGCTGCTCCAGCTCCTGTGCACTCTTCCAGGATTTTCTTCATGCACAGCCAAGCCTGGGTCCTCGACACTCTAACCTGCAGTGCACAACCTTCTGAGTTGTCCTCCGGCGTTGTGGGACTCCCTTTTGTGACTTCGGGTGGACTTCGGTTCACTCCTCTTCTAAGTGCCTGTTCTGGTACTTCTGCGGGTGCTGCCTGCTTCTGTGAGGGCTCCCTAACTTGCTGGGCACCTCCTCATCCAAGTGGTGACATCCTGGTGCCTCCTGGGCCACAGCAGCATCCAAAAACCCTAACCGCAACCCTTGCAGCTAGCAAGGCTTGTTTGCGGTCTTTCGGCGTGGGAACACCTCTGCAAGCTTCTTCACGGCGTGGGACATCCATCCTGCCAAGGGGAAGTTCCTAGTCCTCTTTGTTCTTGCAAAACACCAAGCTTCTTCCATCTGGTGGCAGCTCCTTTGCACCCTCAGCTGGCATTTCCTGGGCATCTGCCCACTCTCGACACTGTCGCGACTCTTGGACTTGGTCCCCTTGTTTCACAGGTACTCAGGTCTGGAAATCCACTGTTGTTGCTTTGCTGGTGTTGGTTTTCCTTGCAGAATCCCCCTATCACGACTTCTGTGCTCTCTGGGGGTTGTAGGTGCACTTTACACCTACCTTACAGGGTGTTGGGGTGGGCTATTTTTCTAACCCTCACTGTTTTCTTACAGCCCCAGCGACCCTCTACAAGCTCACATAGGTTTGGAGTCCATTCGTGGTTCGCATTCCACTTTATATGGTTTGTGTTGCCCCTATACCAATGTGCTCCTATTGCAATCTATTGTAACTTTACACTGCTTGCATTACTTCCTTTTGCTATTACTGCATATTTTTGGTATTGTGTACATATATCTTGTGTATATTTGGCATCCTCATACTGAGGGTACTCACTGAGATACTTTTGGCATATTGTCATAAAAATAAAGTACCTTTATTTTTAGTATATCTGTGTATTGTGTTTTCTTATGATATTGTGCATATGACACCAGTGGTATAGTAGGAGCTTTGCATGTCTCCTAGTTCAGCCTAAGCTGCTCTGCTATAGCTACCTTCTATCAGCCTAAGCTGCTAGAAACACCTCTTCTACACTAATAAGGGATAACTGGACCTGGTACAGAGTGTAAGTACCCCTTGGTACCCACTACAAGCCAGGCCAGCCTCCTACAGTGAGGGGAAAGCAAATTTGTATAGCCACATTTTTGGGATTCGCACCGTTCGCGAATGCAAAAAAGCTTGATACATTTGTCCCCTGTGTTTTTTATGTGCCTATAACTTTTGAGCTGGTTGACAAATCTTCACAAAAGCTTCCAAAATAATAAGGCGCTCACGTCAGCTGCTGTCTGGAGCATTTCGGGATGATCCATCAAGCGTGGGCTAAGACAAAAGGGGGGGGTCTCACAACGTGTTTTCTCCATGTTAATTTCCATAGGGATTTTTAACAAGAATAGGGGCTGAACCACTGCACAGATTTGGCAGAAAGCTAGCTATTGGCCCAGAAAGCGACCTTTTTGTGATTTGGTGTAAATCCATTCAGTAGTTTTACAGTGTTTAAATGAAAACAAATTTGTATATATAGGGACGGGGATCCTCCTTGGATCCTGTGTAGATTCAGAGGATAACGAGAGAACCATGGAACGGGCCAAGAAAATTGAAGACTCCTACTTTATCGAATAAGGGCTCATTCAGAGGTAGAATGAGTGGCCACAGTATGCACCTGAAAGGTTGATTGTCTATGTTTTTATGTTTTTAATTGCTTGTGAAGTGCAAAAGCATGTCCTCTTGATGATCTCTTTGCACTAAAACAGAAGTTTGGGAGGTATCTTATTTCTAAGCCATTGTTTACAAATGGTCATTGTGGAAATCAGCACTTCTTAAAAAACACATATACCCCCATCCCTCCATTACAGTGAAGGAAGATTGGTGAAGGCCCAGCTTTCTGTCACAGGCCAAGTACCTGCATTTGGGTCCCGGAGAACATAGCCAATAGCATCTTTGATAGTGGGATGTGGTTCCTCCAGCAAAATGGATGCAAGGCACCGGTTGAGGACAAGCATCCATGCCTTAGCAGCAGAGTTTCTAAGAACACAAGTGTCGATGTCCAAGGATGATGGCCTCAATCTTAGAGGGGTAATTGAGCCATTGGTGCTAAACCTAAGAACGAACTACCTACAAGTAAAGGCTTAAACTGTTTAGAGCTCTTTGTGTTTGAGTCAAGCCCTTCTCTGTAACATGTGGGTCCGGATTATCATGTGGGAAATACCCTTTTACCACAAAATCAATGCCTAAATATCGTAGATAATAATATTGACAGGTGACTATATATAGGTAAGTATACGTTTACTTTAACTCCACATATATGTATCTAGACTATGTATATGTGTGTGTGTCTGTGTGTACATACCGTGGCACCAATCCATGAAAGTTACAGGTACTTGTAGGAATAGATTGTTTTTAAATGTGAAATAGTTGATCAACGTCTGTTCTAAACATTGCAGAACAATAGCGCAAGTAGTGTCATAAAACATCTTCCTATTCTCCAGAGTTTATTCTACAGTAGGCATAGATGTAATCTGTGGTACACATGTATATAATGCTTCTCTATCTAAGGCTACCAAGAATTCACTTTCGGGGTTGAATTCTGTATCTTTAAGGCTGTTCAAAATATCCAATTAGTCACACGCATAGGATCAAATGTGACCTATTTAGATAAAGGATCTTTGACCAAAGCTATTGAGTGAGGAATTATTTTGTTATGAATCTGGGGTGAAATGTAAAATGATGCTTTCTTTCAAATAGGAAATTAGCTTATTTCTGGTCAATCCAGCCAGCAGCTTCTGCATTGCTAACCATCAATGTATTGTTCTCTTGCAGTCCTGCAGTTGGAAATGTAGTAAAAGAGATATAGTTCTCCCTTTCACTCGACAAATTATACACTTCTATACATTCTGTTATCCACGATGACAATGCCCCTTCCTTGGTCAGCAGGTTTAATGATAAGGGAGGAGTTACATCTGAGGGTCTGTGCAGATGTTTTTTGTTCTTTGTGAAATTTAAATTACAACTAAACTTGGTATCAGTTTTTGGAGCTGCCATGTGTTTGAGAACAACTTGCTCAAAGGTGTTACCCTTAGGGCCTACTACAGAGGAGGATGAGGTAAAGGCATTCACTTCTTTATACCTGTCATAAATACTGACTGAGATTCAGGTTGTTAGATTGTGGAAATGAAAAACCTTTTCAGTTGTATTTAATGCAATGTCACAGCAAACTTTAATCTAAACTGGAAAGCATCATGTGAAGGAGTGAGAATATATTTTAATCGGTTATTCATGACCTAGTGTACTGTTACTGAGAATACATGTTTAGATATATCCACAATCAGTGATTCCGATTGAAGATTGGTGCTCAAGGCTCCAAGTCATTCTCAGGTGAGCCCCTCCATCACTTCCACATACTGTCTCTACCCCAACTCTAAGTACTTCCTTTCCCCTGCCAAGTTCAAAAAATGTGCTGCTGTAGATCATGAAAAAGGCTATGTTTTGGACATTTGCAATATCTTGCAATCAGACTCTCTGGTTACTGATAAATGGTAGTTGACTAGCAAGAACTGCAAATTCATCTTCACTTCTAGAATGAACTGACCAATTTTGTGGAGTACTTCTCTTTCACTATTTCTTCCCAAAATCATGGCCTTGATTATATCCTTCTGATACAGATCCATTCTAATAATAATCATCATTTATGTAGAAGAATACACATTTGTGTGAGAATTCAACAAGATTTTTTCTTTAAGGTCTGTATCTCCAAGGTGACTATATGATTTTAATACTCATTTATTTCTGGGTTGTCCTCAAGTCTCTTTTTGATTCATCTATTACAGAATTAGTCTTCATAGCCTCTTCCAGTTCATATATTTTTTTCAATAATTACTCACTTAGGGCCCGATTATGACCCTGGTGGTCTATTGACCACCAGGGTCGCGCTGGCGGTCTGCCCACCGTCAAAGCGGTGGTCCAACCACTTTAGCGACCTTCTGACCACCACGTTATGACTGCGGTGGACACGCTGCAGTCAGACCACCAGCTCCGCCAGTTTTCCTCCAGAGGAGGGGCTGGCGGTGATGGCAGTCCTAATCCACCAGAGCAGCGCTGCAAGCAGCACCATCCTGGGTATTACGACCCTCCTCTCCACCAGCCTTTACATGGCGGTAGCACTGCCATTTAAAGGCTGGTGGAGACGGGGTGCAGGGTACCTCAGGGGGCCCCTTCACTGCCCATGCACTTGGAATGGGCAGTGGAGGGACCCCCTTGGCCAGCCCCATCGCAAAGTTCACTGTCTGGGACGGGTGCTGATGCACCCTAGGCAGTACAGCATTGCCGCTGGCTTGATTACAAGCTGGAGATAATGCTGTAGGCCATTTCGCACTGGGCCAGTGGTCGGAAACTCTGCTTCCGCCCGCTGACCCAGCAGGAAACTCATAAAGGGGCCTGCGGGGAGGCGGCCACACTGGCAGTAACCTGCCCATCGGGACTTTGTCTAACGGTGTAAACTGTCTGCCAAAGTCATAATTACCCCCTTAATGTCTTTACGGTGTTCATAATCAAGTCTAACTAGTCTTTGGCACTATTGTTAGAAATATGCCTCCAGTACTTTCTGGATGTAATATCATTCAGAACATTTCAGAGTTCAATCCTGAATATTAAAATGTGCACTTCCCTCAAAGTTGTCTGCCTTTAAAGCACCATATATTGTGGGCAAGTCTGCTTCATCTTTAAATTAGTAAATTATTCTCATTCTTTAATTTGATTAGATGAGTCTCTTAAATTGTTATTGTTAAGTAAATGTGGCGCGGAAAAATGCTAACATGTTGATCAGTAAAATGCCAATTGGATGTGGGTCTACTAACTCAGCTTAATTTAAAACAGACTATCTCAGAAGACCATTCTTCAACAGAATTTTTAAAAACTTGCCAAAATATGATTGGAGTGTACATAATCTCTGGTGGTAGCCTCTACCACAATAGTTGAGATCTGTTGAATGGGAAAGAAAAGAAGAACTGACAGTCTTCATGGTTGACGATGGAGAAGAAGACAGAACACAAATCCACGATTTTCAACCACTGGGCGGTGGTGGAGATGCACAAAAGTATGGTAGTAGGGTTGGGCACAACAATAAGCAAAGGGAGCCCCACATTATTAATGATGCAGAGATCTTGCACATATCTGTACAGATTGCTCGTCTTACTTTTATCTGTAATATAGAAGTATTATATCTCTTCCAAATACATTGGCAGGTGATGTGGGTCTCAGAAGAAAGGTATGTTTAGCCATAATGGGACAAAGTGTAATGGAGATGGAGTTCTATGCGATGAGGGACTCCTTGATTTTAGATAATCACAACATCTATGGATACACCCAGGGGACGTATTGTAGAGAATTAAGAGATTTTGAGGGCAGATTATCTTTCACTATTGCCAACAATTCATTATACCGTCAACATATGGACTCTTCTAATAAACTGGGATTAGGGAATTCATGGTGCAGTTGCCACCACTTGGGCTGTCCTATTGCCCAAGCACTGGCTTTGGATAAGTTGTTCACGTTTAGGAGGGTTAGGTAGTTGTGGAATACATGAAGTAACATTTGGGAAATCTCTGGTTCAATGGCCTAATTGATCACAAATAAAGCATAATCCTCTTGGAGAGGTCTCATTAGACCCTCCATCTCCCGCTCCTTCCTGCACTTCTCTTTTTTCTCACCATTCTACGTAACAGGTTAACATTCCCCTGCCCCTCAGTTTTAGAGTCAGTCACATATATTGTAATTTTATAGGCCTTAGTTTTGATTCAGCTGATTTCTTCTTTCATTCTTGTACAGCAACATAAGGGTCAGCCACAGTCATAAATTCACCTAAAATTCTTGGTTTGCCATGCAAGGCAAAGAGAGTACATTCGTAATAACCCAGTACAAAGGTGGCGCCTCTAGTTTCCTGAGTTAATGATGTCACGTGGACGATGCCTGAGCAGTGTGCAAACACCTCCTTTAACCCCTTTGCTGCCAGGCCTTTTCCCCCTCCTGTTCCAGGCCTTTTTTTGGCAATTTAGGGCAGTTCGCACTTAGGCCCTCATAACTTTTTTGTCCACATAAGCTACCCACGCCAAATTTGCATCCTTTTTTCCAACATCCTAGGGATTCTAGAGGTACCCAGAATTTGTCGGTTCTCCTGGGGGAGACCAAGAAATTAGCCACAATACAGCAAAACATTAGTTTTTTTTTTTTTTAAAAGGGGAAAATGGTTGCAGAAGAAGGCTTGTGGTTTTTCCCTGAAAATGGCATCAACAAAGGGTTTATGGTGCTAAAATCACCATCTTCCCAGCTTTCAGGAACAGGCAGGCTTGACTCAGAAAAACACATTTTTCAACACAATTTTGGCATTTTACTGGGACATACCCCATTTTTACTATTTATTGTGCTTTCAGCCTCCTTCCAGTTAGTGACAGTAATGGGTGTGAAACCAATGCTGGCTCCCGGACAGTTAAACATTTCTGAAAAGTAGACACAATTTTAAATTCAGCAAGGGGTCCTTTATGTAGATCCTTCAAGTTTTTCCTACAGCCAATAACAGCTGAAATAAAAAAGTATCGAAATTGAGGTGAAAAAAACAGCAATTTCTCTCCATGTTTTACTCTGTAACCTTTTCCTACGGAGTCAGATTTTCAAAAGCAATATACTATTACATTTGCTGGACTCCTCTGGTTGGGGGGATATATAGGGCTTGTAGGTTCACCAAGAACCCTAGGTACCCAGAGCCAATAAATGTGCTACACCCTGCAATGGGTTTTCATTGTATACTGGCTATACAGCAATTTATTGGTAAAATATAAAGTGGGCACAAGATAAGGTGTTGAGAAGCAGTGGTTATTTGCACATCTCTGAATTTCGGGGTCCCCATACTAGCATGTGAATTACAGGGCATTTCTCAAACAGACATCTCTTTTACACCCTGTCTTACATTTGGAAGGAAAAAATGTAGAGAAACACAAGGGGCAATAACACTTGTTCTTCTATTCTGGGTTCTCCTAAGTCTCCTCACTTGTGTGGGTAGGCCTAATGCCTGCAACAGGAAACGCAACATGAACACATCACATTTTTACATTGAAATCAGATGTGTTTTTTGGAAAGTGCCTAGCTGTGGAATCTGGCCTCTAGCTCAGCCGGCACCTAGGGACACCTACCAAGCCTGTGCATTTTTAAAAACTAGACACCTAGGGGAATCCAGGATGGGGTGACTTATTGTCCTCTCAACAGGTTCTGTTACCCAGAATCCTTTGCAAACCTCAAACTTTGGCAAAAAAATCACTTTTACTCATATGTTGGTGACAGAAAGTTTAGGAATCTGAGAGGAGTCACAAATTTCCTACCACCCAGCATTCCCCCAAGTCTCCCGATAAAAATCGTACCTCACTTGTGTTTGTAGGCCTAGTGCCCGCGACAGTAAATGTCGCAAAACACAACGTGGACACATCACATTTTCTCAAAGAAAACTGACCTGTTTTTTTTAAATTGTCTAGCTGTGGATTTTGGCCTCTAGCTCAGCGGGCACCTATGGAAACTTAGCAAACCTATATATTTTTGAAAACTAGACACCCAGGGAAATTCAGAATGGGGTGACTTGTGGGGCTCTCACCAAGTTCTGTTTCCCAGAATCCTTTGCAAACGTCAAAATCTGGAAAAAAAACACTTCTTCTTCACATTTTGGTGATAGAAAGTTCTGAAATCTGAGAGGCGCCACAAATTCCCTTTCACCCAGCATTCCCCCGATAAAAATGGTACCTCACTTGTGTGGGTAGGCCTAGTGCTTGCAACAGGAAATGCCCCAAAACACAATGTGGACACATCACATTTTCCCATTGAAAACTGACCTGTTTTCTGCAAAGTGCCTAGCTGTGGATTTTGGCCTCTAGCTCAGCCGGCACCTAGGAAACCTAGCAAACCTGGACATTTCTGAAAACTAGACACCTAGGGGAATCCAGAATTGAGTGACTTGTGGGGCTCTCACCAGGTTCTGTTACCCAGAATCCTTTGCAACCCTGAAAATTTGGCAAAAAGACCATTTTTCATCATATTTTGGTGATGGAAAGTTCTGGAATCTGAGGGGAGCCACAAAACTTCCTTCTACCGAGCATTCCCCCATGTCTCCTGATAAAAATGGTACCTCACTTGTGTGGGTGGCCCAGGTGCCTGCAACAGGAAAAGGCCAAAAACGTGTAGTGATTGAGGGGATAGCACAGCGAGTTGATAAGCACAATATTTCCTTTCATACATTTTTAGGCTGACTCTGCTTTGAGGACCCACACAAGTGAGGTATCATTTTACTTGGGAGACTGAGGGGAACGCTAGGTGGTAGGAAACTTGTGCCGGCGCTGTGATCCTACAAAGAAAAGTGAGGAAAATATGCTTTTTTAAGAAAGTTTTGAGGTTTGCTGAGGAGTCTGGGTAAGAAAATGTTGGGGGATCCATGCAAGCCACACCGTCCTGAAGTCCTCCGGGTGTCTAGTTTTAAAAAATGTCTGGGTTTGTTAGGTTTCCCTAGACGAAGGCAGCACCCGGGACCAAAAACGCAGGTGCCATCCCCATCCGAAACACAGGTAGTTTTGTAATAGATCATTTTGATGTGTCCACGTCCTTCTGTGATGTTCCAAACACTAAAATTGTGAAAAGAAACCCACTTAGGTCATGTTAGAAAGATCCTTCACCCGCCAACCAAGTTGGTGGCTTGCTTCATCATCGGGGTCCCACTCGAGACACCGAGCATGTCACGGGTGTGCTGCGACGCCTGATTACAGTGGAGCAGGTGTTTTCATTTTTACCACACATACTGGATGGATTTGGCACAACGGTGAGTGATGGTTCAGTAGATCAAATGTTATGGATCAAATCTGTTTATTATTTCAAGTTATTAACATATCATTACATCTCTTCAAAATAAGACAATCACATTGCAGCAGTACTAGTCTGGAAGTGTGGGGGTAGGCCATAACAATCCACTCCTGGACAACCATGTCCCAATAGGCCACCTCTCCACCTCCTCTACGTGCTCTCACCCCCAGCAGGGTCACCCACTGTCATGTGCTGCAGTATGAAGCGAACTCTATGAATAGTAATATAAAACATAGAAATGATCAGTAAAACACCAACATTGTTTCCCTGAACTGGCCCGCCATACAGCAATCACTCAATTCCCCCGCCATACCCCTACGTGGTCCCAATTCTCCCAAAAATCTCTCCCGGCAATACACTCCCAAAAGCTCAAGTCAAACCCAGCACTCTCAAGTAAGCCGGGCATGTCAACTCCGTGAACTCAGTGGATAAGATCTGTAAGAATGGTTGCCAAAGGTCCCTGAAATCGCCGCTGCGCTGCTGTGAGGTCAGAGTAAGCTTCTCCATAGCGAGAATGAACCACAGCTTATGAAGCCATGATGTAAATGTCGGGATCGTGTCCGTACCACACATCGCTAATATCAGCTGCAGCGCCGCATTGAGGGCCAGGGCCATCTGCCCCCCCTTCAGTGATCTCAGGGGGAAGGTGAGCGGGTTGGGCAGGCCCAACAAGATATACGAAGGGAATCTGGGGATCTGAGTACCAAACGCTGCATCAATAGTGTCTATAACACTCTCCCAGTATCGATGAAGTTTGGGGCAATGCCAGAGTAAGTGCACAAGCAAACCCACACCCCCTCCAACAGAGGCCAGACTTAGTGGGATCCCAAGCGTGAATCTGTGCTGGGGTGAAGTACCAATAGGAGGCCACCTTATAGGCTGTCTCTGTGCCTGCCGCATTGTAAGCCGTATGGTGTGTCCTGTAAAAGATGCTATCCCAATCTTCGTCAGACAGTTCCCTTTCCAGTTCCCTCTCCCACCGCAACTGACCCTTAGATTTAGGCAGGCGACCCTCCCTCTGTAATAGTCCGTAAAGCTCAGAGATCACCCGCTTGTCATCCTTCTTCACTAGGATCCATTTTTCAAACGGCGTTAACAGCCTATCAATTAATGCTCTATTAGCTGGCAACAAGGCCCAATGCCGTATTTGATAGTACATCACCCTTTCTGCCTCTGTTAAGGCATATGTCTCCCTCATCTAGTCAAAGGAGATCACCCCCTGCTCGTCAAAGAGATATCCCACCCTTTTACAGCCCCCTTCATACCATCGGCGCAAGGCTTCCATTTGTAGGCCCGGTCCAAAGTCAGGTTTCGCTCCCCGGGGGGTCATTGGGGATGGGAACGTCGTCAGTCTCAATCGACTAGCCACCGCATCCCATACACGCAGCATGACTTCAGTAATCGGAGATGCATAAAGACCGCTCGCCCTGTGCCGGCGTCGAAGCCAGGGCTCCTTCCATATATGGGAGCCCGCCACCGCTTGGTCCATAAAGCACCAATGTTTCTCAGTAGACGGGCGACTCCACTCTAGTAGAAAACACAACTGCGCTGCCTGAAAGTATCGTAAGAGGCAGGGAACCGCTAATCCCCCCACCCCATTGGGGCGGTACAAAACCCGACGTGGAAGACGCGTCGCTCTACCCTCCCAAATGAATCTCAGAACTGCCGTTTGAAGGGTTGCAATCGTTCGGGCGGGGACGTCTCAGGAAGCACCTGGAACACATACAGGACGCGTGGCAAGATGGTCATCTTCACCGCCGCCACCCTGCCCAACCAAGACAGCTTAAGTCTCCCCCAGGTCTCTAGATCTCGCTGCACCTCCCGAATCAATTTCGTGTAGTTCAGAGTCGCCGTTCTAGCAACGGAAGGCGCCAAATCAATCCCCAAATAAGGAAGCCTCGAGGATGACCATATAAAATGGAATCGGGCCTTCAGATCCCTTTCATGCTCGGCGCTAATAAACCGGCTCAGTGCCTGCGACTTCTGCATATTCATCCGGAATCCCGAGACCCGGCCAAATTAATCAAGTATCCCCACTAGCGCAGGCAGCGAGGTCGCGGGCTCCGCCAGGGTAAGAATCACGTCATCCGCATACAGGGAAATGAGATGCTCATTGCCCCCGAACTTCACACCAGTGATCAGGAGGATTATCACGCAGCCGCTGCACCAGGGGATTAAATATAGAGCGCAAACAAGAGAGGTGAGAGCGGGCACCCCTGCCGAGTCCCTCATTATATTGAGAATGGCAATGATAGCGTCCCATTGACCCGGACCGCAGCCCGAGGCGCCTGGTAGATACAGCGGATCCATGCCATAAAACCTGGGCCCAACCCAAAGCGCTCAAGCACCCTGAACAGATATGGCCAGTGGACTCTATCAAACGCCTTTTCGGCATCAATAGAAAGGAAAAGCGCCTTCCTGAGTGAGCGATCCGTTTTATCCAGTAGATGAAGCAATTGCTTCGTATTATCACTACACTGCCTGTGTGGTATAAAACCTGCTTGGTCAGGATCTACAAGGCCCGGCATGTAATAATTAAGGCAATGTGCAAGTATTCCTGTAAATAACTTGGCATCAATATTCAAGAGCGAGATCGGCCTATAGGAGGCGCATTCCTCGGGGTCTTTCCCCGGCTTAGGAATAACCACAATAGTGGCATCCAACATACTGGCTGTAAGAACTCCCGTCGCACGGAAGGAGTTGAAAAGCCGCACTAATATCGGTACAAGTTCCACATAAAAGGTCTTATAAAAAAGTGCAGTGAAACCGTCCGGACCAGGGGACTTCCCCACCTGCAAACGCAAGATTGCTGATATGACCTCTTCCGCCCTTACAGGTTGATCTAATGAAGTCGCCTCCCTCTCGCCCAGAGGAGTAATTGCTATACCCTCTAGGAATGCCTCAGGAGCCACATTACCCCGATCATCAGCCTCATACAATCCCCGATAGAACTCCGCAAACGCCTCTGCAATTTGATCACTCGTTCGCGCTTCCGACTCCCGATGGAGAACGAACCAGCTTTATCGTCGCGCTTGTAACCAGTGTGCCAAAAGCTTCCCACATCTATTACTTCCAATATAATACTTGTGCTTAAGGCGTGCCACCGCATACTCTGCCCTGTCCCAATCTAGCCGTTTCAGCTGCTTCCTTACCTTCTCAAGCCCCCGCCAGACTCTAGGGGCACCCGTATGTTTATGGGAGCACTCCAGTATCGCCACCCTCTGTTCCAGGTCCTCTCTCATCAATCTCCTTGCTTTATTATCCCTAGCGGACAACGACATCACCTCACCTCTCACCACCGCCTTCAATGCCTCCCACAACGTCGCCAAGCAGGTGCTCCCATCGTCATTAAAACTAAGGTAATCTGCTACCTCAACAGTGACAGGAGCATGGTCTGACAGGGCCCGAGGCTCAATCGCCGACTCCCTAACTCGGGAAAGGAACTCTTGCGAAGCCAAGAAAAGGTCGAGCCGAGCATATGTCTTGGTCGCTGCTGAGTAAAAGGAATAATCCCTAAGAGTGAGGTGTACCCTTCTCCACACGTCCTCCAAGCCACACTCACCCAGCCACTGACGGCCAGCCGCTGTCAAGGACCCTGTCTGCCCATGACGGAGACTGGGCCGGTCCAGATCACCATCCGTCACCAGGTTAAAATCGCCCCCCACCAAGATGGCGCCATCCGGTGAGTGCAGCAGCGGGGTCAGAGCCTGCTTTAGGAAGACTTCCTGCTGGGTATTAGGCGCATATAAGGAAGCAATAGTAAAAGAGAAGGCCCCCAACCTCATCCTCATGGCCAAAAGCCTGGCTTGCACCTCATGTAATTTTGCCACCACTTCCCCGGGAAATGAGCGCGCTAATAGTATCGCAACCCCTGCATGCTTCGAGGAAGCTGAAGACCAGAATTGCCTAGGGAACCACTTAGAACGCATGCAGTAGATGTCCTTCTGCACAAGATGTGTCTCCTGCAACAGGCAAATGTGACTCCCCGACCTCTCTAGGGCCGACAGGATGGCTAACCTCTTAGATGGATTATTAAGCCCACGGACATTCAAGCTTCTGCATTTAATAGTCATACCCTAGAATGAAAAAGGCGGTCAAGAAGGGAGAGACCTCACGGGAAAACCACACCCCAGACCACACCATCAACCACTCCAAACGCCAGGGTCCGAGCACACCTCCACACAAAGGCCAGCATTGCAGGGAAACACGCCAACATACAACCAATACGCACAACAGGTGCTCACATCCAAAAAGTCCTCGCACATCCATCTCCACGAGGTAAAGTCTCCACAGGGCTGTAGAACCACTCATGTTCATCGAACCAGGTCCATCGCCCCCGCCGCCCTGGCCCCTCTTCAGCGGCCACCAGGCCGAAAACAGTGCGACCATCAGCAGTCCAGATCACCTTGATCACCGCTCGCCTAGGCATTAGTTCCAGCGGCCACGCTGCTCAGAACAGATTCCCGCTCCGACCTCAGCTCCGAAGCCGTAGGGCGCTGTAGTTTCCTCCTTTTCTCCTTCTGCCGCCAACGCGGGTGATCCCCGCCAGCCAAGCTCACTTTTTCGCCAGAATCCTGGCTGTGGTCCTCCAAGCCCAGGATCCGGTTTGCCTCCGATATGGACCTCACCTGCCGGAGCTGATCCTCCCACCGGAAGACAAGCCGGAACGGATGGCCCCAGGAGTAGTACACCTCATGCACTCGCAGGTGCTCCGTAATGGGTTTAAATTCCCTCCACCTCTGCAAGGTCCGCACTGAGGGGTCCTGGAATAATTGGAGCTTGTGACCTCTAAAAAGTACCTGCTGAAGATTGCGGGCCCGCTGCAAGATACTCTCTTTAAGCCCAAAGTTGTGGACACAGGCTAGAATGTCCGGTGGACGGTCTCCAGGCCCACCGGCACGGCCCACTCGATGAACTCTGTCCAAGGGTATCTCTTGGGTCTCATCCAGGCCAAGTAATGAGCGAAACAGGCCCACCACGAAGTCCCCAATGTCCTCCTTCTCAGCCCCCGTCGGGGCCCCTCTGATGCGGATATTATGTCTCCTCGAGCGATTTTCCAAATCATTTACCGCTATCTGGAGGAAATCCTGCTGCTCCCGGAGGCGGACGACCTCCTGTTGCAGGCCCGCCACCTCCTCGCCACGAGAGATCTCGCCGTCCTCCATCTGCGGTACTCGCTCCCCCAGGGACGTATCCTCACCTCGCAGCTCTCTCACCTCTTGAGAGATGTCCCTACGAAGATCCTGGATATCACTCCGGAGCGAGTCAAACAAGGAGGTTAGAAAGCCCTTCGTGACCGGGGAGCTCTCGTCCAGTTCCGTCTCTGCATCTCTGGGGACTTCGTCGCCGGTGGGTCCTCAACCACGCCACCCGATGCCAGGTGGGCCCCAGTCAATATTTCTCTAACTGATCGCTCCCGCTTGGATTTGGACGCCACCATGGCACGTGCGTGTAATCACGATCAAACAGGTAGCCCTCCTGGGCCCCTTCTCAAGCTTCCTCTGGGACCAAACCACCAAAAGCCCCCTGTGCCCGAGACTGCAACTGGCCTTGCGCTCTTGAGCCTTCTCTTGCCAATCGTCGCACCACTATGTCGCCTGAACCATCACTCAGGGGCCCGATCCTGTCCCTCCGCCTTGCGTCTTATTACTTCAACTTTGAGGCGTGCCGATGCCCCTTTGTGCCTCTGCCACCACCTCTAGGCCTCTCGACGATCAAGGAGAATCTAGCTGGGGGGGCGCCTCAACCTGACCCCCAGACAAGCCCAGCAGACAGGGCGCCTTCAGCTCTCGGGGGCGCCCACAACTCTCAGCTCTCAGACCCCCACTCCGGCCCCACTGCACGCGGGGCCCAGCGCCGTCCTCCTGGGGCTCCGCCTCCGCAGCCCCGCGTCTAAGGGATCCACCAGAGCAGGGCCCACCACGCGAAATGCTCGGCGGCCCCAGGCGCAGGCCAAGGCCGGCCGCTCCTCACCCGCGGCAAGCGGAGCTGCGTGCTCCCCGGTCTCCACTGGGCGTCCTCTGGACCGCTTACCGTCTCCGGGGGCCTCAGGTCATCCCCCCGCCAGGCCGCGCGTTAGTGTTCTGGGCCAGGGCGGCGGAGCTCGGACGAACACGTCCACTCATGCCGCCATCTTGGCCAACCCCCCCCCATCAAATTTTATTAACAAGAGATTTCACAAAAATGAAATGCACTGTTAATAACTGAAAGGCCAAGGCCAAGGCCAAAAAGCAGAACCAATGACTCACAGCCGCGACAAGGCACCAACCGCTTTACAGTCCATTCACACCCCTTTCATACATGACATGCACAAGACCATAAACCCGCCAGCCGTGGGCCAAGTACATTACAACACTCACACCAACAGACAGCGCCATTCAAGGGCCCATCACTTTATGGCGCCCACATGCCTGACACCGCAATCACACCAGCTGATGGGAGTGTGTGGACAGGCTTTTGGTTAGCAGTGTGTTGAGGGCCAACAGCAAGCCAGTATTTAAACCACCAGCCAAGCACTACCCCACGCACACTGCCAACCAAGCACCACTCCACGCACACAGCCAGCCAAGCACAACTCCACGCAGACCACCAGCCAAGCGCCACTCCCCGCACACCGGCAGCAATGCACCACTCCATGCACACCGCCAGCCAAGGGGCCAGAACTGCCCAACAATGGTTTGACCCCTTTGGGGGGCGACCCTTGCCAAAGGGGCCGCCCACCACAAAAAAAAAGTAAACAATCCATGGTGTCATTGTGGTTTCTGCCCCCCTTAGGGGCGGATGAGCCTAAAATGATAGGCAGATCTTCCCCCAAGGGGGGAAGAAATAATGTAAATAATAATAGCCCCCCTTGGGGAGCGACCCTTGCCCAATGGGCCACCCCACCACACACAACACACACACACAAGATCACTGGTGCAAAGTGGCTTCTGCCCCCCTCGGGCAGATGGGCCTAAAAAACATAGGCCGATCTGTCCCCAAAGGGGGCAGAACTGCCCAACAATGCTTTGCCCCCTTTGGGGGGTGACCCTTTCCCAAGGGGCTGCCCCCCACACACAAAAAAAGACACACAAAAACAATCCCTGGCTTCCAGTGGCTTTTGCCCCCCCTGGGGCCAAATCGGCCTAAAAAAAATAGGCCTACAAATATATTGCCCTCTTTGGGGGGTGACCCTTGCCCAAAGGGCCACCCCCCACACAAAACACACACACACAATATCACTGGCGCTAAGTGGCTTCTTCCCCCCTTAATAGGCTGATCTGCCCCAAGGGGGGCAGAACTGCCAAACAGTGCTTTGCCCCCTTTGGGGAGCGACCCTTGCCCAATTGGCTGCACCCTGACACATAAAATCATCAAAAAGAGAAATCTCTGTTGTCTAGTGGCCATTCTGATGTGATCGGGGAGCAGGAATGCTGAAAGAGATTTCGAGTGAAAGGAAAACCCTTTACTTTCCCCCAATGCCTCTTTTTGAGCAAACCCGCCCTCCCCCCCCCAAGCTGGAGGAGAAACTCACCTACTTTTTCCTCGATGCGTGGGAAGCAGATGGCTTCCAGCACGTCTGGCATCCTCTGATGATGTCAGTGCCCGACTGCGTGCTGATGTCATTAGGGGGGGGGTCGGGTGGAATGGGAAGCGATTCCCCTTCCAGCCTGCCCTGTGGGTTGGAGGGAGGGCACCTCGGGGAGCGCTAGCGCTTCCCCCAAGGGTCTATACCAGGACGTAATGATTACGTCTGTGGCACCTCAGTGCAGCGCAACCGGATGTAACCATTACATCTATGGTGGGGAAGGGGTTAATATATCTAGGTAATTTGCCTGAGATTTCCTTTATTCTGCTTGCAGTTTTAGATTATAATCCAGTTCTTCTTGACTGAGTGCACATCCATCATAGAATCCAACAAACCATTCTTTGCCGCCTCCAGAGTAGCAGCATCTCTCTGAAGCTCTTGCTTCCAACCACTGTTCTCTGCCAATTGATGTCTCAGTGCACTCAGCACCATCAGGCAGAACTGATTCATTTTAGAAACGGGGTCTTTGGTTGGCAGTCAGGTTACCCCCCGTCCAAGCAAGGACCCTCATTCTAGTCAGGGCAAAGGAGAAACACACCTGGTTAACCCCTGCTCACCCCCTTGGTAGCTTGGCACAAGCAGAAATGCTTCACTCAGAAGCAATGTGTAAAGTATTTGTACCAACATAGACAGTAATACATTGAAAACACTACAAAATGGACATCACACCAGTTTAGAAAAATAGGTAATATTTATCTAAATCAAACAAGACTAAAACAACAAAAATCCAACATACAACAAGTCAAGATATGAATTTTCAAAACAATAAGAATCTTACTCCATAGAAAACAATGGAAACGTTGATTTTACACAAAGTGCCTAGTTTGCATCAAAAATAAAGCTGCACAGGTGAGCATGCATCAGAAAAGTCAGTGATGCGTCGATTCCTTACTCGTAAGTGAAGCCTTGCGTCGTTTCTTCTCAGGTCGGGTAGGCACTGCGTAATTTTTCTCCCTCGCAAGAGAGCGATTCATCGATTTCCTGACAGGCCACCTCGGATCCGTGCAGGTTCACGATAACTTTGACGCCCAACTACGATGCATGAGCAATCCGGTCACACGGAATTAGAAAACTGTGCTGAGTGGGGTTTGCGTTGTTATCATCACCCGCAAGTGGGTGTTACATTGTTTCACCAGCCGCGATGTATCGATCTCCCAGCCGCAATGCAGGTGGGGCATCAATTTCAGCCACGAAGCAGGCGGTGCATCGTTTTTCAACCACATTGCAGGTGGTGCATCAAAGGTTTCCCTGCATGGTGTTCTGTGCATGGATTTCAGTCCTTGTTCTGCCAACTTCACCTCTAAAGGGCTCTGGGACTGGATGGGGCACCACTTGGCAGGGCAGGAGACTCAGCAGAGAGTCCAGGTGCTGGCAGAGGAAGTCTTTGATAGCCCTGAGACTTCAGAACAGGGGGCAAGCTCATTACAAGCACTTAGAGATTCTTCATAAGCAGGATTGCACCACAAAGTCTAGTCTTTGTCCCCTTTTCACAGGCAGAAGCAGCAAATGCAGGATAGCCCCACAAAGCACAATCACAGGCAGGGGCAGCACTTCTCCTCAGCTCTTCAGCTCTTCTCCTTGGCAGTGGTTACTCTTGATTCCAGAAGGAATCTAAAAATCTGGGGTTTGGGGTCCAATACTTATACCCCTTTCTGCCTTTGAAGTAGGCAAACTTCAAAGGAAAATCTCTGTTGTTTACAGGATCCTGCCTTGCCCAGGCCAGGACCCAGACATATACCAGGGGGTTGGAGACTGCATTGTGTGAGGGCAGGCACAGCCCATTCAGGTATAAGTGACCACTCGTCCCTCCAATCCACCCAGATGGCTCATCAGAATATGCAGGCTACACCCCAGGTCCCTTTGTGTCACTGTCTAGAGGAGATTCACAAAAAGCCCAACTGTCAGTTTGACCCAGACAGGGAATCCATAAACAGGCAGAGTACCAGAATGGTTAAAGCAAGAAAATGCCTACTTTCATTTTCAAACTAACTATCTAAAAACCAACTTCACTAACAGATGTATTTTCAAATTGTGAGTTCAGAGACTCCAAGCTCCATATTTCTATCTGCTCTCAAAGGGAAACTATGCGTTAAGATTATTTAAAGGCAGCCCCCATGTTAACCTATGAGGGAGTTAGGCCTTGCAACAATTAAAAACAAATTTGGCAGTATTTCACTGTTAGGACATGTAAAACAAACCTTTAACATATGTTGCATCCTGCCCATGGGGCTATCTAGGGCCACTATAGGGGTGCCTTACATGTATAAAAAGGGAAGGTTTGGGCCTGGCAAGTGAGTACACTTGTCAGGTCGTATTGGCAGTTTAAAACGGCACACACAGACACTGCAGTGGCAGATCTGAGCCATGTTTACAGGGCTACTCATGTGGGTGGCACAATTGGTGCTGCAGGGCCACTATTAGCATTTGATTTACAGGCCCTGGGCACCTCTAGTGCACTTTACTAGGGACTTACTAGTAAATCAAATATGCCAATCAGGGATAAACCAATCACAATTTACACAGAGCGCATATACACTTTAGCACTGGTTAGCAGTGGTAAAGTGCCCAGAGTCCTAAAGCAAACAAAAACTGGTCAGAAAAATTAGGAGGAAGGAGGCAAAACGTTTGAGGGTGACCCTGCAAAAAGGGCCAGGTCCAACAATTCACATCTGCCTAATTTGGCTTATACATTTTAAACAGCATCTCCAGGTCTTTCGAGAACTTTTCACAGATGTTAGCACATTGTTACTTGATGTTAATCAAAACAGAAAGGGAGCAGTGAGCATGAAACTCCACCCAAAACTGGGTTAGTTTCTCAGGGTACCTTGGACACCAGGAGGTTTGGATGGACCTAATGGAGCTGAAACCATTCTGGGGTTGGTTATGTTCCCTTCTAGTAGGGTCTTCATTTGGCATCTTGGGATGGATTGTTCCCTTTAAGAGCAGGGTCAGTGCTAATTTGTATAAGGTGGGTTTTTGATGTGGCACAGTGGGCAAAATGGGTCGGAATGGTACCTAGAGCAAAGAGGTTTAAACAATTTGCAAATATTCCTCCCATCCTCTGTTGTGCGTCAGGTGTTTGACTTTCTCATGAGAAATGCAAAAATGACTTTGAAAATAAAATACACTGATAGAACACCTACTGAGCTAGCTATTTTTTTGGTGTGCCAGGTTGACTACGAGGCAGGACCCAATCAAAGGGAGAATGCCTAAAGAACTACGTATAGCATGGGCTTGCAGAAACTCTGCAAACTAAAACATTTAGTAAATTCATAAGCAATATTAAATTCTGCATGAATAAACCCGAGCAAAGCAAAACAGTCTAACATCGTTTAATGAGAGATGTATTTTTTGATTGCAACACACGGAGTAAAACAAAGACAACTGCTAACCTTAAAACTTGAGGTCAGCTTGAACAAACAAGCTATGACCAGAATATGGAATTCAGAAGCACGTTTCATGTGACAGTGAACCAAACAGAAAATATTTTTTATTCACAATAGGAAATTATGAAATCAAATAAAAGAGGAAAGCAAGTCTACGAAGAAGATGAGCATGGGAATACTTTCCTGGCATGCTAAACAAAATAAAAGGTAAACAGCAATTCAATAAAATTCATTGAAAGCCTGACATTAAACACATGGCCAGTTATCCTGCCATTGCTAATCTGGTATTTCTTACATAATATCATAACATTTAGCAGTCAGAGGTAGGCCCTGTGTTATCAATCAATGTTTTTGGAAGCCCCTAAGCTTCCAAAAGTTCGAAGTGAGAGCAGGTAAGCATTGGTGCAACCTTTCACAGAGTAAGAAACTGTTCAAGTAAAAGGTATTTCTAATTTCAAAGGGAACATTGATCTAGCTTTACCGGTAAAGTGGCCTAAAGCGCTTTTTATATTATTGACAAATCACTTACAGAACAGTTTAATCATCTTTTATAGGGAGAGCATACACTTACATGTTCTGCATAGGCATACTGCTGAGTGAAGTCAGGAGCTTGCCAGAGGCCCTATGTGAGCTGAGGAGGAAGGCGTGAAGCTGATGTTTGCATGCAGTGTGTTTTAAAAGAGGACACTGATGTGCCAATAGTGCGGCAGTTGCATTGATAATATTGCTCAGAGGCCACATCATGTGGTGTACTCCAATGTCTACCCGTTCATGGTTACAGCAGGGGTGTTCTGCAAACTGCTTATAGCACAGAGCAGGGATGGGTTCTTAGAGTACATCACTGGCTGAAGGATGTCAATCTTGGGTTTCTTCTTTGCTTGCCAGTAAATATCATTACTTCTAGAATAGGGGCGTAAACAACTCCTGTAATGTGCACTTCTCAAGATCAGTCCTTCTCTGTCCTTCTCAGGGTCAGTCCATAGAATGTTACCTGAAGGTCCCAATCCAAGAGAAAGCAGGACCAATTTCCTATGATGTCAGTTCTTCTCGGAACCACAGATGAGACGTTCTCGGGAGAAGCATGCACCACAACAAGCTGTCCCTTTTTTGTGGTTTTCACCCCTTGCATTCCTTTTTGTACTTTGCTCTTTACAGCTGAAACCTGCCGCTGAATTTTGCCTCTGGATTTGTCAGACTCTTTTTAACCCTTTGTGATTTCTGAAAGAGTTTTGTGCTTAGATAATCTTATCTCTATTGAGCTTCTTCTTCAGTCAAGATTTACAATATAGCCAAAAAGGTTTTTCCCATAAGAGTATCAGACTGGAGAATGTCTAAAGGGGTGCATAATCATAAAGCACCTCAGAGGGTTGACTCGCCTGCTGCATTTCATTGATTGATATTCTTTATAAAAAAGCTTAGTGGGTTAATAC
The DNA here is from genome assembly GCF_031143425.1 of Pleurodeles waltl. Classification (NCBI taxonomy): domain Eukaryota; kingdom Metazoa; phylum Chordata; class Amphibia; order Caudata; family Salamandridae; genus Pleurodeles; species Pleurodeles waltl. The sequence goes on from NC_090437.1 coordinate 1,236,527,819, forward strand.
CGCTGTGGCACAGATCTGAGACTAACCTGCAGGTCATAAATGACACTACAGTAAGTCATGTGAATGATGGAAGAAGCTGTCATTGTCTTGAAAGGCATATCGTTTTATTTTTTAAGGTAGGTTACGCAGAGATCGACGTATCTCACAAAAATAGAAGTTGATAAAGTCAAAAACTCTTTCAAACCTCAGTTTGTGTGTTAGCAATGGGTGAGCTGACTTGCTGGGTTTAGCTTTGTGTCACCTTTGATTAATCTCATGGACAGTCGTCCAGCTGGACTACGACTGAACGATGACTTCTCTCAGTTGGAACATAGTTTAGACAAAATGAAAAGGCACTTGCAGATGGAACATTTTGCAGAGGAAGTAAGAGCCCCCTCAGCTGTTCCACATGATGAAGTACACAACTAAGGTGTGTTGGCCTCTCTTACGGCGCCTCAGTGTGGGACCTCCGCCAAGGGATGACCCGGAAACGGTATCTGGCTCAAGACAAGGTGCAGAACCGGAATTTGTCTAGGTCCTCCTCCGTGCTAACAGTGCATGCGTGCAATTTGGAAATGTTTCTCCTTGGTATTGATGTCAGCATAAAGGCTGTTTAAGAAGAGATGATGCAAACTTAAAGGGCTTTAGTAAAACACGCTGAGGGGGGTGTTTTTATGGCAGAGTCCTGAACTTTGCAGTCAACAAATCGTGAAGTGTCAAACTACATAATTTATATAAGCACAATCTTCGAGCAAATGAGCCAAAGCATGTTTTGAAAATGACAAATCAAAATCAAAATAAGTAAGCATTGACAATGCCAACAGGTCTGGTTTCTGAATAACCTGGTAATTAAATAAATCGAAATATTTTCAACTCATTTTCATCCCGGGTCGATGCATTAAAAAATTCTTTTTAAAGTGTATAAGGCACTTTGTCGCCGCCTGGCGCTCTGCGGAAGGAGCGGCCCGGCGGTAACCATGAGAGGAGGCAGAGGGAGGAGGGATGCGGGGGCTGCCGAGATGCTCACCGAGTGTGTAGGCGTGCGCATTGCGTGACTAAGCGCTCACCAGACAGCTACAACTGTTTGTCTGCGAAACGTAAAAGGAAAATCCCTTGATGTTACTTTGACTGATACATGTATTTTCCTCAAAATTATATATCTTATGAGATTTACAATAGACGCTTAGAACAACTTTTTCCGAGTGCGAAGGCATACTTCGCGTGGAACTGGCGATGCACAATCTTTCATCCTTTGAGCACAATTTCAGTGCAGATTTTCAAACAACACTGCACTGCTCGAATTTTTGTAAATCTGCCTTTCCACAACTGTTCCACCTGCTGCTGCTGTCTTTGACCTTCAGCAATGTTGTCAAGCCTACATACCCTTTTCTGCATGCCAACAAAGTGGGGACTCGCCCTGCACCTGGGTGTTTGCAAGGTCAAACCAAGCGGCCAAGCAGTTGTATGAAGCCAGCATCACCATCCACTCACTGATTCTATGTCAGGACCGGAGGCTCCGATTATGCTTTCTCTTTCTTTACTGACTTAAAACAGCAGCCAATCACAAACAAGTTTAACAAAGAAATACATATCCCATGATGCTCTAGTCAATGTCACATGGTCCAATCACCTATCACGACCTCTGCCCATATAAAACCTGACCCTCGATGTCACTTCCTCTTTCTTTGCTGCTTTGCAGCAGATAAGTGCATTTTATGTTTATTCATCATTGCAAATGTTTATTTTTCGATTGTTATTGCTTATTTATTAAAATGTTTGGCGTCGCGATTTAGCGCGCCTCTATATGTGTGTTTGCGCACCTTTGCGCTTCCGTTTTCGGCATTTTTGCCGTGTTTTTATGCCAGATTGTGGAGCAGGAGCGTACTGCGTGTTCCACGCAGCATCTCTTCTATATTTATTGCCGGCTCACGCGCGCACGCTCAACTCGTTCCAGAGCCGATCCTTCGTGTTTTAGAACGATCGGCTCGCGTGTTGAGACACGTGCGGACGGCCACCTGTGTCCTTCCCTCGACAATCTAAAGTATTTATTGCTCCCTGACGCCCCGTTCTCTAAATAGGAATAAGGTTGTAAAATTGAAATTAGGCTTCTGCCTAGAGTGCCGGCAGGCAGCTCCCTCCACGTTTTATTGTGGGCACAATCGAATCCTTTGCCTGCTTTGGGGTTTTTGCACTCCCCCCTGATACTTAGAGTATTTATTTGATTCCCACACTTAAGTAAGTGTAGACACACAGATTTTTACATCTGATTTAATAAGTATTGAGTTCAAATGGCTCAGTGGAATGAACAAGAAGGTGAATATTACACTGAAGAATTGGGAAGCCAATTAGAAGTGGACTTAGTGGAAGCCCTTGATACTAGGGTACAACAATCAGTTAACGATGTGCTGGTAAAAGCTCTAGGCCCATTCTCAGGCCAATTATTTGACTACGCACGCTCTCAAGGATGGGTGCAAGGCCAAGCCCCACTCCAGGAGGGAAAAAAGGCAAAAGGAAAAGCAAAACATTTGGAAGAGTCTTCCCCTGTTCTTAGTGACCTTCATGCGGATGCCTTTGAGAAGCTATGTAAAAAACACAGCGGAGAGCATAATAACAGCTCAAAAAAGGATACTACCTTCTCTCCTTCCTCATCAGACAAAAATTCCTCTTCCGAGGACTCAGACGACTTAGGGTCCCCAGTGCCTAGTAATAAAGCTAAAAAAGTCATCCCTCCTTCATTAGTACTTGATTTCGATCCTTCGGAAATCATTCACCCCAGAGCTTCGAATTGGATTCCTCCTCCCGAGGTAGCTCAGTATGTGTAAACTAATATCAGAAAAGGTTTTGATAAAGAAGTTCGCTCTCGCCTAAAGGCAGAATTCCCCAGACCAGATTTAGAAGGCAGAGTCTCAGAGACTCCGGAAATAGACCCAACCATGGTCACATTTATGAAAAAATTCTCCAAAGATCCTAAGAGAGGATTAGATAGATCGTGGCGGAACTGCCAAGATAAACTTTTGGACCTTTCTGGCCCCTTGACTAAGATTCTCGAAATGGCGTACGTGGCCAAGGAGTCAAGCACCCCGGTGGACACTGACATCCTGATTGGTTGGGCTCAAAGAGCTGTTTGTCAGTTAGGGAACACTAACTGCGCTATCTCCTCTGAACGTAGGAAGTCTATATTGATGCGTATTGACCAAAAACTATCCGATCTAGCATCTTCGGAAGCGGGTCCTTCAGCTGATGGCCTTCTATTTGGTTTGTCTTTTATTAAAGAGCTAGCCAAGTTCTGCTCCACATTTTCATCTCTCGATAAAGCCCAAATGTCACTTAAAAAAGTCTTTAAACGAGGCCTTTTTACCAGGGCCGGTCGTTACGGCGGACGCATGGCCGGCCGAGGTTCATACATCAGTCCCCAGAATTATTACCCCAGGGGCAAAGGTGGTTGGTATGGAGAACAAGACACCACTTTCTATCCCACTCGCCACAGAGGAGGACGCCAACGTTTCAGCAGAGGTACTCGCAGAGGGCAACAAGGTACCATTCAGGACTCAAATTTCTCAGGTGAGCATTATTCCTTTTTCTCAGGTCACTCTTGGGGGCAGAGTGGCATTGTTTATAAAAAATTGGAGAAAGATTACCGGGGATCCCTGGGTTCTTCAATCGGTTTTGGGTTTTCACCTAGAGTTTGTCAGTACTCCCACTCAGGTCAACCCTCCGCTTCAGATGTGTTTTTCCCTAGAAAATCAGGCTTTTATAGACAAAAAAGTCCAGGCCTTATTAGAAAAAGGCGCAGTACAATATTCCACCCCTCATCCTTACGGTTTTATCAGCCCTATCTATGTGGTGGACAATAAAGGGGGAGGTCACCGCCTAGTCTTGAATTTAAAGGACTTCAACCAATGGATACTATATCAACATTTCAAAATGGAGGGCATTCATATGCTAAGGGACCTTCTAGAAGAAGGGGACTGGATGGTTCGTCTAGACCTAAAAGATGCCTATCTGTCAATCCCAATCTTTCCTCCACACAGGAGGTTCCTCCAATTTCAATGGAAGGGTCAGTGCCTGGAATTTCTGGCACTCCCCTTCGGCCTGTCATCAGCACCTTGGTGCTTCACGAAGCTGATGAGACCGGTCATGGAATGGCTAAGAGCCAAGGGCGTCTGTTTGATCATTTATCTGGACGATATTCTCTTGATGGCTCAAGCAACCCAGACCCTGCTATCGCATTTGAATTGGACCATCAATATTCTGCAAGATTTAGGTTTCCTTATCAATGCGCAGAAATCATTGTTGAATCCGACACAAATAATAGATTTCCTGGGGTTTCGGATAAACTCAATCTCATGTCAACTTCTTCTTCCCTCTCAAAAGATTCGCAACATCAAGAGGGAATTGAGGTCCCTTTTGACCAGGTCGACGGTTTCCTTACGGAACATAGCCAGAGTAGTGGGGATGTTAGCCTCTTCCATTCAAGCAATATTTCCAGCCCCCTTACATTACAGAGCCCTTCAGAGACTCAAGATCAGGCACCTACAACAGGGTCTGAGCTATTCAGAACAGATCCCATTGACTATGGAAGTAAAATCAGAGATACAGTGGTGGCTACAACATATGGAAGCCTGGAACGGCAGAGCGATTTTCGTGTCTCTTCCGAACGTGGTGATCGAATCCGATGCCAGCCGTTGGGGTTGGGGAGCACGTTGCAACTCTTTAGTGACAGGAGGCAGATGGTCAGAATGGGAACAGACCCTACACATCAATTGCCTAGAACTTCTGGCAGGTTCCTTTGCAATAAAGAGTCTCTCCCCTCAGAAGACAGATTGTTGCATACTTCTACGAATGGACAATGTTTCAGCAGTGAGGTATGTCAACAAATTGGGGGGAACGAAATCCAAAATCCTGGCAGAGATTGCCAAGGAGTTTTGGCATTTCTGCCTGACACAACGCATAGTAGTCATTGCGGAATACCTTCCTGGGGACCAGAACATAGTTGCGGACTGGAACTCCAGATATCTGACAGACTCCAGCGACTGGAAACCGGACCCAATGATTTTTTCCCAGATAATCAAAGAGTGGGGCAATTGCGAGGTAGATCTGTTTGCTTCCCACCTAAATTGCCAGATTTCAAAATTCTTCAGTTGGCGACCAGATCCCTGTGCAATGAAGACGGATGCATTTCTTCAGGACTGGTCTCAGTTTCAAGGTTATGCGTTTCCACCGTTTCTTATGATTGCCAGGGTGTTGTCTCAAGCCCAGAGACAGAAAGCTCAGATCGTGTTAGTGACTCCCTTCTGGAGGGCACAACCGTGGTTCCCAGTAGTGCTGAATTTAGCTTGTGCCTCTCCTCTTCTCATTCCTCCTCGTCGGAATCTTCTTCTGAATCCGGAGGGCCATCAACATCCAATGATCTCGTCAGGAAAACTGATTCTGCTAGCATGGATGATTTTAAGGTCAAGATGGAGTTTCTCAGGCCTTTCGCAACAAGTGAGGACTTCATTAAACAAGCCTGGGCGGGTAGTACCCATAAAAGATACGATTCAGCCTGGCGCAGATGGAGTAATTGGTGTGATGGAAGAGGTTCCAATCCGATGGAAGCACATATCGAGTTAGTCATTAACTTTCTAGCAGAACTAGCCAATTTTGGTTTAGCTTACCGGACGATTAATAATTTTAGATCAGCCATTTCAGCGGGACATATCCCGGTTGAGGGTAAACCTGTAGGTGAGCACACTTTAGTATGTAAATTACTAAGGGGCATTCGCCTGTCTAAACCGCCTCAGGCAAAATACTCTGTATTATGGGACGTTAATGTTGTCCTAAGATTTCTGGATTCCTGGCCTGCTAATAAGGATTTATCTGGCAAAGAACTATCGGCCAAATTAACCATGTTGTTATGTCTCATTTGCTGTAAAAGAGTGTCAGATGTCAGAGCGTTAGATTTATCTGGTAGAGTATACTCACCAAATGGGGTGACTTTCACAATATCTAGAAGGACTAAAACGAATTACAGGTCAGTAACATATCCAATGTATCCTGATAATTCTAAGTTATGTGTTGTTCATTGTTTAAAAGAATATGAAAATGTCACAGAAAGTTTTAGACAAGATGTTAACGGACAATTATTGATATCATTGCAAAAACCATTTAAACCAGTTGCATCAGCTACTTTAGCTAGATGGATGAGATGGTTAATGAATGAAGCTGGTATAGATACCAAAGTATTTGGAGCTCATTCAGCTAGAGGGGCTATGGCATCCAAGTCTTATGCCTTAGGTTCTCGTATAGAAGACATTATGAGAGCTGCAGATTGGTCTACAGAGAATACGTTTCGTAAATTTTATCACAAGCCTGTGATGGATGTAGCATCTGTAGTAATGGGACGGCTTTAAACTAGCATAATTGGAGCCTCCGGTCCTGACATAGAATAAAAAAAATTCTAGCTTAATCGTCAAGAATTTTCAATTCTATTAAGGACACGGAGTCGAGGATTATCCCACCCATAAAAAATGTTATTATTGAACAGATTTGTTATCTGATGTGATTATTGTTTATTATTCCCTCCCACTGGATACCAGTTATGTATATATTATTTATGAGAATTTGTTTTCCTTTGAGAATATTACCTACCTGTTTTATCTCATAGGTTCTGATCAGAAGAACTCCTGAGTCCAGGATCTTGGTAAAGTCTTGTACCTTCATTTCGATGGAATTGTTTTCCTTTTCAAGTTGGAGTCTCCAAACTCATGTTACCTGTTAAAAAGAGGACTATCCGAACTCTGAGTTACAGTTGATGTAAGAAGTTTCGATTTCAATGTGAACTATATCTGCCTTGACCAAAGAAAGAGGAAGTGACATCGAGGTTCAGGTGTTATATGGGCAGAGGTCGTGATAGGTGATTGGACCATGTGACATTGACTAGAGCATCATGGGATGTGTAGTTTTTTGTTAAACTTGTTTGTGATTGGCTGCTGTTTTAAGTCAGTAAAGAAAGAGAAAGCATAATCCTCGCCTCCGTGTCCTTAATAGAATTGAAAATTCTTGACGCGTAAGCTAGAATTTTTTTTATTGTCACCGTCCCTCAGGCTCGACTAATAACTAGGAAGAACGCCCATCACTCAGTGGCTTGATGCTATTTTCATATTGACAAATAGTTGGTGTTGTTGCTTGACACCTAGTACTAACAGTGATGGGCAAACACCATAACTATTCCAAGAGGTGGGCGTTGTGGACAATGTAACTATCAATATTGCCAGAGAATGTCTTTGACTTGGACAGACAGAGGCTCCCACGTGAACTGTTATCAATCACCGCTTGTCCTGACTGGCATGATATCCAGAGGAGGCATTACTGAGGCCTCACAACAACAAAATTCATCACAATTAGACAACAACAAAATTAAAACAAAACAGTCAAAATTTAAAACATGTCATTTCAGGTAATGGCTGTTTTTAAAATCTGTACCAGTAGACCTTCTTTTAAGTAATGATCACTATCAAAGTGTGTTGGTTCACTCATTCCTCATACACAGCTTTGGAGAGTTCCCTAAATCTCAAGGAGTTAAGAGTCCATGAAAGAGGTTGCTCAGTATGTGAGATGTTCCTTCTATGGCTAAGGTAAACAACTCACTTCAGGTAACTATGGATATTCTCTCCAGTTCTGAGCTTTTCACCACAACTCATTGATTTGAGATGTTAGTTCAATTAGTTCAATGGAAGCAAAACAAGAATACAAAACCCATAATGCATTAGGCTATCACACAAAAGTCCAAGACTGGTATCTGTATCCGTAATGACCTGAAGTGAGGTGGCCACCTGTAGGAGGCTGGCCTGGCTTATAGTGGGTACCTGATAATGCTTACATCTTGTGCCAGGTCCAGTTATCCCTTATTAGTAGATGAGTAGTGTTCTAGCATTTTAGGCTGATAGAGGTAGCTATAGCAGAGCAGATTAGGCTGAACTAGGAGACATGCAAAGCTCCTACTATACCACTTATATAATATAGCACTATATCATAAGAATCACAATGCTCAGAGTTACTAAAAATAAAGGTACTTTATTTTAGTGACAATGTTCCAAAAATATCTCAGAGGATATACTCCCTTGGGAGGTAAGTAGAATACACAAAATATACACACAAACCAAAATCAGGTAAGTAAACAGTTAAAAAAGTAGTGCAAACAGTGTAGAATACAATAGGATGCAATAGAAACCATATACTAAGAAGGTGGAATGCGAACCAGTTAGGGACCCCAGGCCTAGTGTAGTGTGTAGAGGGTCGCTGGGAGTGTAAGAAAACAGTAAGGGTGTCCAAGATACCCCACACCAAGACCCTGAAAAGTAGGAGTAAAGTTACCCTACTTCCCCAGAAATACACTAAAGTCGAGATAGGAGATTCTGCAAAGACCACAACTGACTGCAAAGCACTGAAGACGGATTCCTGGACCTGAGGACCTGTAAAGGAAGGGGACCAAGTCCAAGAGTCACGAAAGTGTCCAGGAGGGGCAGGAGCCCACTAAACCCCGGATGAAGGTGCAAAATGGCTGCCTCTGGGTGGAAGAAGCTGAAGATTCTGCAACAACGGAAGACGCCAGGAACTTCTCCTTTGCACAGAAGATGTCTCACGGAATGCTGGAGGATGCAGAGTTGTTTCTATGCAGAAAGACTACAAACAAGCCTTGCTAGCTGCAAAGATTGTGGTTGAAGAAAAAGGGTGCTGCCAGGGGCCCGGGAAGGACCAGGAGGTCGCCATTTGGAAGAGGAGACAGAGGGGGCCCTCAGCAATACAGAGAGCCAATGCAGAAGAAGGCGACACCCGCAGAAGTACTTGAACATGGGTTCAAGAAAACTGAGCATGGCGGTCATCTCAACACTACAAAGGAGGGTCCCACGAAGCCGGAGGTCAACTCAGTGAGTTGAGCAATGCAGGACGGAGTGCTGGGGGCCTGGGCTGTGCTGTGCATGAAAGATTCCTTGCAAAAGTGCACAGAAGCACTAGCAGCTACAGTTCATGCAGTACACAGGATTATTGTCTGGTGTGGGGAGGCAAGGACTTACCTCCACCAAATTTAGACAGATGGACCACTGGACTGTTGGGGTCACTTGGTTCCAGGGACCATGCTCGTCACGATGAGATGGGACCTAGAGGACCAGTGTAGTAGAAGTTGGGTGCCTGCGGTAGCAGGGGGAAGATTCCGTCAACCCACAGAAGATTTTTTTTCAGCTCCCAGTGCAGGGTGAAGGCAGACAGCCCCCAGAGCATGCACCACCAGGAAACAGTCGAGAAATCCAGTAGGATTAGGCGCTACAATGTCACTGGTAGTCTTCTTTCTAATTTGTTGCAGTTTTGCAGATGCCGTGGAGCAGTCAGTGGTCGATCCTTGGCAGAAGTCGAAGAGGGAGGTGCAGAGGAACTCTGGTGAGCTCTTGCATTCGTTATCTGAAGAAAAGCACACAGGAGAGACCCTAAATAGCCCTCAGAGGAGGATTGGCCTCCTAGTCAGGTAAACACCCATTAGGAGGGGTCTCGGACATCACCTGCTGGCACTGGCCACTCAGAGGCCTCCATTGTGGCCTCACACCTCTGGATTTAAGATGGCAGAGGTCTGGGACACACTGGAGGAGCTCTGTGCATCACCCCTGGGGTGGTGATGGACAGGGGAGTGGTCACTCCCCTTTCCTTTTTCCAGGTTCGTGTCAGAGCAGGGCTGGGGGTTCCCTGAACTGGTGTAGACTGGTTTATGCAAGGAAGGCACCATCTGTGCCCTTCAAAGTGTTCCCAGAGGCTAGGAGAGGCTACTCCTTTCAGACCCTTAACACCTATTTCCAAAGGGAGAGGGTGTAACACCCTTTCTCAGAGGAAATCCTTTGTTCTGCCTTCCTGGGACTGGGCTTCCCAGACCCCAGGAGGGCAGAAACCTGTCTGTGGGTTGGCAGCAGTGGTAGATGCAGTGAAAACCCCAGAGAGCTGGTTTGGCAGTACCCGGGGTCCATGCTGGAGCCCCGGGGATGCATGGGATTGGCACCCCAATATCAGATTTGGCATGGGGGGACAATTCCATGACCTTAGACATGTTACATGGCCATATTCGGAGGTACCATTGTTAAGCTACATATAGGTATTGACCTATATGTAGTGCATGCGTGTAATGGTGTCCCCGCACTCACAAAGTCCGGGGAAATGGCCCTGAACTATGTGTGGGCACCTTGGCTAGTGCCAGGGTGCCCTCACACTTAGTAACTTTGCACCTAACCTTCACCAAGTGAGGGTTAGACATATAGGTGACTTATAAGTTACTTAAGTGCAGTGAAAAATGGCTGTGACACAACATGGACGTTATTTCACTCAGGCTGCAGTGGCAGTCCTGTGTAAGAATTATCTGAGCTCCCTATGGGTGGCAAAAGAATTGCTGCAGCCCATAGGGATCACCTGGAACCTCAATAACCTGGGTACCTAGGTACCATATACTAGGGAATTATAAGGTGTTCCAGTGTGCCAATTAGAATTGGAAGAAATGGTCACTAGCCTGCAGTGACAATTTTAAAGGCAGAGAGAGCATAAGCACTGAGATTCTGATTAGCAGAGCCTCAGAGACACAGTTAGGCACTACACAGGGAACACACATTCAGGCCACAGCTATGAGCACTGGGGTCCTGGCTAGCAGGATACCATTGAGACAGGCAAAAACAAACTGACACACAAGTACAAATGGGGGTAACATGTCAGGCAAGATGGTACTTTCCTACACCACCCTAATAACTTCTGACCTAGCAAGGACAACTGTTGAGAAGTACTGCGGCACAGCAGCAAAAAATGTGAGTACTGGCGTAGAATATGTGTTACACCAGGAGCAGCATTTGAAAACATGGTCTATAGGAGCATAATTTTCTTAATAATGCAACTGTGAACTTTTGTAGCTACATTGACCCTGTGAAAAGGACAGTTTATTTGAGGTACGGTGAGGCTATTTTAGACTTTACACGGGCACATTATTTAGCCCTGGACCTGAGGCCTGTGCCCTCCTACCTAGTCACATTTTGAATTTATTCTTTTTATTATTTTAGCAAAGCTTCATTTTAGTGAAGATGTTTTTATTCCTTTTATCTGTTGTCCTTCCATGCAGAATCTGTTATTCATTTCTTTGCATGATAGTTTCATCCTGTGCTCAACCCAAGGCTGAAAATCTCATGCAATGTTTACCGGGTATTGCCGGGCCAAAGGGTACATTGTCTACCCTACACAGAAAAATATGTGTTGTCCCATCAGAGCAGTTCTTAGAACAACAGATATGTTATTATTAAACATCACACTGCCCACATCATCTTGGAGGGGACATTCCTGCTAGCTGGCCATTTCATGCTGCACGTTGTTGCAGTTTCTGCTGAAATCTTTTGGTTCCTCTTCATCTACATGGGAGGACTTCCAGCAGACTAACAGACCTCTTCTTTACCTCTGAACACAGCTTTGGGGGTTGGGCTTCCTTCCCAGGACCAGAAGGGTGGATTAGGGCTATCACTGCTACTAGCTCTCATGTTGAATCTTAGTAGCCTAGGTAGGGATAATAGACACACTATTGTGACAATATGGTGGGACTCTTCTTGTGTTTCACTCTCTTGGTCACTGCTGTAATAATGCTGAGTTTCACTATCCTCATGATCACAATTGATGCCTTTTTACATAGAATGCAGTTGATTCAATAAAACCTACTGAACCAAGATCCTAATTCTGTTCTGTCTTTGCATGTATGAAACTTGTATAGTTGAGAGAAAGAGGTATGATATGTTCCACAACGACTTCCCTGAGGAGTCTGAATGTCATGTGAAAGGCTGCCACAAATCACTTTTACTTCTGGTATTGGTGAGGTGCTGCTAGCTAGCCGGAAAGGGTTAGGCCAACAGCTGTCACACTGTGTGGGATCAGACTCAATTCCCCATGCTCGGTGGTGCTGCTGCCCAAAATCTCGTTAGTATAACAGGAGTCTACAACAGAGGTTATGGGACCCATGACAGTTTAGCGAGTCATCTGTGGCCAAGGTGGTGTAGCTCGTCTTTTTACCCATTTACCCATCCTCTTTTTACCCATTTACCCATTGTCAAAATCTCTTTTCCAGAAACTTATGCAATATGTAGGGTTCATGTGTGTCCATTTATCACCTTATGGTTACATAGCATGGACTAGTTAACCTAGTTCACGTATCTCCATAGAGATTTGTTTGAGTGAGAACTTTTGAAACTAAATTAAAAATAAGCTAGTGAACAGTTTCATATAGAGCACAGCATCTGACAGGGTTCCCAAGTCCTGCTCTAAAATCTAAAATGAATGAATTAGAGTATCAGGTGCAAACATATTATGTGTCTGACTAAAAAAGTATAGAAAATTTGCTGTGATGAGATCGTCAAAAAATAAGATCCACTGATTGCAAGTTGCAGCAGGACTATCTTTCTGCCTCTTGTTTAAGGGTGCTGAAGTAGTGTAGTTTTTCAACCCGAAATACTTCAAAGTCTCATCAAATCTACGAAAACCATGTGAAGGACACAAAGTTGCGAGCATTTTACTGTGCAAGTTCAATCTGTGCTGAGTCACGCAAGAGGCACCGCTATACAAAGGTATGTCCTCGAGTGAAAACTTATACAGAGGTACCATGGGAGATGGTTTCAGAAGTGCACTTAAGTTCAAAATGCTTATGAGTTACCAATGCAAAATAGTTATTTGCAAGACCAAGCTAAGCAAAGTCAACACACACATGCAAAATGCTCCTCTGGATTACTGGCCGCCTGGTTTCATCAACTAGTGAAAATTAAGCAAATGCATTGAAAAGTAGAACATTTAGCCAGCTACGGGTAGGCCAATAACCATAGGCGTCAAGTTGCTATAAGTGATTTCCACAGCCCTACACTTTGTGCAAGTCTGAGCTTTGAGCTATTTATCAGCTTTTGTTTCAAGATTAATAAATTGACCTGTGGGCTGGTATGTGCATATGTTATCCTGTGAGTTAGAAGTAGTCCTGGGTGAAATTTCAATTACGCTGGCATAATTTTGATAATTTTGCATTACGCTTGTTATGCAAAATTCCTAAAATGACATCATTATGTCTCGTCCCATTATTATGTCGTGTTTGAAGCAAAATTATAGCCCCACCGGGTGTCCCAAGTACACCACAGAACCCTGCCTTATTTGACACTTACTTGCCTTAATAGTGAGACCTGCCTTCTGCAGGGCCTCTAACACTTTGCAGAGGTGCTGCAAGTGTTTCTCCCAAGTGGAGCTGAAGACAGCAATGTCATCCAGGTAGGCCGAGTTAACCAACTTCTGAAAGGTACAGGGGCAGTTTCCATCCCAAAGGGCATCTTCCTAAACTGGTAGAACCCATCTGGGGTACAAAATGCAGACATCTACTTGCCCCCCTCAGTCAGTGAAATCTACCAATATCCAGATGTTAGGTCAAATGTGCTGAGATATTTGGTGACCCCTAACCAATGAATGAGCTCATCAGCTCGGGGGATGGGATGCGCGTCAGTCTTCGTAACCACATTGAGTCCACAATAGTCCACAAAGAACCTGAGTTCTAGTGTGGCACCAGGAGCAGCAGCCTTTGGTACCAAAACCACAGGGCCAGCCCAATGGCTACTGGAAAACTCAGTAACCCCTAATGCTAACATCTTGGACACCTCATCCTTGATGTTAGCCCTGATCTTGTCAGTCACCCTGTAAATCTTGTGTTTTACAGCTGGACTGTCCAGAGTGTCCACATCATATGTACACAAATGAGTGACCCCTGGCACCAAGGAAAACAGTGAGGCAAACTGTCCTAATTCTTGGCGACAGTCCCTCTGTTGCTCTGGGGTTAGGGAAGGATAGCGGTTCACACCCTCCACAGGCCCATCTTTTTCCTTAGCAGATAGGAGGTCAGGAAGAAGCGTATTCTCTTCCTCCACCTCATCATTTGTTGCTAGGAGCATTGTCAACTCACACCTCTCAAAGTGAGGTTTGAGGGGGTTCACATGCAGGACCCTTAGAGGGTTTCAGGGAGTCCGCAAGTTCACCAGGTAGGTGACAGCACTCTTGCCCTCCACCATCTCAAAAGGCTCAGTTCACTTGTCCTGGAGAGCCGTGGGCTCCACTGGGGCCATCACCCACACTTTACGATCTGGCTGAAGCTCAACCAGAGTGGCATTCTGGTCAGACCAGCGTTTCATGTCTTCCTGGCTTGCTTCCAGGTTCTCCTGAGAAAGCTTCCTGAAGCAGGCTGTCTGGTTCCTAAAAGCCAGCATGTAGCTAAATACATCCTGGGGGGCTTACTGGAGGCCTTCTCCAAGCCTTCCCTAACCAGACTCAGGGGTCCGGTCACAGGATGTCCATACAAAAATTCAAAGGGGTTAAAACCAGGTCCCTTTTGTGGCACCTCCCTGTGAGCAAACAGAAGGCATGGCAAGAGGACGTTCTACTTATGCCTTTAGGGCTCTGACCAGCCCACAATCATGCCCTTCAGGATGCGGTTGAATCTCTCAACCAGACCATTTCCTTGGGGGTGGTAAGGAGTGGTGAACTTGTATGTCACCCCACACTTCTTCCACAGAGACTTCATATAAGTAGATATGAATTTGGTACCCCTATCAGATACCACCTCCTTGGGAACCCCATGCGGGTAAAAACTCCCATCAATGCTCGGCCCACCACAGTGGCTGAGATTCCCGCCCACGGGAAATCACCGGCTCAAGTTAAGCACTGGGAGTACCCCATGCAGGTACACTGCAAGGACAACCCAATAAAAAATGTGAAGCGAAAGACCCTTACTTTAACCCACTTTTCAGCAGTTGTGGCCACTTCAGTGACAATTATTTCTTACCTCTTTTGGCCTCCACAAAATACAGGACACCTTCAGTTCCTCTCTCAGTGGTTTCAAGGAACACAACTTGCATTTCAACCACAATTTCAGACATTTACATGTTACTGACTCAATTTCAACTGATACCGTGCCCAGCACCCAGATTTCCAGCAAACACTGCACTCGAATTTATCAGCTTGAAAATCTTTGGGTAAATTTGCATGAAGTTTGGGCTGGAAGATCATCACAGACCAGTGACAAAACTTGAGGGGGCTCCACTGCACAGACATGTAGGGTCCCCCACTCCAGACTCACACAGGAGCTCTCAGGCCAAGGTACTGTGCCGAGGAGGGCTCCTGGATCTCGGGGCCCCTCCCCGGCATCGCAGGGGCTTCAGGGGCCTTTGTGACGTCTCTGTCTCAGACTTACCTCTGAATGACCACCTCCTTCTGCACAGGGACACTATGCATTGCTCCCCCACCAGGCAACAGCCTACCCTGCCTCTGATACCTTCGCTGAATCATAAGCCTTGTAGCACTGTATTAAGAAGTGTGGCTATCACCCAACTCAAAAATGCTGACAGCTTTAAGAAGGGTACTTGATATGTCTTGAAGTCAGTGACACGAAAGGGATCCTATTTTGATTTCACAAGGATGCCGTAAATCAGGGACAATATGATCCCACCGCCCTGAATTCTAAAGTGGCCAGGTATATTTGTAAAAGAGCTACCTATATTCATTCCAAACACATGTGTCCAGTTTAAACCATCCTGAAGCTAGGACTGGGATTTCCACTTTGACACTCATTCCAAGCCTCATATCCCGAAGAGTGACAGGTTTCCACATTGCTGCGTCATCAAATGCTAGCCTAAGCAAATTGGACGTACACAGGTGGGTGTATTTGTTTAATCTCGAAGGTAATCATGATATGTATTCACTTCGTGCTCTTTGTACAAACAACTGTGAGGCAAGCTCTGGGATGTCATAAGTTTTCCTAGGATTCGAAAGCGCGTTATGCTCTTTTGTTGACAGAAAGGATAAACTTGAACATGTCTCTTGCTTTCTGCTTTTCTTTCTCGCGCTGCTTATCTCTCGCTCTTTTTCTGTTTCTTCCTTTTCTTTTGGGCTATCGCTTTCTTAAGCCCACCCTCTCTTTAAATTTCACAACGGCAATACCACGGTCTGTCTCTGCCAGTGCCCTTCTTCTTTGTGTCCTCCTGTCTCTTACACTCTCTGTTTTTAATTTTCCTCTTCAATCTCTACATTTCATCTGTCAGCCTTTCACCTCCTCTAAATGCCCCTTTGTCTCGGTTTATTTTTAACTGTATTTTTAATTTCTGGGTATTCTCTCTCTCTTCTCTCTATCCCTCTATCTGTCTCTTTCCATGTCTCTCTCCTCTCTCTCTCACCAACTGTGTGCCTATGTCTCTTTTTGTGACTGTATTCATACCTCCGTTCTGTTTCTCTCCTGTACCTTTCTGTCTCATTAATCCTCTGTGGCTTATCGCTCTCTCTGGTTATTTTTTTTTGTTAGGCCCACCACCTCACCAGTCTACTGTAACACAAAGCCCGCGTGAATAAAACAGCAGCACAAATAAAGACGAAACTAAAATTGACAGACCCTTAAATTAGCTAATGCCACTCGATCTGAGTTTTATCACGTTGTGGGTACATAAACTAAGTAAACTTATTAAGGAAGGAATAGCAATGGTAAGGAACCATTAAGAGTGAAGAGAGGATTTAAAAATTACAGAACAGTCTCTTTGGAAGCAGTAACAATCCTTTCCCACATTACAACCCTAGGAACATATCACACATGCACCCATGCGTCTCAGCCCCTCACTCACTAAACGCCGCTGTAATCAGAAGTAGACAAAGCACAACATAAGCATGGACGTCATTTAGGGGTCGCCAGGGGTCGCAACTGCGAACCCTGACTTGACCTTTGCGACCCCTGGCACTGCTTTTGCGACCCCCCTGGCTTCAGAGGTGGCAAATTCAGTGTCAGAAACACAGTGGCAGCTCGTCCTTATGGACGTCAGTTGGGGCTCTGCTCTCTTTTTCTGTCAATTTCTTATTACACTAAAAGTGAATACTAAATATTATTACTGTTAGTGTAATAAAAATGTGAATATGCCCTCCCATGGCAGCTGAGGTAAGTAAAAATGATTTTAAATGTATGTTGTATGCATGCATGCGGGTGAGAGTGTTTATGTGAGAGTGTGAGTCTGTGTGTATGTGTGAGTATGTGTCTGTGAGTGAAATTGGAAGTCAAAGGGCGCGTGATGTCACTTCAGCTAACCCTGGCATTTTGGTGAATTGACGCCCATGAACTGGAGTCTGGCTGGACATTACATCTTCTCTTCCTGGAAAGTTTGGAGTTTGGAGCAGAGTTGAGAGGTTCACAAATCAAATACTCAGACACCCCCTGTCCTAAATGTCAAAAGATCAAAGAATGCAACACGAACAATACATAGATTGTAACTCTTGCAGGAATCTAATTTAATACTCTGGAAGGGAAATATTAATTGTACTGTTAAACTACAGAGCTGATAGTAAAGTTTAGGAACATCTGGCCAAGGACTCCATGTGGGCTGACGGATAGCCACAGGTACATGAAGGGAGAGCAGAGGAGAGTGGGCATCAACTCGATATATGAGCTTTCAGACCATTCTAGAGAACTGCACAACAAACATACACAATAAAATGTACCACAACGATTTAGCTGAATGCATGAAACCTACCTGGAAAGACTTTTAAGGACTGTAGAAAATCCTGAAGAACACAAGAGGGAAATTTAAGGGAATGACTGACATACCGAAATACAAGAATATTAAATAATTGTCAAGAGAAGCACACTTCAGGCATTAGGGAACGAGTTCTCCAGGATGTCTTATATAAATTGTGACTCATGGTGATTTCAGTCCTTTTCAATCACTCACAGGCAGGGTGTCAAGCTGCATTGTCCAAACACATCATTTAATCAACAACATGTAGCAGATGCCTTAGCAGATCGGACCATGGAAATATGTTTGTAGATTGAGGAGTGGCCAAAAAAACCCTCAAATGTGTAAACATCTCAAGGGGACAAGAACAGAATAAGGAGAATGAATGCTGTCTCAAAACATAAATCACAAGGAACACTAATGTCAATAGAACAGGTAGAGGCCAGTCTACCTGTTCTGTAGACTGCTTGAAAGAAAAAAACATTACGTTTTAGGGTTACGCAAAAACAAACAGATGAAACCATGACCATGTACCACCGACTATATAAATATTCAAACTCTACAATTGGTGGCCAGTTATTGAAAAGAGCTAAACAAATTAGAACATTGAAATCAGAATAAAGAATGAAGAGCTATAGTTATCAAGCCAGCAACCACCCAGCCCTGAAAGAAAATCTTCAGATTATGAACCACGACAAAGAGCAACTAAGGTGGAGGAAGCACCCAAAATTGTAATGATTGGGCTAATAAGGCCAGGCTGCCAAGAGCATAAATCACAGATGTGGTGAAGTTTTGAAAAACCTGCTTGGTTTAGCAAAGGTCCTCAAAGCTAAATATAAACAGAAAAGCAGGGGCACTTAAAACTGATTCAAGCATATCACAGCAAAGTCAAGTGATCAATGACAAGGGACCAAGGAAAGAGATAGGCAAACATAAATGCCCCACCAGTGCCGAGTGCTCCAAAGGAGCCACCTCCAGCCACTAGACCTTGTGAACTGTGTAACAAAACTGTGGAAGAGCCAGAAGACCTTGTGTTGGACCTGGCCCTTCTGGCAGGGTCACCCCCAAACTTTTTACCTCCTTCCTTTTCTGACCAGTTTTTGTTGGCTTTAGGACTCTGGGCACTTTACCACTGCTAACCAGTCCTAAAGTGCAAATGCTCTCTGTCTAAATTGTATTGGTGATTGATTTATCCATGGTTGGTATATTTGATTTATTAGGAAGTGTCTAGTAAAGTGCACTAGAGGTGCCCAAGGCCTGTATATTAAATGCTACTAGTGGGCCTGCAGCACTGATTGTGTCACCCACATGAGTAGCGCAGTAAACATGTCTCAGACCTGCCACTGCAGTGTCTGTGTGTGCAGTTTTTCACTATCTCTCCCATAGGTTAACTCGGGGACTGCCTTTAAATATCTTTTAAATGCAGTTTCCCATTGGGTACAGATGAGAGAGATGTGGAGTTTAGGGTCTCTGAACTCACAATTTAAAAATGCATCTTTTGGTAGAGTTGGTTTTTAGATTGCCTGTTTGAAAATGCCACTTTTAGAAAGTGAGCATTTTCTCGCTTAACCATTCCGTGCCTCTGACTACCTATGGAATCCTAGTCTGGGTCAGACTGACAGTTGCGCTGTTTTTGAATTCCCTATACAAAGTGACACAAAGGGAGCAGAAGTTTGTCCTGTATATCCTGGCTAGTCTTCTTGGGCTAGAGTGGGGAAGGAGGACCTGTCACCTGCACCTGAAAGAGCTACACAGTGACACAAAGGGAGCGGAAGTTTGTCCTGTATATCCTGACTAGTCTTCTTGGGCTAGAGTGAGGAAGGAGGACCTGTCACCTGCACCTGAAAGGGCTTTGCCTTTCCTCACACAATGCAGTCTGCAACCCCCTCGAGTGTGTTTGGGGTCAGGCCTGGGCAAGGCAGGATCTTGTGAGCAACAGAGACGTCCCTTTGATGTTTGCCTGCTTCAAAGGCAGAAATAAGTATAAGTAGTGGACCCAAAACCCCAGACTTTTAGAACACTTCTGGATCAAGAGGAACCTCTACCAAGGAGAAGAGCTGAAGAGTTGGAGGAGGAGTATTGCCCATTTGCTGTGCGTGCTTTGCTGGGTTGGCCTACAGTTGCTGCTTCTGCCTTAAAGAGGGCACAGACTGGACTTTGCTGTGTTTCCTGCTTGTGAAGTTTTTCCAAGGGCTTGGCCTGAGCTTGCTTGCTGTCAAGAAGTCTCAGGGAATCAAAGACTTTGTCCACCAGTGTTAGACTTGACATCCTTGGTGTGGTCTCCCATAACTTTTTGCCTCTGTTTCCTAGGTTATTGATGTGTGCTGGACTATGTTTTGCTGTTTTTGATACTCTGGGCAATTCACCATTGCTATCCAGTGCTAAAGTGCAAGTGCTCCTATGTCAAATGTATATGTGTAATTGTCTTTCTATGATTGGAATAGTTGATTTACTAGTAAGTTTCTAGTACAGTGCACTAGAGGTGCCCAGGGCCTATAAATTAAACGCTAGTAGTGGGCCTGCAGCACTGGTTTTGCCACCCACATGAGTAGCTCTGTAAACATTGCTCAGACCAGCCACTGCAGTGTCTATGTGTGCAGTTTTACACTGCCAATTCGACTTTGCAAGTGTATTCACTTGCCAGGCCTAAACCACCCCCTTTTATACATGTAAGGCACCCCTAAGGTAGTCCCTAGGACTCTCCATGGACAAGGTGCAGTGTATGTAAAAGTTGGGACATATACTTTAATGTGTTTTACATGTCCTGATAGTGAAATACTGCTAAATTCGGTTTTTACTGCTGAAAGGCCTATCTCTCTCATAGGTTAACATGGGGGCTGCCTTTAAATGTTATTAAAGTGCCGATTCCCTTAGGGAGCAGATAAAATATGGAGTTTAGGGTCTCTGAGCTCACAATTTAAAAATACATTTTTTAGTGAAGTTGGTTTTTAGATTGTGTGTTTGAAAATGACACTTTTGGAAAGTAGGCATTTTCTACCTTAAACCATTCTTTGACTCTGCCTGTTTGTGGATTCCCTGTCTGTGTCAGTTTGACAGTTGGGCTGGTTTCACCTCTCTCTAGACAGTGACACAAGGGGGGATGCTGTGTAGCCCGCATAGCCTGATGAGACATCTGTGCTGGGAGGGAGGGGAGGAGTGGTCACACATATGAAAGGGCTGTCCCTGCCCTCACACAATGCAGTCTCCAACCTCCTGGTGTGTGGCCGGGGCCTGGCCTGGACAAGGAAGGATCTTCAAAACACTTGAGACTTTGCTGTGAAGTTTGCCAACTTCAAAGGCAGAAAGAGGTATAAGTATTGTACCCAAAACTCCAGACTTTAGATTACTTCAAGGATTCAAGAAGAACCTTTGCCTGAAGAAGAGCTGAAGAGCTGAGGAGAAGTGCTGCCCTGGCATGTCACTGTGCTATGTTAGGCTATCCTGCAGTTGCTGCTTCTGCCTGTGCAAGGGGACAGAGACTGGACTTTGTTTTACATTCCTGCTTGTGAGGTATCTCCAAGGACTTGGAGTAGAGTTTGCCTCCTGTTTTGAAGCTTCAGGGACAGCAAAGGCTTCATCAGCCAGAACTGAGTCTACTTGCTGTGGACTCTAGCTTGCCAGAGGGTGCCATTCCAGTTCCTGAAACCCTGGAAGTGAATTCCTGGAGAAAAAACAGTCTAACAACGCCCAATGACTCTGTGCGACTTCACAAAGGACGCTGCTGCCCGGAACTGCGACACCGCCTGCCCCAAGGCTGTGGATCTCACTGAGTGCAATGAATCAAACGACACTGTAGGCTGACGCCACTACCCTGGAACCGCGATGCCGCCTGCACCGAGGCCATGGACCTCGAAGTCCAACCACCCTGTAGGCCTCACGTTGTTGCAGCCGCTGATCCTGCCCGACTTCGCTGACACTGGAGTGTCATAAGTCCAAAGTCCATGGCGAACCAACGCCATCTCAGAGCCTGCAGCCCTGTGACATCATCGCGAACCCGTGAGGTTGCCCTGCAGCTTCGTGACTTCGCCGGACTTCGGATCTGCTGGAAGCAATGGACAACTTCACATCCGACTCCGCATCACCTCAACCGCCCTGCAGTAAGGATCCGACGCTGCCGTGCGATGCCTTTGCCCTTCTGCCATGTGGCACCGGAACCAACACTGCATCGGAACCCGCGATGCCTCACTCACCGACTCCATGCACAGTCCTGTTTCCCACTTTGTTTACTAAGGTACTGTACCTGGGGGTCGTACGACTCCATGAACGGCGCCATTGGCGTCGCATTGTAGCAAACTACTCCGTCACGACACAGCATAATACCAACTTGCAGTATTTGTTCCTCAAGGCACTGTTTTCATGCTTTTAAGTGTAAAATTCATATTTGTAACCGTTTATTGTGGATTTTTATCATATTTGGTCTTGTTTATTCGGATAAAATAATAACTATTTTTCTAAACCTGTGTTGTGTCATTTTGTAGTGGTCACTGTATTACTGTGTGTGTCTGTACAAATACTTAACACATTGTCTCTGAGTTAAGCCAGCCTGCTCGTGCCAAGCTACCAAGAGGGTGAGCGGGGTTGACTGAGTGTGATTCTCCTTTACCAGGACTAGAGTGAGGGTCCTTGCTTGGACAGGGGGTAACCTGACTGCCAATCAAAGACTCCATTTCTAACAGCCAGCACCTGGGCTTTCTTGCTGAGACCCCCTGGCTTTCCAAGTGGTGCCACATCCAGTCCCTGGGCCCCTGGAAGGAAAAGCTGGCAGAACAGAAAAATCAATGCAGTCCCTGCACTGGAGCTGAAAAATCGATGCAGCACCAGTGAAATCAACGCATCACCAGCTCAGGGCACATTCATCGCAGCAGTGCGTCTGGATTTTCCACGCATTTACCCTGGGCATCAAAATCTTCAACATCATCACACAGAGACCCGAGGCTGCTTGTCCAGTAACCGACGCATCGCTTACCTGACGGAGAAAAAATCAACATACGACTTCACTTGTGACTAACGAATAGACGCATCGCTTCCTTTCATGCTCACCCATGGAGCTTTATTTTGAGTGCATACCAGGTAATTTGTGCTAAAACAACGCATCCATTGATTTCCATGGATTAAGACTCTTTTTACTTTAAAAATTTATATTTTTGCTTGTGTATGTTGGATTTTTGACGTTTTGGTCTTGTTTGATTTCGATAACTATTGGCTATTTTTCTAAACTGGTGTGGAGTCCTTTTGTGGTGTTTTCACTATGTTACTGTGTGTGGTGGTACAAATAATTTACACATTGACTCTGAGATAAGCTTTACTGCTTGTACCAAGCTGCCAAGGGGGTGAGCAGGGGTTATCTGAGCTGTGTATCTCCCTTACCCTGACTAGAGGGAGGGTCCCTACTTGGACAGGGTGCAAACTGCCGGCCAACTAGGGACCCAATTTCGAACACCTTGGTACATAGCCCACAACTAAAAATTAAAATAAATCTGTCCATGAATCTGAGCAACACCAACTCAGCACAGAAACATGAACTTGACACTAAAAAAACAGGACTATGAAAAGAGTGAGGAGGTGTTATAATGTACATAGAGTAACTTCTTTGTATCAAATTTAAGTTCACTTCACACAAATTGTTAGATAATGTATGTTAGACCTGTCAGTCTTAGGAATGTATTCCTCCAATCGTTTTGCCTGTTTACCTCACATTTTTGCTGTTGGCCTTAGGACTATGAGCATTTTAGCACTGCTGACCAGTGCTAAAGTGCATTTGCTTCCCCCATAAACATGGTAACAGTGTTGTATCCACAATTAGCATGCTTATTGTAAGTTGTAAGTCACTTGTAAGGTAGTATACCATATACCCAGTGCCTGTAAATTAAAGACTACTAGTGGGCCTGCAGCACAGATTCTAAGAGAGTCGAATTGGGGAAAAGGGGATTAGGTAGGGAACAGCTGGGAAGGAGACCTGTAGAAAGCAGAAGGTTAAACAACATAACATCAGAATAAAATCACGTTTAGGTTCATGCAAACTCTCTGTTGAATACAGGGTTCAATGATACTCAGAACATGAATTAACACTCAGTTGAGTCTAGAGTTCAATGATACTCGGAAGGAACATGAAATAACACTCTGTTGAATCTAGAGTTCAATGGTACTCGGAACATGAAGTAACACTCTGTTGAATCTAGAGTTCAATGGTACTCGGAACATGAAATAACACTTTGTTGAATCGAGAGTTCAATGGTACTCGGAACATGAAATAACACTTAGACTGTAAAAAACATGAATGGCCTAGCACTAGACTCTAACTAGGCCTCAAGAAATCTAGGTACCTGGAAAGGAATCAAGAATGGTTAATACAATGTTTCATAGGGACTTTTCATGAGTTGTTACATACTGTCTAGGAATACAAGAACCTTCTTGAACAATGTCCCAGAACAAACACTGCCTCATTACATAAGGACAAAAGGCAATCCAAACATTTCCTGGGAAATCAACTGGAATTGTACTAAGGACTTAACATGCACATAGAATTTAACATCTTGAATTTAACACCTCTGCAGAAAATTCAAGTGCCCTGGATAATTGTGCGCACTTCAGGAAAAACTACACATCAAAGTGTTGATTGCCATAAAATGATCGTGCACATTGTAAGCGATCAGAACATCAAGATTTAAATGCGGGAAATGAATCGCGCACACTGCCGGTTCTCACAAGTACATGCTAATGCCATGAAATGATCACGCACACTGTAAGCGATCTGAACATTAAGGTTTAAATGCGGGAAATGAATCGCGCGACTTGCCGATTCGAATGTCACCATGCAAATGCCAAGAAATGGTTGCGCACAAAGAATATTAAGAGTTAAATACAAGGGACGAATCGCATGTCTTACCGATTCGAATGTCACCATGTAACTGCCAAGAAATTGTAGCGCACAATGAGTATCAAGAGTTAAACACGAGGAATGAATTGCGCGTCTTGCCGATTCGAATATCAACATGTAAATGCCAGAAACCAGGAGCACATTCACACGCACAAGGAAAAATCTCCCAATGTGAAAATTAGGCCCAAGAACTCGAATGCCTTTGAAAACGGGATACGGGGCCCAGCCCGACCTCCTTCTTACCGCCCTGATCAAGGAGCACCAATACAATGAAAGACAAGGCCTGGAAGATCAAAGGTAGGCCTCCGGAACAGGAGCTCAGGAAATTGCTGCTGCTCTGCACCGGGACCCCTGAATAGTGAGCACGTGGAGCTGGGCTGGCTCCCTTATATAGAGTCTGGCCCAGCCCACAAACCACACCCAGTCATGCTGCAGAGAAAGCTTCTAGAAGGCCCTGGAAAGGGACCACACCCTGACACACTCTGAAAGCCTCCAGCAATGCATTGCAAATTAACAGTATTTACAAGCACCTTGAATATAAGTCTTCAGGATTAAACTCTACAATGCAAAAGGTTAAACAACAGCATATCAACATAATGCATGAATTACGTTATCTCATAAGTGCTGGGTTTTTGCATTCCAGTCGCCCGTAGAGCACGCACTGCCCTGATGTTGAGACTAATATACTTTTAAGCTGTAATTCCTGATCAGAAAGCAGTAGCTTTGTCATGGTTCATATTTTTGGAATGGTGATGATAAATCCTTTTTACTGGTAAAGTCAGATTTAACAGTACTGTTTTAGAAATGCCACTTTTGGAAAGTGGGCATTTCTCTAATCTTACTTCTGGGGCCAGTGACAGCTAGAATTTGTGCATTCCCTCTAGACAGACACAACCACAGGAAGGTTAGGTGTATCTGAGCACTTATCTTTATTCATCTGCATTCTGATGGGCCTTCCTGGGCAGGAAGGGTGGAGGGAAGCTGACACATTTTAATAGGGCACACAAAGGGCTGAATAGCCACTACTGGTAGTCTGGAGCCAGGACTGGGATGAAAAGAGGGCCTGTGCGTTTCAAGGATTTTCTTTGAGTCACCCTCACTTACAAGGCACATTTGGGTATAAGTACTGTGGCTCTGGCCCTAACAAGAAAGTACTCTACTGGACCTGGGAAAAACTTTGCTGGAGTAAAGACTGCTGTCCTGTAAGGATTGCCACTTTGCCTGGGCTGACTGTTCAGAGGAACTGCTTCTTTGCTTTGTGGAGCTGCCCTGATGCTTGATGATCTCTGCCCTGCTGAGGACAATGACTGGACCCATTTCACTTAAAACTAGAGTGACTCCTAGGGCTTTCTGGCTTGTCTCATGTTTTCTGAAGTCTCAGGGACACAAAAACTTCTTGCAACCCTCCTATCACTCTTGGACCCTGCCATCTGTGAGTCCCACCCTTACCTGAGGTGTCCCCTCCAGTCCTGAACCTCAGAATTGGGTTCTGCAGCTGCGTTCTACAAAACACCAAATCATTGTTTTCACTGCGCCAGTCGCAGAGACTGTTCAACAACAGTGGATCCACAGCCTGTGTGGACTGATGACGATGCTCTGCACACGCGACAACTACCCAATGCTTGCATTTCAATGGAGCCCAAAGACCTGACTGCATGGAAAAGATTGAGGCATCATGTCCTTGATGTCGCTGCTTTGTTCTGTCGCGTAGGCTCTCATTATCCTCTTGAGACTACTGGATTTGGGTGGCAGAATCACTTGCGCTGTAGGGAACTGAGTCTAAACCAACTACAGGTGACACCTGTCAGCCTAATCTGGGTTTGGCTCCGGCTAACTAGCAGTGCCTCATCTCCACCCAAGAGCAGGGATGATTGGGGAGCCAAGTGCATGACACAATTGATTCCTCAGGGAATTCATGTTCACTCAGATTGCATCAGTTTCTCTCAGTTACATTAGTCTCACATATACAAGGACAATCAGAGGCAGAATATATTTCAATAAAGTTTTATTGAAGCAACTGCATCTTAGATAATAAAGCATGTACTGCAATAATTAGGACGATAAAGCATGACAGGATTAAAATTGTGACAAGAAGAGTGAAGTATAAAAACAACGCTACCATATTGTCACTAGAATCGTTAAAATAATTCCTATCTAGGCAAGAGCACAGGATGTTAAGCTCTAGTTCTGCCCTTCAGGTTTCCCTGAGAAGACATCATCCCTCATACCTGAGCAAGAGGCCTGTAGTCTACATAAGCAGCTGTAGAGAAGAACTCAGCAATCACCATACAGTCGTGGTCATCTGGCTGGAATCTCCCTCTAATGTACATGGGTCAAAGTAGTGATTTTATAATAAAACAGCTGATGTTCCAAGAAAGGATCCCTATGTAAGAGTGTGTATGATTCTGTGAACTTTAGAGACAAAGCGTTACCACGTTTGCCAGCAACCTATCTTACTGCAGCCTTGGGAAAAGCACAGAGTGAAAGAAATGTCTTGTTTGAGAATGCAGTGCTGGCCTAGGCAAAGACCAACTAGATAGAGAAAATAAAACAAGATTGCAAATGTGGCTATTGTTAAAATATGTTAAAATAATAAACACAGCTGAATAAAATATATCTATGTTAAAGTGCACAGTGGCAGGTGTGGTTTGCTAAAATAACGTGTATGAAGCTGCAACTAAAATGGCTACACAACAGTTCCATCTGGGGTACTTTATCAATGGACCCTGCACAGGTTCTGTAGCCTGCCTATCCTCCATTGTGGTCAGCCTGAACTTTTTATTTGCACTGGTCCCACACAACCTCAAGCAACCTTTTGACCCCTAGTGACTTACAAGAACTATTTTTAGTTTATTCTTTAAAAAAATCATCTCATCTTCTACCTATTTTGAATTTTGTTGTTTTGGTCTCATTTTGCTCAGATAAATATTTTCTATTTTTCTGGACTTGTGTGGAGTTTTTTCTGGTGTTTTCATTGTGTTACTGTGTGTGTGTCTGTTGCAGAAATACTTTACACATTTCCTCTTCAGATAAGCCTTACTGCTTTGCACCAAGCTACCAGAGGGTGAGCACTGGTTTTATTTAAGTGTGTATCTAGCTTACCCTGATTAGAAGTGGTGGTTCCTTCTTGTACATGGTATGTACTCTGAAAACCAGAAACCTCAGTTTTAACAATGTAGCAGCTATATAAACAGCTGATGAAAACATTTGATTGTTTGTGTTAGTTAGCTGCATAATACCCAGTGATAACAAGTCGTTCTGAATGAAATTCTTGAATTGGCACCAGACCATCACAAATTGGTGTGACAAAATGCTTTTTGATGAAGGATGGGGATCCAGGTGAGGTCACAGCGCTGATTAAAAAAAAGTTGAAAAATATCCTGGTAATCTCCCCCTTCCAGAGAATTATCAATGCTGTGGGCCCTGGAATCTTTAGGGGAAAGGTGGATTGGGCTAAATTACTCTGGAATAACCTGCAAGAACTGATTCCCACGCCAATTCTCAAATGTTTCCTTCAGTATTTCAACAAAATATTGCACCTCCTATGAGCAAGCGAAAGGGCACATTGAAAAACTCTACACCTGTGCAATTACTGCACATTATATAATCACAATGGGGAAGGAAAGTCTAATTACAAACCCAGTCGATATCACCGGGGCACTCAGAGGAAGATTTATCATTATTTCACACAGTGCAGCAAGCCACCTTGCTGGTGCAAGGTTGCCAGCATTTCAGGCAGGATTGTTTTTGTGCAAAAAGGGGCACCTTCCTGCACAAAAAAACAATCCTCAGAGGCAATTTCCTTTTTCTAAGTGTGCTGCAGAATTTAACACACTAAGAAAGAGGAAACATTGAGGAGAAATAAAGATATTTCTCCTTGTTGCACCTCCCTGGTAAGGCGTAGCATTTTGATGCATTCTCAAATTAACCAGTGTTGGTAAATCTGGGAATGTGACAATATCTATGGGTGGATGCATGGAAACTCCCAAACTCAACCCATGGAACATCTCCCTAGGGCAGAGTAATGCACAACAGCAATTTGTGCTGCCTTGCATTGCTCCAGATTTAATAAGCCACCCAGGGCCTTGCGTGCATTGATACATTTTACTTTATTGTTGTACCACCCTTGTGCCTCCTTGCATGGCGGAAGGGTGACCCAATACGCTGATAAATATGCTTCTCATTCTTTTTTCCAGCTTGAGAAAGGCTCCACGCACACAGATCTGAGAATAATATGGTTCCTTCTGACAAGCTCAAAATGTAGGGCATAATTATAAGAAAGTCACGCAGTGCAGCAAGACACCTTGCTGCGCTGCATGATACGTCAGGAATGAACCATATTTAAAAAATTACAGTGTATTCCTGCCTTTGTCCCTGTGCTGGCATCATATTGGCTGCCTAGTGCTTATGCAGGCAGCCTTGCACCATGGTGCAAGGGTGCCTGTGTTGTAAAGAGGGGCACCTTCCTGCACATACACAATCCCCTGAGGAATTTTATTCCTTCTATTTGTGCTGCAGAATGAAGTAATGAGAAGAAATAAAGATATTTCTCCATGTTATTCCTCACCTGGGAAAGTGTAGCATTTTAGCACATTCCCAGGTCTACTACTTTTGACAAATCTGGTAATGCATCAAAATATAAAGATGTTGCATGGGAGCACCCAAGCCACACCCATGGTATGCCTCCCTGGGGCAGATTAATGCAGATTAATGCAATGAAGTGATTTGCTCTGCGTTGCCTTACTCTCCATTTATCAAGCCACTGAGAGCCACACAAGTTGGCCTTGGGTGGCTTGAAAAATCGCATTTTGGGCTTGTGTTTGTCATGCACCACGCTGCATGGTGCAAGAGCGATCTCTCTCGTAAATATGCCCCATAAAGTCTACTAATCAAACTGAATGCATACTTTTTCCTAAAGTGCCTAACCACCTTCAGTTTTCTTATTTTGAGTGCTGTAGTTTGTTTTGTTGTGCTTTTTGTTCACTTTTTAGTATTTGGAGTTTGCTTGAACTCCAAGACTCAGTCAGATACTACTGTACACCACTATGGGAGAAGGAAAATGCCATTATGCTCTACGTGTCTCTTTGTTCCTATTTAGAAGACAGGGCCTGATTTAGAGTTTGGCAGAGAGGTTACTCCGTCACTAATGCAGTATTATGATCTGCATAGGCTATAGTGGGATCGTAATCCGGTAGACAGGATATCGGTCAAGTTTGTGAAAGAGTAACCCCCTCCGGCAAACTCTATATCAGGCCTTTGGTCTGAAACAAATTGGCCTTGCTTTTTTCATTTTGTTCGCCTATTTTACCTTAGATCTGCACAGCCTGCAGTTCAGTCTTTAATGGTTAGTTTAGTATATGTTATGTCTATGGGCTTCTTATACTTTGCTGTTATGTCACTGTTTGTATCCATTCAGGCAAATAAGGTTAGTCTGAATTTTTGGAGCCATCATTGAGCACTGCTCCATACAAGTGTCTGATGGTAGGGTTGTAAAGCAATTAAGTAAGGGATGGTTGACATATCAGTCCAGTTCAGAAAGATATTAGTGTTCCTAATTGCAGTAATAAATGTGTTCGTTTTTAATTT
Organism: Pleurodeles waltl; assembly: GCF_031143425.1. Classification (NCBI taxonomy): domain Eukaryota; kingdom Metazoa; phylum Chordata; class Amphibia; order Caudata; family Salamandridae; genus Pleurodeles; species Pleurodeles waltl. The sequence goes on from NC_090437.1 coordinate 1,236,557,810, forward strand.
TATTTTTTGATGTGGCTTTTTTAAATGCAGGAAAGCTGCATTTGTTGATGGCAAAGCCCAATATACACTATGGGCTGTAATACAAAAAGAGGTATTGCTGGTTTCATAACCAGTTGGACGTGCTTTAGGTATTTAGTATTGCATCTTTACTGTATTCTTAGAATGGGAGATGTCATAATATCAGCACTGCTGCCTTGTTACTCTTCCCTGGAAATGCATTCCATGGGTGGAGCGTGGGTGTTCTCACGCATCCACCAGAGGTTTTTGGTACATTCGCAGAGTTACTAAAATTAGTAAACCTGGAAATGCATGCAGTTAAAGTGTAATGAGGAGAAATAGGTTCATTTCTCTTTGTTATTTTCCTCTTTCTATGTAGAAGGAAGAAAAAGACCCAGAGCATTCCTTTTGTGCTGTATGGTGTCCATATCTGTGCAAAAACAATCCTGCCTCCGACACAGGCATCCTTGCATCATGGCGCAAGGGTGCTACCACCGGTGCTATACTGCAGTCAATGTTCCAGTCGAGAAGAGAGCAGGAACGTGCCATATTTTAGAAGGTATTGCACATTCCTGCCCTCTCCCTGTCACGCAATGCAGCACAGCAAGATGTCTAGCTCTGTTTCATTGAATGACTTGTTGGTAAATCTGGGCCCATCAGTTTAAATCCCTGGAACGCTGGCTCAGCCTTGTGTTCTTACAAGTTTGGCTACATATGTACCATTAAATCGTAGTCCACAAAAGGATGACGATTTGAGTAAAAAAAGTCAATTTCAAAAAGTCGTAGAACAACACCAAAAAAGGCTATCCTTCTAAAATGCCCCAAAGACCTGTCTTAAAACATCTGCTTGACATGTTAAACTTCCTAACAAAAACAAAACAAGGAATCAAAGCATCAGGGGTCTGATTTAAGAGGCCCCAGTGCCATCTTAGCACCGACATGGCATCATTTTTTTGACACGAAGGCACCAAAAATGTGGCTTTTTACATGTGCCATATTTACAAAGTGATGCAATGCATGCTTTGAGCTACTTTGTAAACCTATGCGCCACATTTTGCCAGCGCCAGGAATAGTGTATGCAAGGGGGGCCGAAGAAATGGTACAAGATTTCCTTGCACCATTTTTTCCGGCACTTTTAACGCCTGCTCAGAGCAGGCTTTAAAAGGGGGCATGCCATTGAATACAATGAGCCCCTATGTATTCTGTAGGAGTAGCACCATAATGTTGGTGCTACTCCAGAATACATTAATAGCATCAGGATTTCTGATGCTATTGTCCCCTGCCCTGCGCCATGGTGCCCCGTGTTTTAAATACTGCACACACATGGTGGATGTAGGGGGCGCTAACGGGTGCAAGAAAAGTGTCGCTGCACTGAGTGCAGCACCTCTTAAATCAGCCCCCAAGTCTTTCAAAATGAAAACATCTATGGCTGAAAACAAAATAGACACAGCAAAATACTTCAGATAGTTGAAGCAGACAAACATTGCATACTACCCCGGAATGCAATACATTATTTCTGGAAAGAATACAACATCTTTCATGCTTTTCTGTCACTGCGTGGATGCTTGAAATAGGTACTATATGGACTTGGTATGTTGATACGTGAATACATGTTGTCAAAGTGACTGTGAATCTTTGAATGTGGACGGAAATGTGTTTGTAAGTTTTCAGCATTAGTAGATGGGCTGTGGGGTATGTATAATTGCATTCACATGTGCGGATTTAGCATAAGGTCTGTTTATTTCAGTAACACAAATACACATGCAAATGCACGCATTCTCACCAAACTGTACACATACCTGCAACGTATGTTTGGGTGCGATTATAGAAGCAAGGCCTTATTTGCTTATTTTACTGGAGAATAAAAATGTATATGTGTGTGTGTGTGTGTAAGAGCGAGGGAGAGAGACAAACTGCAAAGGTAATGTACATTTTATATGTGTATCTATTTGGTTCAGCTTCATTGGACGGGTAAAGCAAGGGAGTTTAAAATAAACACGTATTGACACACATTGATCAACAATGTGCTCGGTGGCAATGACATTTTTCATATGCGCACAATATTTGACCCTTCAAGTGACAACCTGAAAGCTTTATACATTCAAAATAAACTAACATTGTGCAACATTTCAATGGAAAGTGCCTGTGCGTGGGTGTGCAGTCTGAATGTGCATTTTTTTGTAGAGAGCTGAAAGTCTCATTGGATATACAAGATGTTTTTCCCAAAAATACAGTGTGATTACTTCAGATTTTCGAAATGAATCAATTATGTAAATCCATCTGAGCGTCAGTCCTTCCATTATATTGACTATTGGTTTTTCTGCACCCAAAGGTGTTGCTTGGCTCTTCCAGCCCCCCCCCCCCAAAAAGAAAAGTGAGGAAAAAATTAGGCCTGGGCATATTTCAAATTAAGGGTCCTTTACCATGCCTACATGGGTGGTGCAAATTGTACCATGCCAATGTAACTGGTGATATTTTGCACTTAAAATGAGTAAAGAAAGCACATAATTTCCCTCACATGACTCAGTGTTCAGAATTCCAAGCTGTCCAGATAGTCCCACTTCATTGAAGCTTAAATCCCAGTCAGGCCGGCAGGAGGCTGGAAAAAATGTTTTCAAATATCTCCCTCGGTATGCACAGATTACAACAATGGGTAGTGCTCTTGCGGGCCCATGGTGAGGACCCCGGGGATCTGGTTTCGGTGTGCCATGTCACAAAATGCCTGGAATGGGGGCTCGCAGGCCTGGGGCCAGTGCTTAATTTGTAAATAAAAATGTGCTGGTGCTCTAAGCTCTCCCCTTAAACTCACATCTGCTGCAATTGAATGTGCGAGCACGGAATACTGAGGCAGCGTAATCCTGAAGCCATCTCGGACCTCATTAATCCACTTACAACCACTCCTGCCGCTTCAGTTCACTCTTGCAGCTTCCTGCTTTTCCCCTTTCTGACGCTGTTTTGTTTTTCTCTTCCTCCGTCATTCCCATATGCGTCTTTTGTTTGCAGTAAATGCTTGAGGACGAAAAATAAGTGCCAGCCCTCAAAAATAAGTGCTGGTGCTCCGCACCGGAAACAACAAGCACAAATTAAGCACTGCCTGGGGCTACACCTCTGGTTGCCTGGGATAGTAAGCTCTGACGGGCCCCGGGTCAGTGTTCCGACTAGCCCCAGGGTGGAAGCCCTCAGCCCTGAGCTCCTTTTTCTCAACCACCATATTACTAAGTGCCCTGGACGATATAGCACAGACCCGGGGAGGTATCTCCTACTTTTCCTGATTCAGAAGCTCTGACGGGGCCTTGGGACAGAGCCCTGGCAGGACACAGGATAGAAGCCCCAGGGGCTGGTCTCCCTTATCTGGCCCTCTGTGTCCTAAAGTGTCCAGAGCAGAATCTCACACACCCAGGGAGGTCTCCTCTGCTTATCTGGGTTCAGAAGATCTGCATGGACCCTGGAAAAGAGCACTGGCAGGCCTGGGGTGAGAGCCCTTGGCCCTGGACTCCCTTCTTCAGCTTTCTGCTGTGCCACAAAGTGCACTGAACAGGGTCCCACAGGCAGAGTCTGGGTTCAGAAACTCTGTCTGTACCTGGATCAGAGCCCCATGGAGATCTTGGGGTGGAAGACCCTGGCCCTGGGTTTTATTCCCTTGCCCGCTGTGTCTCAAAGTGCCCAGGATGTTGAACTCCAGGCCCAGGGAGGCCTTCTCTGCTTGACTGGGATAAGAAGCTCTGATGGGGACCTGGGTCAGAGCTACCGGTGGGCCCTAGGTGGTAACCCCTGACCGTCTGCTTCGTTCCCTGGGCCGTGTTTCAAAGTGCCCTGGACAGGTATGCGCAAGCCCGATTTAGCCTCCCCTGCTTGCCCAGGATAATAAGCTCTTACCTGGCCTTCGGTCAGTGATCTTGCTGGTCCTAGGTTTAAGGCCTCTGGCTCTGAGCACCCCCTCTCCAGCCTGTTGTGTCACAAAGTGCTAGAAATGAGGTCAAGCAGGACCAGGTAGATTGCCCCTGCTTGTTTGGGTTCAGTTGCTCTGACCGTCTCCTGGGTTAGAGCTACATAAGTCCCCACCCATAGCCCCTTAAATGTTGCCCAGCTCAGGCTCCAATAACCAGAGTCCCAGAGTCTCTGTCTCTTCTAAGGGTGAGCAGAATCCTTTTTCAGATGTGCCACCATGACCTGATGGCTGTCCTTCGAGTCTGGACATCTGGCTGATTCAAAGCCCAGACATCTGGTCACATGAAATGAGTTCTTATAGTGTGTCCAGATGGCCAGGCTACCCTGGAAGTCCCAATGAGGGCTCATTTGTCTCTTTGAGCCCAGACAGGGCTCCACAAGGTTGTGTGCACTTCATCAATGGCCACCATTGTCATTTGGCCTGCATGGATTACACGAAATGGGTGTAGCCTTGCTTTAAATTGGGAGAGGCAGGGTCCACTGAACCCCCATGTTGTCCAGTCAATCTCACCCTAGGGTTTTCAGTGCCCGAACAGGGCCCCTAGTGGCCTCAGTCTGCAGCTGTTTTCCAGCTCTGTCAGGTGGGCCATTCCTCCAAGCCTTGCTTCCTGAAGAGCAGGCAGAGGTGTGAAGCTGACTTTCTTGTGCAAGGCGGCCTGCTTGGGGCTGTTTAGTCAGCACTGTACTGTAATCGTGATGGCTGGGCTAATGTGTCATTTAACTCTCCAAGCACAGCCAGGGTTCCAGTAGGTCGTATGTGCTTGCTCCGATGGTTCCCTTTCACCTCGTGTGGATTGGTTACCTGAAAGACAGGTAGTCTTCTTCCAGGTTAATAGGGACAAGTGCTGCAATGGACTGGACTGGCCAAACTAAGGGTCCCAGGGGCCTGAGTCTCTGGCTGTCTTCAAGCCCGTTCACATGGGCTTGTTCTCTGATCCCTACTTCCTAGAGAGAAGTCAGAGATACCAAGGTGACATCCCCATGCAGAGCTGCCTGCTCGGGGAAGTTGTTGCCAGTACTATGATGTGATTGCGATGGCCAGGCTGATATGGAAGTCCTGATGAAGGCTCATTTGACTCTCTGAGTACAGCCGGAGCTCCAGAAGGTCGGATGTGTTCGCTTCGATGCCCCCCCTTTCGCATGGATTAAAATAAAGGCAGATAGCCTTCCCACAAATTATTAAGGACAAGGTATGAGGGACTCCCTTGTCCTCCAGTCTTTCCCCCCAGGTGCTGCAAGGGCTTGGCCAGTCTTCCTCGAGGTCCCAGGTGCCTGAGTCTGTGGCTGCCATTCAGCCATGTCTGTTGGCTCTTCTCTCCAAGCCTTGCTTCCCAGAGACCAGGCATTGATTGATTGGGCACACTTGGTCCACTTAGTGATGGACTGCTTGGCCAGCCTCAGCTGTTGTATCAAACCAAGAGCTCCCATCCTGCCCTGACTGTCTGACTCGAGGGTGTGCCTTTTGTAGAGGCCTCTCAACAGTGAGAAGGCCAAGCAGTCTGGCAGCTTGTGAATTGGTCTGATGGGATTGGGAAGTGCTAGTCTCATATGCTGCCTTGTGGCCCTAGCCCCAATGATGAGCACGTGGCTCCTTCTTCCATCCAGGAGGTGTGGCTATCTTGTTGATCCTGCCAGTAGCATGTGCTTGCCTCAAAGATTAAGCCATTCATCTGTAAGTATCTATGGCCTGTACAATGAAACTCTGAATGGCAAATCAAATTTTAGAAATGTCACCATGGTAGATGAACATTATGCTGCTGTCATCTTTCATGAATATGCCGGTGTTCGGCATCATCCTAAAACCAAGAGAGTTGTGTATCCCCTGTGTGGTTGCTGAAGGATCCTGCTTTTGTCCTACTATACAATCTTTGTTTGTTGAAGTGACATTGCCTGCTTCAAACTGGAATTTAGTTATGGATGTGGGAAAACACTGGTGACCTCCTTGTGACGATCCCACACACCCCAGTCCTCAGAGCCCAAGTTTAGTGTGGCCATCTACTCGAAATGTCACACATGGCATTTTGGGCCAGTTTGCACTAAAGCAAACAATAATCACTGAAAAATAGATAAGTCAGGCAGTGTCTGGGAACCTCTACTTCACTGGTCAGAGAGGAACCAGGAGTCTCTTTGGGTGTCATCCACCCACAAGTTGGTGAACACGGCAAAGCCACCAGGAGTGTCTTTGGGAGTCTCCCACAGGCTGATGAACATAGGTGACCTGTGAGAAGGACCTCAAGACATTGTACCTCCTTCCACTTGATATTCAAGGACAGAAAGAACTCCAAGTATGGGCTGGAATGCAGTCCAAAGTAATTATCAACAGGTGATAATAAGTAAAGCATTCCACTCACCTGCTTTTATTTTCATCTGTGGTCACAATTTTGGTCACTGCTGTTATCGCTACCTTTCCAGCAGATGTTACTGTAGTTGTTGTCCCTGCAGGGTCTTAGCAACTATTGTGGCAGCTAAAGTGTTTTTTTGTTTTTGTAGCAGATGCTGCTGGTGTCCATATTAAAGCTACATTTGTGGTCGGTGCTTGCTGGCATGGAGGCATCTTAGGCCACTGCTGGGTCTCTGCTGTGGTCCCTCAAGTTGTGGCAGCTGTTGCCACTGCTGTTGTAACAAGTGTTGCTGCTGTTTTCCTTTTAATGGTTGCTGGTGTGGTCCCTGCTGAGGTTATATGTATTGCTTCTGCTATTGTCAATGCTGTTGTGGTGACTGCTGTTGCTGCTTTGGCTCTGCTGTGCTGGCAGCTGTTGTTTGTGACTGTTATTGTCCCTGTAGAAGTGTGAGCAGTTGTCTTTACTGTCATAACTCCTCTAGTCATAACTGTAGTGAGAGCTGTTGCCCCTGCTGTGGTCCATACTGAGCATGCAGGGATTGTTGTAATTGTTGTTGCTAATGTGGTAGTGTTGTGACTCCTCCTTTTGCTGATGTAGTCCCTACTCTGGTTGAAGGCATTGTAGCTGCTGTTGCTGCCTTTTTGTTAATTGTGGCTGATGTTCTGGACCCCCCTTTGATGACAGCCATGCTACCCGCTAAGGTCACTTTCCTGATTCCTTCTGTTGTTGCTGCTGTGGTGGGGCCTAATGTGGCATCTTATGTGGCTACTGTGGTGGAAGCTAGTACTGCTGTGATCCCTGCTGGATGATACATCTTGGCAATGCTATGGTTTCTCCTGTTGTGACTGCTGTTGTTATTGCTGTTGTCCCTGTAGTGAGTAGGTACTCACAGAGATTTGGTAAGGGGAGAAAAAGAAGGAACTGGAGGGTGATTTATGGCAACTATGGTGCTGATGGGGATTGCTGGGCAGAAAAAACTAGGTGCTGGAGGGCTATTTGTCATGGATGCAAATGTTTTTGTTTTCTTCCACACCCTCTCCTTTGCGTTAGGTGTCTAGTGATTTAACAAAAGTGTCATAGTGCATATTAGTTCAAATCATCTTCCATCACCAGGAGCTATCCTAGAGAGGTCTCTATGACTGCCCTTGGATAGTAAGTTGTACAAAGAACGTGCCTTGGTTATTGTTAGAAATGGGGTCTTTGGTTGGCAGTCCGGTTACCCCCTGTCCAAGCAAGGACCCTCACTCTACTCAGGGTTAGTCACACATAATCCAAATTATCCTGTGCCCACCCTCTGGTAGCTTGGCACTGAGCCGTCAGGCTTAACTTAGAAGGCAACGTGTAAAGTATTTGTGCAATAAATCATACAATACCAAAATATAACACCACAAAAATACACCACACAGTGTTTAAAAAAATAAATAATATTTATCTGAATAAATGCAGGTCAAAACGATTAAAGATGAAATAAGCAAATGTAGGAATATCACTGAAAGTGATATCAAGCGTCTTATAGTTGAAATATTACTGTAAAAGCAATAAAAAGTGTCTTAAGTTCTCCTAGAAACAACAAGTGTCTCTTGCAGGGCAAAGTACCTGGTTGGTGTCTCGCAAGAGACTGCAGATGAGGAGATGCATGGAAAACGATTAGTGTGCGTCAGTTTCGCCCCTTCGCACATGGACTTGCATGGTTACTTTCCATGTGGGGAAGACGTTGAGTCGATTTCCGGGGCATGGACTTGGATCCTCTTCGGGTTGCAGGGTTTTTAGATGCCCCAGGGATGATGCGTGGAATCCTGGGCTTGCAGGGCGAATTCATAGGGGCTGTGTCGATTCCGGTATGCGATGCATGGAATTTTCTGCCGCGCAGTAGGCGCTGCGTCGATTCCTCTCAGGAAGTCGGGGCGGTGTCGTTCTGAGTTAGCTTGTGTCGATCCAGTAGGGGCATGCGTCGAACTTCCAGTTGCGTCCCTGGCTCTGCGTCGATCTTCTGTCGCGAAGTCGGGCTGCGTCGTTCCGGACTCGGTGTGCAGTGAATTTTTCACCGCAAGCAGGCTGTGCGTCGTTCTTGGCAGGCGGTGCAGTGAATTTTCACTGCATGGGGATTTCAGCTGCAGGAGAGAAGTCTTTTTGGTCCTGAGACTTCAGGGAACAGCAGGCAAGCTCTATCCAAGCCCTTGGAGAGCACTTCTGCAGCAAAGCAAGAGAGTAGCAAGACAGCAGGGCAACAGCTTCAGAAAGCGGTCAGGTGAGTCCTTTAGGCAGCCATGGAGTTCTTCTTGTCAGGGTGCAGGTTCTGGTTCAGGTTTCTTCTCCAGGAAGTGTCTGAGGGGGTAGGGCAGAGGCCCTGTTTGTATACCCAAATATTCCTTTGAAGTGGGGGAGACTTCAAAGAGTGGCTTAGAAGTTCACCAGGCCCCCTTTCGGTTCAATTCTGTCTGCCAGGGTCCCAGTAGGGGGTGTGGCAGTCCTTTGTGTGAGAGCAGGCCCTCCACCCTCCCAGCCCAGGAAGACCCATTCAAATTGCAGATGTATGTAAGTGAGGCTGAGTGAATGCACAAGAAGCTGTCAACTAAACCCAGCCAGATGTGGATTGTAAGGCACAGAAAGATTAAGTGCAGAGAAATGCTCCCTTTCTAAAAGTGGCATTTCTAAAATAGTAATATTAAATCCAACTTTACCAGTCAGTAGGATTTTGCATTACCATTCTGGCCATACTAAATATGACCTTCCTACTCCTTTCAGATCAGCAACTACCACTCAAACAATGTATGAGGGCAGCTCCAATGTTAGCCTATGAAGGGGGCAGGCCTCACAGAGGTGTACAAACAAATTTAGGAGTTTTACACTACCAGGACATGTAAACTACACAGGTACATGTCCTGCCTTTTACCTACACAGCACCCTGCCCTAGGGGTTACCTAGGGCACACCTTAGGGGTGACCTGTATGTAGAATAAGGGGAGTTTTAGGCTTGGCAAGTACTTTTAAATGGCAAGTGGAATTGGCAGTGAAACTGCACACACAGGCCTTGCAATGGCAGGCCTGAGACAAGGTTAAGGGGCTACTGAAGTGGGTGGCACAATCAGTGCTGCAGGCCCACTAGTAGCTTTTAATCTACAGGCCCTGGGCACATCTAGTGCGCTCTACTAGGGACTTAAGTAAATTTAATAGCCCAATTGGGTGGGATCCAATGTTACTATGTTTAAAGGAAGAGATCATATGCACTTTTGCACTAGTTAGCAGTGGTAAAGTGCACAGAGTCTAAAAAACAGAAAAAGCTGTATCTCAAAAGTGGAGGGAGGCAGGCAAAAAGTTAGGGGTGACCACCCTAAGGCTGTCAGGTCTAAGAGTTATCAAAATAGCACTTAAGTAATATTGGGGCATCAGTACTGTTAGAAATGGTGTTTCTGGTTGGCTAGGGTAGGCACCTCATAAAAACAATCTGAGCTGGACCCCCCAATGTAGTGTTTTTTTCTGTGGGGCGGGAAGCCCGTGGACCTCTCTATCAAAATCATCCTGCCCCAGTTCTGGTGTAAGAAGGAAGATGAAAACAATGGAATTAGAAGATGTGAGTGTTCTTCTGTCAAGATGGCTCTCTGAGTTGAATGCTCGCTCCTGACCAATGTTGTCTTCAGAATGTCAACCGTGTTTTCTTCAGTGGTCCATAAATGGGTTACCATACATCCATTCATTGAACCATGTGCTATTTACAGTGCTTAGAATTGATTTTGATTGCATTATAAAAACATTATTAGTATGTTGCCTAAAATTCAGTTTATGCTCCAATATGATCAGGATAGAACTAGATGGAATTATTAAACATTCAGTACATGTGTGATGGAAATTGGAGCCAGATGTATGAAATACTGGTTGGAAACAACTGTTCGTATTTTGGGATCAATATTTATATGACCTGAAAAGATTTTTACAATATTACCTATGTACTATTAAGTTGTTTCTGTGATGTGTCATCATGTATTTCCATGGATTATAACCATATATTCCTATGCATTACAACAATTTTGATTTATACATAAAAGACTAAGGGCCATATTTATACTTTTTGACGCAAAACTGCGCTGGTGCAGTTTTGCGTCAAAAATATTACCGCCGGCTAACGCCATTTCGGTGCGCCATGCGGGCTTCAAATTTATACTTTGAAGCACGGCGGCGCAAACCACAGGTGTAAGTCATTTTTTTTTTACGCACACAGCAGCATCAAGCCGTAAATCAAAACAACGTTAACGCGGCAGAAATGACTGTGGGTCGATTTACGATACCACAAACTGGATATGCAGTGTTTTTTTACGCAATAGCAAAATTCCCCGCAAGCACAGCCATTTCAGCAGAGGAGAGCCAAAATGGATGGCTGTACAGACCCCAGGAAGATGACAACAGACCAGGAACCAGCCAGGAGGACCCACACAAGACCCAAGACAGTTTGAAGAAGAAAAGAAAGTGTCGCTTCAGTGTAGAGGAACAGGAAATTCTTGTAAAAGAGGTGACAGAACACCAGCACCAACTGTTTGTCACCTCAAAGTTGACAATCAGTAGGAGAGAGGCAATATGGCAACAAATTGTTGACAAGATTAACAGTGTGGCAGAAGTACGCAGAACAGTCATCAAGTGCAAGAAACGCTGGCATGACTGTACCAAGGAAAAGATGGCCAGGAACAGGAAGGCATCACTGCAGACTGGAGGTGGGAGTCCAGCACACCAGGAGGCCCTGGACCACATGGAGATGATGGTCACAGCCGTCATCCCTGAGGAGATCGTCACAGGGATTCAAGGACAGGTCAGCGCAGACTACCAGGAGACAACACACATTCAGGGTAAGTCGCATGGGGAATTAAACTGCACAGATTTTAACTGTAAGCAGGGGGGAGATACCGACCACAAAATGCATGGAAGCCATGATATACATGGAGTGGCATGGGTAAAGGGGTATGGCATGGGGGCATGGCCTGTACAGAGAGAAGCTGGGGCACACCATAACACAACACCAACAACAGTCCCACGGGGGTATGCTGCCATGCCAATGATGTAGCAAAGGTAAAGCCACGCCACGAGGGAAGGGCACAATGTCAAACTGACATCCCGTCACACGTCAGCCACTATACCCCTACATTAACTAGGGCTCAATTAATAACCTCTAGCCATACCGACAACAGGAATGTAACAGTGACAACAGTTGCCACTACCACCTGCGCTCTGTGTGCAGCTCAAGTAGCCAATGGCAGTAACGTCCCCATGGATCATACACACCTAAATTAGTGGGTCGAGGATGACAACTTTAACAGTCCCCTGAAACAAGGCAAATGTTCCAGTCCTATCAAATGTGAATGCCCATAGATGCCGCAAACATAAGCCAATGTCATCAACATTAGGAGCTACACAGCACTAAAGTCACACCCATGCTGCATATGCCAGGGTCCATCCTGTGCCTGGGTCACAATGCAACATCCAAATGTCATACTGCTCAGACAACAGCATTGAGAGGGAGGACACATGTAACTGGTCACTGGCATACACCTGCACAGTCAGAGGAGGAAATAGTGCACTGCTACGACTATCAGGGCAATCCAATCTCCACACATTCCCCTACATCAGCTGTACACATTACCAATGCTAACATCCATATCGTGCCATTACAATGCTATGCATAGGATACGCTACATTTCAACTACATATAAGTGGATGTGAAAGATCAGAGACTTGGGAAGGTCTAGATTGTTAAGTGTGGTGCTAGTGCCATTTGAGCACCCACAGCCAGTGAAAGGCCTCGCCATTAGAATGGATGTAGACGGAGGGTTGAGTAGGACAAGAAGGTGGCAATTCACTATTTGGCCTAAAACAACACTAGAGATGATGCTGACAAGTCTAATAACTTACCACAATACATGTGACATGCAGGTGGGGCATAGGCCTGGGAGAATGCCCATCTGAAAGACTGGAGCAATGAACAGGAAACAATATCACAATGTGAAGTCATCACAAAGCAGGCATGTCACATCACCAATGCCACAACACAGACACACTAATTGTACCCTATTTCATTGCAGAGTATGATGGATCTCCTGTGGATATGCCTGCCCAGGACTACCCTGATGACATGGATGATGAGCTGACAAACATCAGCCACCAGACCCTCCAAGATCTCCTTGGAACCCTCCAGACCCCACCTTCTGTCACAAGGAGGAGCTCAGAACAAGCAGTCATCACAGAGGACCCACCCACAACACCTATTGTAAGACCTGCTAGCTCCAATACAGCTGAGGACTCAGATGACACAGGCACCAGCTTTGAGAGAACTGTAGTCGGAGTACAGTGGGAGCTGGCCAAGGAGGTGCGGGTGAGGATTCAAAATATGGCAGCCAGCCTAGAGGGGGTGCGTTCGTGCATGATGTCAACTGAAGAACAGGCAGCAGCTATGCAAGGGCGAACAACTAACTTGCAGGAAGTAGAAAAAAGGCTGAAGGAAATCAGCACAGCTGTAATACAGTTGACCCAACACCTACAACAGCAATCCTGTCAACGCGTGCATGAATGCAACATTGAACCCCTCAGGGGCTACTATTCTCAAGAACCTGCAGATCCTCCTTGCAGCAGTACTGCCCTTAAGATCTTCATAGGTAGCAGAGACCGGGATGTCTGACTCCACGTCTTCTAACACTGAGGTGTGTGTTGCCCCTTCACAACCACCACCACCAAGGACAGAGGAGGCAACACACACATCAGAAGAAGAAGACGTGGAACAGATCACCTTCACACGGAAAAGTACCCGGAAGCACTAGTCCCTGCCACATGGCCAACTATTACCAAGGTCCAGCGCTTTTTAACATGCCAGTCTTACAACAACTGTACTCAATTACTGTTCTGCAAACCACTGTATATCTTGTCAGCCTGCCCAGTGATTGTCTCTCTCTTACTCATTGGCAAATCCTGTCCCTTTGCACTGTCAGTCACATCACCCCAGCATGTCAAATGCATTTTCCTTTAGCACTTGGGTAGGATCACAATGGAAGATATCACTATAATGGACTCACAATCATGGACAATGTACATATAGCACTATAGCAGTTTTCAATAAATAGCACTTACACAACAACTTTGTCTCTGTGTAATGTGACACATCAACCGTGCAGTAGATCACTGAATTTTGCCTCCTGTCAAATTACATAGCTTGTCAATACAACTGTCCTGAAATTATGTAGTCTGATAACTATGCAGAGTGGCCTGGATTTCACCATACTCTGCCCTTCCTGAGGGTAATATCTGATGAAAAGAGAAACCATACACCATAATGCTGTGTTGGACAGAATAATGCTTCCTCAAGGGATATCTAAGCCATCAAATAGTGGTAGCAAAATGTTGCCACCATGCAATACTAACACATATAACATCGCCCACAAATCTAAGCAAACAGTCAACAAACTGCATGAATGAAGGTGTCTGAGTTTACATCCAAATAAGTAATCATGCTGAACAGTGTCACAAATGATCTCTGTGAGTCATGAACACGATACTACAAGAGTGCTTACTACCACTCAGCTAATAAGGGTTTCCTTGAACATCACACTGCAGTCAGACATAACACAGTGTCCCCAATACCACATCTGGAAGCACTGTATGTGACCTTGAAAACATACGTAATGAAAAAAACACGTTGGGATCCATAGTAACTGTGATTGGTGGTTGCAATGAATGGTCGAATCTTTGCAAGGTAGATCTGGGGTAGCTACCAATCTTACAGCTCAGTTGGGATTTGTTCGTAGCATAGGACACAAATGTGATAGAACAGAATTAATGTGCACTTATGCCAAAGCCCTGATCTACAAGCATTTCACAGCATTTATTAAATGGTAATAACAGAAGAGGAAACTCGGGGAAAAGTCTTACCTACCCTAATCTACCCTAACTACTCATTACCCACAACTGTCCCTAACTAACCTAACCTAAACTTACTTATCACATGTAACGAAACGTTCTAAACATCAACCCCCCCACCCCCTTTATGAGACGGGACACATGGAGGACAACAGATACTAACCTAAACACATAATATCCTATCCTAAACAAATATATATTTTTTTGTATTTTAATTTTTTAATTTTTTTATATATATTTTCTTTCTAAACACACAAGAACCCCAACATAGCCCCCCACCCACCCACCCACCCACACACTCAAAAAGAAAAAATTGAAATAATCAGGACCCACCCAATAACACTAACTAAACTAACAGCCTATACTAACCTAACACTAAGCCCCCTAAGCCCACTAAGTATAAGAATAAGGAAAGAGGAGGGAGGGGAGGGAATCATGTCCATCAACAAAGTCTAGAGGTTGGCCCTCTAGAGGGTCTGCTTAATGGACCGCACACGCCTGTTGATATGGCGAACATCCCGCCGCAGGTGACTCATTTTCCTGAGGACACAGTCCATTTTGTGCTGCATGTCCACAAAAGCAGCAGGGTCAATTGTTGCAGCTGGGATGGTCTGGGTACCAGCTGAAGACGTATGTGGGTGTGTATTGTCAATGCCTGTGAGATGCCCTGAAGGTGGTCCTCTGCTAGGGCCTGGAGCACTTGCAGATGTTGTAGGCACAACAGTCCTAGCTGTGGGTGGGGCCACCTGGGTGGTAGTGGTGGTCGTGCTGGTGGTGGCTGTGGTGGGCAAAGAATGGCTACCCTGTGGGAAGCCCTCCAGGCTCCGGAGGCACGTTCGGTCCTGTACCTCCGGGCCATCCTTCTGTACCCCGACTCTACCAGCAGGATATGCTGGTAACGCATTGCCCGCCTCTGGAAATCACGGACCTGGATGGGTGTCATATTAGCAGCTGTGAAGACAAATGAAAAAACTTACATTAGGAACTGCATTGTGTGAAATGGCACAAGAAGTAAATCAGACAGTACATCTACTGTACTTGTAACAGCTCCTATCATCATACAGATCATTGAATGTCCCTGAGGAAGTACATGGCAGGCCAGCCTACAAAGTTCGTATCACACATAGCACATCGAAACCCTACAAGATGGGTAACAACTGGCATGATTTTGGCATCAGAGTTCTGCTAGTTGTCAGCTAACAACCATGCTGCACATCCTCCGCCAATGCCAGGGCTACAAATGTCAGTGTGCAGGATGGAAATCTAGGGCCACATGATCTGCAAGTTGTAAATGAACTTGCTAGTATAGTACTCATGTGCTAAACCTGAGTGTGTATACTAGGTTCCAACCAAAGATTCACTGATTTACATGTCTGTGTAACATACTTGTATCATCAGTCCTACGTACACTATTCACAAACCCATGCCTGTGTTTGATGGTGGGGGGGTGGAGAAACAACTAACAATTTCAAACAACATGGACACCCAGGAAGCTTATGAAAGCTGGACATGTGTTTGGCTCGGCACACACACCACAGGTAAGGTGCATCTACAAATGGGAGACAGCAAACCCTTGACCAATCCCAGCGCCACACATGTCTTGCAATGCAGAACTTTGTCCACATCATATACTTCCAGTAAGCCATGACTTGCAACTAACAAAGAGTTGCAAGAACACCCCTGGCCATGATTTGCATGCACACCTAGGCCATTGCACTCAAGTGCCACATACTTGTAGCACTACATTTGGAGCTACATGCTGCTAGGAAGTTCAACCTACAGTTTCATAAGTACATTAGTGAATAGGGAAGCAGAAGTCTGTGGGTAAGCATTTTGCAGCCCCATTCTGGGAGAATGTGGGTCTGACAGACTGACTAAATCTGAGATTAGGTCCAGTGCGACTCTTGTTGATACAAGTGTTATCCACATGACTCAACCCAATTCACATTGCGGGGCCTACAGGAATGACCTAGAAACCCTAAATAAGACAATAGGATAAGCATTGGCAAACTCCAAAATGCTGGGAAAATGAAATCCCACTCATGGAACAAGACAAATGATGGGCCAGCGCATCACACCTTGCTATTTGTTCAACACACAGGAGTCCATCACACATCACCAGCAAACACAACACATAACAGACATATCAACACTTACTGGAGTTGTCGGGGTCCTCGAATGAAGCCACCTTGCCCACAGTGTAGGGTGCGGGTCCACCTGTAAGGCATGGAAGGAAGAAATGTGCTCAAAATCTGTGTACTGACCAACAATTCCAAAGACAAAAACTATGTGGAAGATGACATAAGTAAGTAAATACACTCAGACATGATGATACTGCATCCGATATAGCACGGCTACCTTTTACATACCATGGGTCTCCTGTGAAATTTACACACATATCTGCACACATGCAGTGGCCCTAACTATCATGTGGTGGCAAACATGCTCCTTCATTAGTGAGCAGACATAATAATGGAGTGTATTTGTCTCATCATGTGCATCCAAGAAAGACATCCAAAGCCTGTTTCCTTGAGGAGTGCATTACCAGTCAAACAGCCATTGTGGCCATTGACAAATGTATGACACATAGGTACAATGTACAGAGGGGCAGGGACGTTTGTAAGCCCCTCAGGTTGTTACAGTTTCTTCATTTGATGTGGCCCAGCTATGATGAGTTGCACCAACAATAGATATATGAACCCATGTGCAAACCTTTGGCCTGCCATCCCTAAACGAAAGGTCGAACACCAAACACCAAATACCAGTGTAAGATGTTAGCTGAGGGCACCTTGCACTTTTTCCCTATGTTTCCAAATCCAGATCTGACATGTATCCAAAATAATGAAGGACCACAATAATCCCTAACATTCATAGAACTTCCGTGAACGCTTTCCTTACACACTCACCAGACACACATGACACATATGTGTGGGCCCCATTGCTATCAACAATTGACGTGAAGCCTGCACTAATTTTCTGCATCATGGAGTGTTTCTAAAATCAGTCTAGCTGTTGCGTCAACAAAGGTTGGTAATGTTTTGGAAAATCTATACCTCACTGGCAAATGTGACCTATATAGACATGATTGGCTCCTAATTTGTGTTGCTGTCTGACACAAAGGTGGCACCAACGTACATTAAGCAAAATTATTCAGTAAGTTTGCAGAGCACTTGCTTTCTGACAGCTAGCAATTGTGGTCCTTCACATAGTCCATCAATGACCCTGTATGTTTCCAAAGCATTCTACACACTCAACAACATAGCCGGCAGATATTGTACAAATCATCTGATGTCACTACAGAGCTTTTAATCGTGGACATTTACATGATTTGTACTCACCAACAGGGCCACCAATCACAGTTCCCAGGTGGACCAGCAAATCTTGCTCCCTGGAGATGAGGTCAGCCCAGCGGTGCTACAGCTGGTGGTCGTTCCTCTGGCTCTGATACACACGTTGCAAGTGATGCTGGACCTTTCCCCACCGGATTCTACGTGCCTCGTGTGATACCCCTGTATCACCTGCCCCCCTGCCTCAATCATAAGTGGAAGGAAATGGCACACCAGCCATATAAACCCCCCAAGCTCCTCCTCACCCATCTTGCCAAGACGTGGCCTACCCAACATCTTAGCACCGAAAAAGGGGAATAGGGGATAAAGAAGAACAAAGGAGAAAAGGGGGAAAGTAGAATAAGACAAAGTAAACTTAACAACTAAAAGAGCCCAACTATCCCCAAACTAACACTACCCACAACAGACTCCCACAAACAACAAAGACAATACAATACTGGACAATAGTACACAATAAACACTCAGACAGTAAACAACAACAATTTTAAATCACAAACTAACAAGTAATGGAGCACACAGGAGACAAAAGCACAATTTCACTGGACAAAATTCAGAACACAGACACAGAGTCTAGAAGAATCACAGTGTCGCGCCGCGCGGTGCGGCGCGAGCCGAGAGCTCGACTTCGGCCGGGCGTTCGGCTCGGGCCGCGCACCGCGTTATTAAGACGCGGCGCGCCCCCAGCCTCTCCTGCGCGTTTCGAGGCCCCAGATTTGCTTGGGGCCTCGTTCTTCCTTCTGCCTTTCACTGTCCCAGGGGTCTCTGAACCCTCTTACCTGTTTTTCTTCGTTTCCTTGTCCTTTCTTCTGTTTGCAGTCTGTTGTGTGCCTTTCTTTATGTCTTTTCCTCCTTCCCAGATTCCTGTGCTTTCCCAGCATTCCTTGTTCCCTATTCTCTATGGTTCCTCTACTATTCTGTTCTATATATTGTTTCCCTATCTAAGATGGTGTCCTTTTACTTCCTGTGGGTCACTTCCTGTTTGTTGGTATATAAGGGCTGTGTTTTTCCTCTTTCCTTGCGCTGCAACACTTTCTGCTCAGTTGGTGTCTTCGCTCCTGATTTCCTTGCCTTTTGGTTTTGGACTCAGCATTCTGTGTTTTCTGAATTTTGCTCCTTTTGGATTCCTGTTTGTTTGTTCTTGTTTTTCTCCAGGACTTTTCCTGTTTGGAGGTTTTTCCCCTTTGGAAGGGGTTTTTCCCTCTGGCGCTACTTTCTGAAGGGCACGGTCTGTTCTTGGTGTCTCCATTGCCTACAGCACCGTGGCTACCAGAAAGAGTCGCCCCTTTTTGGGCCAAAGCCGAACATTGAAGATTCACGCCACCAGATCTGCAAATTCCAGGCGCAAGCAGCACGTGAGTCGTGACAGATTGCAGCGCCTAACCATTCCGACGTCCTCAAACACCATGGATAATACAGTGGCGGCTGCTGCAGATCCGGAGCAATCTCTGTTAACCACGATTCAGCAACAAGCCCAGGAGTTGCAACAACTACGTAATGAAAATGCTGCGTTACGACAGGCTTTGGCCCTCCGCACCAGTGATGTTCCGACAATCTCCGCTTCTACCCCTTGTTTCTCTGGTGAACCAACCAAGCTTCGCGAGTTCTTGGATGCTTTAACGGTGTATTTCGCCTTCCGACCTACTCAATTCTCCCACGACAGGACCAAGGTGGGTTACCTTATCAGTGCCTTATCCGGCCCAGCCTTGGCCTGGGCAACCCCGATGGTGTCCTCCGACGACCCTGTATTGTCAGACTATTCCGCCTTTGTGAGTCGCTTCAAACAAATGTTTAGCCGTCCTGGATTGGAAGCCTCCGCTGAAGAAGCCTTGTGCGACATCCAACAAGGCTCCCAAGACGTCCTGCAATATATAACCCGTTTTCGTCAGCTGGCGGCAGAGACCACTTGGGTGGAACGTACTCTGGTAACATTATTTCGTAGAGGACTCAAAGAAGAAATAAAGGATGAACTAGTGCATTCTACCAGAGCGGAAGATCTTCGTGGCCTGATGGATCAAGCACTGTCCATCGAATATCGTCTTCAGGAACGGAGATCGGAAAAGAAAAGGAGTAGAGGGTTTACCCAGCCAAGTAGCTCACGTGCATACCTGCAGCGTTCCGAGGAACCTCGCACTCCTGCTAGAGACATCGAAGGGGAACCCATGCAGGTGGATACTACCCGAGGTCCGCTCTCTGCTAGTGAACGAGAAGACAGACGCAAGAGAGGGTTGTGCCTGTATTGTGGTTCTGCTGGTCACATACTCCGTACCTGTCCAGTACGTCCGTCCAGACCTTCGGGAAACGCCACCTCCCGTCCTCTGTAAGAAGGGAGGGGACGGGATCTACAGCTATACCTTCCATCAGCTCCTTTAATGACAATACAACTGCCTTGTTCATCTTTCCTGTCCTGTTACAACTTCCTGACGGTCGTCAAGAAAAGACTATGGCATTACTAGACTGTGGTGCTAGTGGTATATACATGGACAAGACATGGGCTGCTGCTAACCTAGTTCCTACTCAAGCAAAAGAAGTACCCGAACAGGTACACACTGTGGATGGATCTTTGATATCCTCTGGTCCTGTAGACACCACTACCCTGATGTTAAGTCTACAGGTGGGAAACCATCAAGAACACATCTCCTTCGATCTTATTACGTCCCCTAACCATACCATCATTCTTGGAATTCCGTGGCTCATTAGACATAACCCATATATAAATTGGGTTACCCGGACAGTCTCTTTGTCTTCGCAATTTTGTCACGAGAACTGTTTTACTTCCGACAAGTATTGGTCTCCGAAAAGATCCTTAGCTACTGAAGGTGCCACTGGTATGTCCATTAATACGGTCCAAGGGGTCCCAGACCACTATTTGGAGTTTCAGGATATTTTCCAAAAACCGTCAAAACCTGTGCTACCTCCACATCGAGAATATGATTGTGCAATTCCATTAGAACCCGGCACAATTGTTCCTTTTGGGAGGATGTACTCCCTCACGGAACCCGAAAGGGAAGTTCTAAAGGAGTATCTGGACGAAAATATACAGAGTGGTCTTATTGTTCCATCGTCGTCTCCGGCTGGGGCCCCTCTCTTTTTTGTGCCCAAGAAGACTAAGGATCTTCGTCCGTGCCTGGATTTTCGAGGTCTGAATAAAATCACCATTAAGGATCGTTATCCTTTGCCTCTCATCAGGGACATACTGGAAGCAATCAGAGGGGCCCAACGTTTTACTAAATTGGATTTACGAGGAGCCTACCACCTTTTACGCATAAGAGAAGGCGACGAATGGAAGACAGCATTCAGGACCCCATTTGGCCATTTTGAATATAGGGTTATGCCGTTTGGTCTTACTAACGCCCCGGCAATCTTCCAGAGATTTATGGACTCAGTGTTTTCAGACCTACTTAATCAGACAGTCGTGATCTACCTAGATGACATTCTTATTTATTCTAGAAATCCTGAACTCCATACTTCCCATGTGAAACAAGTTCTTCAAAGACTTCGTGATCATCAACTATTTTGCAAACCAGAGAAATGTGAGTTCGACATAACGGAAGTCAAATATCTGGGCTATCATTTAAGTCCCACCGGCATAGCTATGGATCAAGAAAAGGTACAAGCTATCCTAGAGTGGCCTTCTCCTTCTACCATAAAAGAAACACAATGTTTCCTAGGTTTAGCAAACTTCTATCGACAATTCATTCTAGACTTTGCCAGTCAGACTAGCCACATAACTCACACCTTAAAGAAGGACAATTTAAAGAAGGGGTTTGTCTGGACTGAGGCTGCTGAAGCAGCCTTTCAAAGCTTAAAGAGAGCCTTCACCCAAGCCCCCATCTTAAGACATCCAGATACCACCAAGCAATTTATAGTAGTAACTGATGCTTCTGAGAGAGCCATCGGAGCTGTCTTACTCCAACGACAAGAGGATGATGGCCTTGAACATCCTGTTTTCTATTTGTCTCATATCCTTTCCACAGCTGAACAACATTATTCCGTACTTGAAAGGGAATTATTGGCTCTGAAAACAGCCTGCCTTGAGTGGAGGCAGTTTCTGATGGGTTCCAAGGAACCATTTGAGGTGAGGACAGACCACCGTAATTTACAATGTTTAAGAAATTTTGTATGCCAGAATAGTCGTCAGGCCCGCTGGGCCTTTTTCTTCAGTCAGTACGATTTTTATATTACATATATTCCAGGATCTCAAAACATTCTGGCTGATGCTCTGTCTCGCCGATATCCAGAGTGTTCTCCTTCCTCATCCCAGTATCTTCTAGAACCCAGTAAGATCATTGGAGTGGCTCAGTCTTTCCTGGAAGAAGTACAACAAGAATACGCCAACCTATCGGACCATGACATAGAAGAACTAAGACCATTATTGTACAAAAGACAAGGATATTTTTATTACCAAGACCTGATATTCCTCCCTACAAACAAGGTGCAAAAGAAAGCATTACAAATGTGCCATGATTCCCCTGTAGCTGGTCACAGAGGCATCAAGGCCACACAAGAATTACTTTCACGATTTTTTTGGTGGCCTACCTGGAAACTGGATGTGGAAAGATACGTTCAGGCCTGTCCCATATGTGCCCAAGTCAAAATACCTCACACCAGACCGGCAGGATTACTACAACCTTTGCCTGTTCCATCGGCCCCATGGCATACTATCTCTACTGATTTTATGTGTTCGCTCCCACCATCAGCAGGAAACCGGGTTATCATGGTCACAGTGGATTCTTTCACAAAGATGGCTCATTTCACTGGCCTAAAAAAGCTGCCTACTTCCCAAGAACTAGGTCAAATATTCATAGATCATGTCTTCCGTCTCCATGGACTTCCACATACCATAATCTCTGATAGAGGACCTCAGTACATCTCCCGATTTTGGAAGCATTTTTGTAAAACACTGAATATGAATAGAGCCCTGTCTTCAGGGTTCCATCCTCAGACCAACGGACAGACTGAGCGTCTGAACCAAGGACTAGAGCAATATCTTCGATGCTTTTGCAATTCTACCCAAAGTAACTGGAGCACTTACCTCTCTTTAGCTGAATTTTCCTACAATAACTCAGTCCATAGTGCCTCCAAGGTCACTCCCTTTTTCTGTTCCTATGGTTTTCATCCTACCTCTTTCCCTACTTCTCCACAATCCAACTCTCCTCTACCTGCTATTAACTATTTCTCCAAACGCCTTCTCCAACTCCATAAACTAATTCGATCTAATTTGTTACATACCAAGAGGTATATGAAGAAGGCTGCAGACAAGAGACGTACAACCAATCCAAATTATCATCTGCAAGATAAAGTCTGGCTCTCCTCCAAATTCTTGCCCTCACGTCTCTCTCAAAACAAGTTCACACCTCGTTACTATGGGCCTTTCCGTATTCTCCAGTTGGTCAATCCTGTCACTGTCCGTCTTCACTTACCCCATACATGGAAGATCCATCCGGTTTTTCATGTTTCTCAGCTTAAACCTTATGTGCCTGATCCTTACTCACGTCAGTTTCCTTGTCCACCTCCTGTCCTTGTGAATGATGCTCCTGAATATGAAGTGCAGGAAATCTGTGACTCTCGTCTTTTTCATAAACGACTTCAGTATCTGATTCATTGGAAGGGTTATCCTCTCAGTGAATGTTCATGGGAAGATGCCTCTTCCGTTCACGCTCCTCTCCTGACTCAACGCTTTCACTGTTTATTCCCTCTTAAACCTGGGCCTTCGGGAGGGGGACCTACTGTCGCGCCGCGCGGTGCGGCGCGAGCCGAGAGCTCGACTTCGGCCGGGCGTTCGGCTCGGGCCGCGCACCGCGTTATTAAGACGCGGCGCGCCCCCAGCCTCTCCTGCGCGTTTCGAGGCCCCAGATTTGCTTGGGGCCTCGTTCTTCCTTCTGCCTTTCACTGTCCCAGGGGTCTCTGAACCCTCTTACCTGTTTTTCTTCGTTTCCTTGTCCTTTCTTCTGTTTGCAGTCTGTTGTGTGCCTTTCTTTATGTCTTTTCCTCCTTCCCAGATTCCTGTGCTTTCCCAGCATTCCTTGTTCCCTATTCTCTATGGTTCCTCTACTATTCTGTTCTATATATTGTTTCCCTATCTAAGATGGTGTCCTTTTACTTCCTGTGGGTCACTTCCTGTTTGTTGGTATATAAGGGCTGTGTTTTTCCTCTTTCCTTGCGCTGCAACACTTTCTGCTCAGTTGGTGTCTTCGCTCCTGATTTCCTTGCCTTTTGGTTTTGGACTCAGCATTCTGTGTTTTCTGAATTTTGCTCCTTTTGGATTCCTGTTTGTTTGTTCTTGTTTTTCTCCAGGACTTTTCCTGTTTGGAGGTTTTTCCCCTTTGGAAGGGGTTTTTCCCTCTGGCGCTACTTTCTGAAGGGCACGGTCTGTTCTTGGTGTCTCCATTGCCTACAGCACCGTGGCTACCAGAAAGAGTCGCCCCTTTTTGGGCCAAAGCCGAACATTGAAGATTCACGCCACCAGATCTGCAAATTCCAGGCGCAAGCAGCACGTGAGTCGTGACACACAGACTGCAAAGTGAAAGTGAAAGTACCCCCACTGTACATATTCTGTAAACAGGATATCCTATTACATCACTTCCTGCATAAAATGACCGCAGTTTTTATTGTTATGCGTCATAATTTTTTACGCATACAGTATGTGCGTCATTTCTTTTGACGCACAGGAGTAAAAATTAGGCCGCATCCATATATTTGGAAATAGTCTAACACTTAACCAATTTTAAGGGCATAATGCGTGGTTTTTCGGGCACAAGCGTAATTTTTTGACGCGTATGCGTTCAAATTTCAGGCCATTAACTGTGTTTGGGTCATTTTGTCATTTTAATGTAATGTTACATTTGTGACACAACTGAGATAGGCTGATTGCACTCACTTTGGTGTGGACGGTGTATGGTCACATGTGAGACATCATACTGCTGCGGACCATGATCCGCTACTTCCTTAACAGGATTTTCACTCTTAGCTGACGCACTAGATGGTCATATGTGTGGCCTACATATATGTATTGCACAAATTGGGCATGTTTGGCATCAGGAGTGAATAGCAAGGTGACGCACATAAGTACAATACCTCAATGCCTATGGCTCAATGTGTGTGCATTGGCTACTAATGTAGCTGTCGACTCAGTGTGTGTGCATCACAAGATGCACTATTGAAAATATGCTTGTATGAATGTGAAGTCATTGTGTCCAAACCTTAGATGCAAGTCAGTGTGGAAATGAGAGAGGAAATGTGCTAGTCATACATGTAGCAACATCTGTTGTGTGCACTTCCAAGATTTTGGGTAACGTAGACACCACAAGTGACAAAGCATGCACCGGATAGATGGCAGACGCTTGTTCATGTCAATGGTCCAAAAGTTGCCCATTCCATGTCCTAGAAATTGGGATACTGCTTCCTAGGCACTTGTTGGTGAACCCACCGTGAATCTGGCACATGTACAGACTAAGTGGGTACCATGTTATTGGCACAGACAGCCAAAGGAGACCCCCAACTGTAATATCACGCCACAGTTGTAGTCATATGACTGAGCCACAGCTCTCCAGTGGCAGTGGTGGACCAGCAGACGAGGCAGCACGTGGCCACATATTTTCAGTGATCAATTGCACAGAGGTGTCTGGTTCATGTGTGTGGTCCAATGTTGATCCTGTATATTTTTAGGGGTATATGTTGTCACAGTTACGTCCAGGTCTCATCATGAGTCACTGGCGGCTATTCCTGTATCTACTGAGTAACCTTCGGAGATCAATGTGAGTAAAGTCAATGAGGACATGAGAACCTACATGGGGATGGTCCCACCCTGTCACTGCAGACGTGTTATGAGACTGTCAACAGGGCAACCTTGGTATGCTGAGTGAGATCATATCTCAGGAGTCATGTTCCGGCAGGTGTCATTACAACATTTGTACACAGGTTGGCCTGTAAAGTTCCCACTGCATCTGGGAACATCATAGCCTCTGTGTTGATTTATCTTGCAGCTATTCAGCACGCACAGCCCATCAATATGTTGTGAACAATGTGATTCAGCGTGTGAACTGTCAGGGTCCTAACATGTGGACTTTTCATGCACATTATCAGAGGTAGCTGGTTCTGCTGGAGGCACCATACCCAATCCCTGCCTACGGCCCTGGTACACTGTCACACATACATACATGAGACCCAGACAAGGGATAGGCCGTGATTTTGGTATTCAAAGACAATTTTACTAATATGGTACAATTAAAAAGCAGATGATGCTTTACAATGTATTTGGATATGCATTGAGGAAGCACATGACAAAATACCCCCTGAGGAATGTGAGGTTTGGTAACGCAAGTGTGGTACTTATGTAGCCACAAGGAACCTTTAGGGTAACGCACAGACAGGTGCCAGTCAGGCTGACAGGATGCAGGGTCAATCAGGATCCAGCAATTTCACAAGGTACATACTCAGTGGTCTGACTTACACTGGTCGGAGGAAGAACAAGACAGTTGACATGGGAAACTGTGTTTGTCCTGTGTTTTTGAAGGTGACACATAAACCCAAGGGCTGTGTTACACGGCTTAATTACTAGCAATGCATATCAGTGTATGTGACAAAATGTCAACTTCTATGCTGTTCCAAGCATCTGCACGGGCAGTGCATGTTCAAATGGGTGATGTGCACGGAGGTGCTCACAGGTGTGTGCTACATCAGTTTCTCACAAGTCCTGTAGGTGATATTCGAGTTTAAATGGCTAACAGTACCTTTCACACGGTAAGCAATCTACAGGTGATAACAGGGCTTAGAAACTACAAGCCAGTGTATTAATTGACCTGAAGTCCATGCAGTCAGATGTACTATGACAATGGCATACCATAGGAAAGGGTGTAGTACACTGGATTACTATTGTTAGTCTGTGTGTGTAGAGGAGGGAATATTGGGGTACACATATTACCATTCTAGGAACCTCTTCAGACAGGTGGGTTGAGACCAGGAGCATGGTTAGTTAGGAAATGGGCTGACATGTACATGGAATGTCATAGGTATGGCACTTGTGCTGTCTATGTTCTGCTTCTAGGGAACTCTAGTCACAGATAGTCCTTGCAAAGATAGGTGCTGTACGATTTACTGCTGTCAAGGGTCTGGACATATATTCCTGTTACCAATGCAATAGCACATCCACTGCCTCATGTATGAGGCATTTTTTTCCCTAATAGACTGATGGTGTCTTAGTTGTGTGCAATTTGCTGCGATGAACCATGTTGCCAACATGTATGTGTGAAATAGGTATGGTCCTCTGCTATTGCCCTTCAAAGGTGAAATGTACAGGATATATGTCATTTACAGTGTGTGTGTATGTGACTGTTGTATAATACGCATCACAATTGCTCAGGAAATTTCTGTGTCATGATCGGTATGTCAGCAATGCTCCATGAGGCTACACTCTTATTCTGATAGTTAGATAGAAAGGTGAGCACAAATGATTAGCCATACCATGATATGGTGATTATTATCGGTGTTTATTTACATTAGTTAATACAGTGGTGATGGTGAGTTGTTTTAAAAAAAATTGTTCACAATATGTTGGCACCTACGCAATACAGCAGCTGTGTTTTTTTGTTCCCCCTCATGTTGCAGGCCAGCATCCTCCTCTTCCTCCTCTTCAGGCATTTGTGGCTCTGGTTCTAAGAGGGGAATGTTCCTTCGTATGCAAATGTTGTGCAGGATGGCACATGTTAGAATGATCTTACAGACCATTTCTGGGGAATATAGGAGGCTGCCACCAGTGATGTCGAGGCACCTGAATCTCGACTTAAGGATGCCGAAGGTCCTCTCGACTATGCTGCGTGTCCTCCTATATGCCTCATTGTAGGCACGCTCTGCTGCAGTGCTTGGGTTGCCAAATGGTGTCATAATCCATGGCTGGATCCCATACCCCTGATCAGCTGAAAAAGAAAATGAATGGGATCATGTTGATGTAGCTTGCCCCATTAATATCACCTTGCATGGCAGTAGTTGTCTTGTGTTGTCTGTGACTCTTTTGTGTTATTGTGTTCCTTCCTAGGCTTGTAGGATGTACCATCTGCATTGTGTTGTTTCCTTGGCTGAACGAGTGTTTACCTGCTGACCGGTTGTCAGCAGTATGTTTGGGTATTTGCAGTACAGTTTGCACTCCCTAGCATTGTGACTTGTGATACAGGTGTCCCTGTGTCTTCACTGGGGGTGAGATGATAGTTCCATATACAGATTCATTTTGACAGTGGTGGTAACAGGTTAGCATCTATGTACCCTGGACATCCCATACCTTTAGACTTAGGCAATGGATTAATTTAAACATCAGTGAGACGCTTACATTTTGCAAGGTGACAATTAGCCAAACCTCTCCATACGTTGTGATCATTGACGTCTTAACATTTGACTGTACACTAATTTCAGATGTGTGACAGGTTCACTGCAGACCTATCAAACATGGCTAGCCATGTCACGACTTCTGTGTGTTCCTGTCCACATGTTGCTGTTGTGGTGTATGTGTTGTGTGTCCTAGAGGGTTGCTGTGCAGTGTGTATATAAGTAGGTTTTTGTACTTACCAACAAGTAGTCCATTTCCATATCGTCCATCCTGGAAGTGTTGATTGATGGTAGAGTGACGGAAGATGAATGAGTCATGTACACTCCCAGGATACTTTGCCACGATGTTGGTGATCAATCCTTGGTGATCAACAATGGCCTGCACATTTATGGAGTGTGTGTGCTTCCTGTTGCGGTAGAGGTGTTCAGTTGCAGCAGGTGGTACAAGGCTTACATGTGTGCAGTCAATGGCACCAAGGACGTGTGGGAATCCATTAATGAGGTAAAACCCCTGTTTTGTCTCCTGCTGCTTCTGCAGTGTGTTTGGGAAGCAGATGTGGCGGGTTGTGAGTCCAATGATGGCATCCATTACTTTGGGCAAGAAGGCAGAGAATGATGGCTGTGATATTCCGGCAACCAAGGGCGCCAGTGCTTTGAAAGGAGCCACTTGCCAACATGTGAAGTACAGCTAGCAGCTTGGTTTCTCTTGGGATGGTGCGGGGTGTCTGCAAGGTGGGTGCCAACTGTGGCTCTATGTTGCGCAGCAGCTGCTGAATGGCCTGCCAGTTCAACCTGTGCCTCTGGATGATGTCATGTTCCTTGAGGCCATGAAGGGTTGTTCTGGTGCGGACTATCCTCTCCTGCCTTCTGCACTGCCTTTAGGGGTCCCTGCTGGTGTTGTGGTAGCTGCTGTTGTTGTTGCTGGGCTCTGCGTCTGCGTGCACGCTGGATGAGTAGCACCTCCATGTTTCCCTTTTGCTGCTCTGCTGTTGCTTCTGTGTGTTCTGACTAAATACAGGTGTGTTTGCCCCATTTTAACGCCTGCCCTGACCCAGGCATCAATTTTTGACGCAAATCGGGCTGTGTGTCATTTTCCGCCTCTGCCTCCTGGCCGTGCGCCATTTTTGCCCGGAAGCATAAATACGACGCACGGGTGTTTTTAGTCATTTTTTGGATGGGAACGCCTACCTTGCATATGATTAACGCAAGGCGGTTTCCCGCATCCAGAAAATGATGCACATGGCGGGATTTTGACATCCCCGGACTCAGGCGTCAAAGTTTAAATATGGGGCAAGTTTTGCGCCGAATGTGCGTCAAAATGTTTGACGCACATTTGGCGCAGACAGAGTATAGATATGCCCCCAAGTGTGTATCAATATTTTATAAGTGACTAAAGATATAATTTCATATTGGTTTGTATCTTTAAATTTAAAAATAATGTAATTGTTGCTCAAAAGGCATGTTATTCCAAGGTGTATCTTTACATATTCTAAAACTCCTTTTCAAACCAGGCATCTGGCAGCATGATTTTAGGCGAATAATGAGCTCAGTATTGTATGCATTGATGATATCTAGTCCTGAAGGATATGATATACTGCCTCAGACAGAAAATCCTTCTTGATTATTAGACAAGCCTTTGCTAAAAGTAACATATATTTGTCATATGACTAGGTTCATTAGACTTGTACTGAGAGAAAACCTACATAACTGTCCTAAATTTTACGTATTTTAGCATTATGATCTAACAAATCTTTTTCTAAAGAGAGCTCTTGTCAGTTGAAACGACAATTGTTTTTTTATAGTTTTGCTGTGTTGCTGCTATTTTGTATTAAGCTCAAGGTTGACTTTGGACTTCCTGAAGAGTTGTTTTTCATTTGGAAAAGCTGGTAATGTTCAAATGTAGAGTGAGTCATAATCTAACCTACCTTATGAATCATCATAAGGTCACCACAAAGTGATAGCTATTACTGGGAAGCTGACCTGCTATGGTGTGCAGTGCACCATTTCTGTGATTGCCCTTAAATAACTTAGGGCCAGATGTAGTAAAGAAGCATTTTGCGAGTTGCAAATAGCGAGTCTTAGCGACTCGCTATTTGCAACTCGCAAAATGTCATGCAGAACGGTGTCTCAGACACCGTCTGCGAGTCGGTATGGGGTCGCAATGACCCACCTCATTAATATTAATGAGGTGGGTCGCAAATTGCGGCCCCATACCGACTATGGGCACTCGCAAACATGGAGGCCTGCTGTAGTCAGCAGACCTCCGTGTTCGTGACTGCTTTAAATAAAGCAGTTTTTTTTTTTTTTAAGTGTAGCCCGTTTTCCTTAAAGGAAAACGAGCTGCACTTAAAAAAAAAAACGAAACCTTTAGTTTCGGTATTTTTTCAGGGCAGGGAGTGGTCCCTTGGACCACTCCCTGCCCTGAAAATTTTTTTTGGGGTCCAGTCACAAACTGGAAGGGGTCCCATGGGGACCCCTTCCAATTTGCGAGTGGGTTACCATCCACTTGAAGTGGATGGTAACTGCAACACCATTTGCGACCGCATATGCGGTCGCAAATGGTATTGCATACCACTAGGAATCGCAAATAGGAAGGGAACACCCCTTCCTATTTGCGATTCTGAAATGCATTTTGCGAGTCGGTCCGACTCGCAGAATGCATTTCTGCCTAGGAAAATGCGATTTGCAACTCGCAAACGGCAGTTTTTGCCGTTTGCGAGTTGCAAATCCTTTCCTACATCTGGCCCTTAATCTTTTTTTCCTTAAAGAAAACAGGGCTGTTTTTTTCAAGGTTTTTTTAGGAGTTGCAAAACAAACTTTCAACTTTTTTTTCTTTGGCTCATGACTCCAAATTGGGAGTAAGCTAAATTCTGAAACATTGATGCATCTCATAATAATTTCAGTATTTGGAAGGGAAATATGCCCTTCCAAATAGTGAATCCGTATGTGTTTGCAATCCTATTTTAAAAGATAGTTTGCAACCATAAAATAGAATCATACATCTGGCCCTAGATTCCTGAAGTCAGACAGTTTATTTCACATTTTTAATGACTGTAAAGCTATTCAAATGCAACTACCTATTAACTCAATTAGAAATGTAATGGTAGAGGTCAGGTTCCTTCTCCTTAGACTCTGCTTTGTTTCATTTTAGCATTTCTGAAGGTAAATTTGCTTGTGATTGTGTTTGAGCAACAGTCTAGTCCTAATTTAGGAATGGAGGAAATATCCATAATTCAGAGCCCTGAAAACAGTAGTTATTTAGGGCTACTAAGGAGTCATCTCAATAATTGTTTTAGAAAGCCCTCCTTACAATACGACACCCTAGATAAGTCAGAGTACCACTTCATTTTGTCTCCATATAATATAGCACTCTGACCTTGTGACCTATAGCCCCCCAATGCAGGGAGTATCAATTGCCCACCTTTCTCTTGTGCAAAGGGTAAGGTAGCTCCTGATCACTGAGCTAAAAGAGTACTTTGTGGTCTTTCCATCATAGGTTGTAAATGAGGGGGGGCGGAGCCAACAAGATGGCCGACTAGATGTGTTTCGCCGAGCTCTGGCTAGCCCCGTAAATTATGCTAGCAATCCTGCAGCACAATCCTCTGTACGGCAATGAAAAAGCACCTGGGACGAAACCTGGTACATGGACCGCCGAGACGGTCCCCTGCTAACACCCAGCGAGGCCTAAACTAGTGTGGGTGGGCCCTGAGGATTAGCCTGGCCGCGATGGTCTGGGTGGTGGCTGGGGTTGTGGCCTTCCCCGGCTGGAGTGGGCAACAGTGAAGAGGTGCTGCTCGCTGAGACGGACCGAGTTGAAGATACAACCCAGCCCGATCACTGAGGCAGCTCCCCGGTACCCCCGTGATGGTGCGATGCCAAGCAGAGGAGGTGGCGTGATGGCAGCTGGTAAGAAAGAGCTGGCAGCCATGAGACACTGTTGGGAGGAGTCTGCAAGCCAGGGAATCTGTAGTACCAGCGGGGGTCCAGTGCGGTGCACCCCCACCGATGATGAGAGGCAGGAAGCAGAGACAGCTGGAATGGCTGATAATGTGACCTATTCAGTGGCAAGCAGCCGGCCGGCGGACGAAGAGCCAAGTGTTGAGGGAGGCCGATCGTGACCTCGGAGGTAACATGGACAGCAGATGGGGAAGAGGAGAGCAAGCGAGACGGTTCAAGGCCAAGTCCCTCCCCAAAAGAAACCTGCGCTGGGCCCAGAATGCACTGAGACGGGGGTCCCCAGATTTCAAGATGTGCAGGAAAAACTGAATGGGCTCAGGTTCCATGGAAGATAAAGGAGGCCATGTGATCATAGAGTTAATACTTGAAGGCATAGGGGGAACAATGACATAACCAGCGTCAATGCCACCTGGGCCAGAGAGTAGAAATTGTACAGTGTAACCGGATGCGTGGTACTGTTGGTTTGGGGCAGGAGGGGACATGGCATGACAGTGGGTGATTGACTGGTGAGCCAGCTGGGGGAGACACCTGAGCTGTGTTTTGGGACTGAGAGGGCTTCTGGCTGCCCTGCAAGCCACTAGAAAGACCTGTGAAACCCTACTGTACTGGTCCTGGCTTTGAGTACAAGAAGCTAGCATGGCCTGGAGACATGGGCAAGCATAAAGGAGGGCGACAGTCCCAGGTCGTTAATTATGTGCAAGTCACCCATGGTAAAGATCGGATGGGCACGAACACTCCAGAAAACACTCGGGGCACCATGAAGAGCCGGGAACCCATGAACCCTCCATGTTTGATATCCTGAATGAAATCAAGGGCACACGTACTGAACTGGTCACCAAAATTGACACTGTGGCGGTGGATGTTACACTACTGCATGCAGACCTACGTAAAGTGGCAGATAGAGAGACAGAAGCAGAGGACGCCATTGGAGTGCTCAACCGTGAGGTGGATATACTGTCTTCTCTCTCTGGAAGCTTACTGTGCGACTTGAGGAACGGGTGGAGGAAGCGGAGGGCAGGTCCCACTGGAACAATTTACCCTTTGTGGGATTTCCGGAGGGGGTGGAAGGGTGCAACGTGGAACAACTCCTGGAAACGTGCCTGGTCACGTTACCCCTCCTGGAGGAACGTACCCCCTTTTTCAATGTTGAGCGTGCCTATAGGGTCCTGATGCCTCCTCCGCACCCGGGGGCACCGCCACGTGATATTATTGCCCATTTTTTTCACTTCAGGGACAGAGACGTGATCCTCCAGCAGGTGCGGAACAATGGAGAGCCATCCTAAGATGGAAACCAAATCTTGGTGTTTCCGGACTGCACCCAGAACGTGCAGAATCTCAGAAAATACTTTATAGATGTAAAGAAAAAGACGCTAGACCTAAATCTACGCTACAGCTTCATGTTTCCGGCAAAACTCAGAGTAATTCAGAACAATAAGGTTCATTTTTGATACAGACCCGCAAGAGGCAAGCAAATGAATGGACATGGTGTCTTCGCGAGTGGGATCCCGTCGGGTCCCAGAAACAGATAGGCCAGAAGCTCGTTGGGACTGGCGTGCAAGGAAATGCATCCAGAAGCCATTGCAAAGTGGCGGCTCGGCACTGGCTCCAGCGCGTAGAATTACCCTGCAACCGGATGGTACTCTGGCCGCTGAGGGAGATGAACTGTATGGTCAAAACACACATGGAGAACAGCAAAGACACCCTGACTCAGACACGAATGGTACAGGGGATGGTCAGCCTTGACAGTGTTAAAAGAGAAGGCTGCCTGCGACAATGTGGTCTTAGGCGATGAGGGAGAAAACTGCACTAGATAAATGAAAGAATGAGAGCGGCACCGTTTCTGAAAATGACTCCTGTTGGCTGAACCTGTTCTAGCCTTACAAAATGATTTTTATGTTATGAAGAAATGTTAGATGTCCTATACCAATGTGCTGGGCTGGATGGCCGCATACCCCTCAAGGGGGGAACGCGGAGTTCTGACTACTAGAGGTTCTGCCTCGTGGTTAAGCTCAGTGATGACCTCTGACGAAACATAATGCTACACATAATCAGTTAATAGGTTACTAGTCTGTTTCTATTACCTAGTTGGGTCATGAGGTGGGGCCCTTCGGCCTCTAACCCGTTCTGGTTCACACGGGATGGGGTCAGGTCACTGCCTATGGGAGGAGGTACGTTGGGGAATGTTTGTTTTTTGGTTCTTCAGCTATGGGATTTACTGCTTGTGATTGTTTTTGGAAAAGTGTACTTCTCGGTCCTGATGTACTGACTAATTGTTTTTTAGATATACCCTAGGTTGTAATCATGACAGACGTTTATACATTAATATCATGGAATGTATGAGCTTAACCCAGCTAACTAAGCGGCACCAGGTACATGCTTACCCACGATGCTATTGTGTTTAGCAATGCTACAGGAGACACATATATCGGGGAGCTGTATCCCTAGTTTTCAAAAACAATGGCAGGGCCAGTTATATGGGAGTTCTTATTCTGGCTTTAAGAGGGGAGTATTGATTTGGATAGCCCCTGGGGTCCCATTCCAACATAAAAGTCATGTGCTCAATCCAGATGGGAGATATGTGGTGTTGTATGGGACCCTGGATGGCCAAGAAATACGCTTGATAAACGTATATGTCCCAAATGTAGATAGTTGGACTTACTTTGGGGGTGTAGTGTGGGCAGCCTCACAATATTTAACAGCAGAAGTTATATTGGTAGGAGACTGTAACTGTGCCCTGGACATTACGTTAGACGGGATCCCCTGTGACAGCATACAAAACCCCACCTGACTAGACACTACGCGAGAGCTGCAGTTGCAGGATCTCTGGCACCACAGGAACCCCAATCTCAGGGAATACTCTTGTTACACTCCGGCGGCAAATACTTACAGTAGACTGTCTGAAACCCTATCCCCACAGATACAGGCCATTGTGCATTTGGCCCGTTACATATCAGATCATTCCCCTCTTCTAGTAAAATTGAATAAAGGTTATAAACGACCCGCTGTCACAACGTTGTTGTTGGGACCGTAAGCCTTGAAGGATGCCCCGTTTGAGAAAGCAGTCTGGGACGGGCTGACGCAATACTTTAACACAAACTGGGGAACGTCCACCACTGGGGCATGTGACTGGGAAGTGATGAAGGTTGTGATCATGGGTCTTTGCATGCAGACTACTGATGATGTTAGGTGTCAGCTTGAGAAAGACATTCTCGATCACGAAGCCAAGCTCCGAGACTTGAAGAAATGCCTTCCAACACAGCCGCAGAGAATGGAAGAATATCCGCAGGCTCGACGGTTGATATTAATAAGGTGTTCTGAGAGCATCTTGAAGGACTTTATACTTGCCCAAGGCTGCTCCCCTGGAGGCTGGGACGGCCTTCCTAGACAGGGTCCCACTTCCTCGACTGATGCGGCCTGCCAGGGCCCTATTAGATGCTCCTCCCGATCAGGAAGAAATACAAGTGGCCATAAAACAGTTAAACACATCAAAAATGTCTGGTTCTATCAAAAATATGCTGATATCCTTTCTGAGAAACTGTTGACAGTATACCAAAAGGTGTCTGCCCGTGGCAGCCTGCTGGACTCGATGAGGGAAGCCTGGGTGGCCTTTATTCCCAAGCTAGATAGAGATCCGATGGATCAGGCTGCATACAGATCACTGTCGCTCCTGAATGTGGATATTAAGATACTCAGTAGCATTCTAGCGATTTGCCTGCTTCCCCAGTTAACCTACCATATTCGCGAGGATCAGTGTGGTTTTATACCCCACTGCAGCACAATGTTCAGTATTCGTCGCCTCACCCATATATTTTACACATACCTACAGTGGAAGGAACCAGTAGCGTTTGCGCTCCTGGATATAGAATAGGCTTTTGACTCCGTGGATTAGGGGTATCTTTGGCAAGTAATGGCCAAATTAGGTCAGAAGTATATTGTTTGGGCCTAACTCTTGTATTCATGCCCAGTTGCTCGAATGCATACTAGGGAGGTGGTCTCGGAGACTGTCCAATTGAGGAGGGGGACGCGGCAGGGCTGCCCGATGTCCCCTCTCCTATTTGCTATGGCAATGGAGCCATTGGCGGCACACTTGCTTGAGCTGCTGAACCCTTGGGGCTTATGCATTGGGGGTACTACACATGTGGTCTCCCTATATGCAGATGGCGTGGTGCTCTATCTGCAGCACCCAGAATCATCAATTCCTGTTCTTTTGAATGCCTTGGAGAAATTTGTGGAGTGTTCTGGACTCCTGGTCTTCGTAAATCCTAACTGTTCCCGATGGGCACTATAGCCAGGGACCAGATCAATGCACTCCCTTCAGTTGGATTTCCATGGGGGGTTGAGGGCCTTCGCTATCTTGGGATACGATTGGCACATACTGCTGATAAATATTATGACCTCAATCATGGTAGAGTGCTGGAGGGATTGGAGACTTCAGTCACATTTTAGAAGGATTTGCTGCTTTTGCAGATGGGCAGGGCGGCCATTACAAAGATGGTTATCGTGCCATGCTGCTTATATAGGCTGCAGAAAACCCTTTACGAAGTGCCTAGATTGCACTTTGCACAAATAGATAGCCTAATCATAGATGATAGACCTGACAGCCTTAGGGTGATCATCCCCCATTTTTTGCCTGCCCCCCTCCACTTTTCTGGTACTGTTTTTGCTGGTTTTAGGACTCTGCACACTTTATCACTACTGTAAAGAAATGGCTCCCTGTTGCAGTTACCCCCCACTTTTTGCCTGATACTGATGCTGACTTGACTGAGAAGTGTGCTGGGACCCTGCTAACCAGGCCCCAGCACCAGTGTTCTTTCACCTAAAATGTACTTTTGTCTCCACAATTGGCACAACCCTGGCACACAGATAAGTCCCTTGTAACTGGTACCCCTGGTACCAAGGGCCCTGATGCCAGGGAAGGTCTCTAAGGGCTGCAGCATGTCTTATGCCACCCTAGGGATCCCTCACTCAGCACAGACACACTGCTTGCCAGCTTGTGTGTGCTGATGGGGAGAAAATGACTAAGTCGACATGGCACTCCCCTCAGGGTGCCATGCCAACCTCCCACTGCCTGTGGCATAGGTAAGTCACCCCTCTAGTAGGCCTTACAGCCCTAAGGCAGGGTGCACTATACCACAGGTGAGAGCATATGTGCATGAGCACTATGCCCCTACAGTGTCTAAGCAAAACCTTAGACATTGTAAGTGCAGGGTAGCCATAAGAGCATATGGGCTGAGAGTCTGTCAAAAACGAACTCCACAGCTCCATAATGGCTACACTGAAAACTGGGAAGTTTGGTATCAAACTTCTCAGAATAATAAACCCACACTGATGCCAGTGTTGGATTTATAAAAAAATGCACACAGAGGGCATCTTAGAGATACCCCCTGTATTTTACCCAATTGTTCAGTGCAGGACTGACTGGTCTGTGCCAGCCTGCTGCTGAGAGACGAGTGTCTGACCTCATGCGGTGAGAGCCTTTGTGCTCTCTGAGGACAGAAACAAAGCCTGCTCTGGGTGGAGGTGCTTCACACCTCCCCCCTGCAGGAACTGTAACACCTAGCAGTGAGCTTCAAAGGCTCAAGCTTCGTGTTACAATGCCCCAGGGCACTCCAGCTAGTGGAGATGCCCGCCTCCTGGACCCAGCCCCCACTTTTGGCGGCAAGTCCAGGAGAGATAATGAGAAAAACAAGGAGGAGTCACTGGCCAGTCAGGACAGCCCCTAAGGTGTCCTGAGCTGTCTCTGCCTCTGACTTTTAGAAATCCTCCATCTTGAAGAAGGAGGATTCCCCCAATAGGGTTAGGATTGTGACCCCCTCCCCTTGGGAGGAGGCACAAAGAGGGTGTACCCACCCTCAGGGCTAGTAGCCATTGGCTACTAACCCCCCAGACCTAAACACGCCCTTAAATTTAGTATTTAAGGGCTACCCTGAACCCTAGAAAATTAGATTCCTGCAACTACAAGAAGAAGGACTGCCTAGCTGAAAACCCCTGCAGAGGAAGACCAGAAGACAACAACTGCCTTGGCTCCAGAAACTCACCGGCCTGTCTCCTGCCTTCCAAAGAACTCTGCTCCAGCGACGCCTTCCAAAGGGACCAGCGACCTCTGAATCCTCTGAGGACTGCCCTGCTTCGACGACGACAAGAAACTCCTGAGGACAGCGGACCTGCTCCAAAAAGACTGCAACTTTATCCAAAGGAGCAGCTTTAAAGAACCCTGCAATCTCCCCGCAAGAAGCGTGAGACTTGCAACACTGCACCCGGCGACCCCGACTCGGCTGGTGGAGAACCAACACCTCAGGGAGGACCCCCGGACTACTCTACGACTGTGAGTACCAAAACCTGTCCCCCCTGAGCCCCCACAGCGCCGCCTGCAGAGGGAATCCCGAGGCTTCCCCTGACCGCGACTCTCTGAAACCTAAGTCCCGACGCCTGGAAAAGACCCTGCACCCGCAGCCCCCAGGACCTGAAGGACCGGACTTTCACTGCAGAAGTGACCCCCAGGAGTCCCTCTCCCTTGCCCAAGTGGAGGTTTCCCCGAGGAAGCCCCCCCTTGCCTGCCTGCAGCGCTGAAGAGATCCCTTAATCTCTCATTGACTTCCATTGCGAACCCGACGCTTGTTCTAACACTGCACCCGGCCGCCCCCGCGCCGCTGAGGGTGACATTTCTGTGTGGGCTTGTGTCCCCCCCGGTGCCCTACAAAACCCCCCTGGTCTGCCCTCCGAAGACGCGGGTACTTACCTGCTGGCAGACTGGAACCGGGGCACCCCCTTCTCTCCATTGAAGCCTATGCGTTTTGGGCACCACTTTGAACTCTGCACCTGACCGGCCCTGAGCTGCTGGTGTGGTGACTTTGGGGTTGCTCTGAACCCCCAACGGTGGGCTACCTTGGACCAAGAACTGAACCCTGTAAGTGTCTTACTTACCTGGTAAAACTAACAAAAACTTACCTCCCCCAGGAACTGTGAAAATTGCACTGTGTCCACTTTTGAAATAGCTATTTGTGAATAACTTGAAAAGTATACATGCAATTGAAATGATTCAAAGTTCCTAATGTACTTACCTGCAATACCTTTCAAACAAGATATTACATGTTAAATTTGAACCTATGGTTCTTAAAATAAACTAAGAAAATATGTTTTTCTATACAAAACCTATTGGCTGGATTTGTCTCTGAGTGTGTGTACCTCATTTATTGTCTATGTGTATGTACAACAAATGCTTAACACTACTCCTTGGATAAGCCTACTGCTCGACCATACTACCACAAAATAGAGCATTAGTATTATCTATTTTTACCACTATTTTACCTCTAAGGGGAACCCTTGGACTCTGTGCATGCTATTCCTTACTTTGAAATAGCACATACAGAGCCAACTTCCTACAACTACTAACCAGTGCTAAAGTGCATATGCTCTCTTCCTACAAACATGGTAATATTGGTTCATACCCAATTGGCATATTTGATTCACTTGTAAGTCCCTAGTAAAGTGTACTACATGTGCCCAGGGCCTGTCAATTGGATGCTACTAGTGCGTCTGCAGCACTGGTTGTGCCATTCACATAAGGAGTCCCTTAACCATGTCTCAGGCCTGCCATTGCAAGGCCTGTGTGTGCAGTTTCACTGCCACCTCAACTTGTCATTTAAAAGTACTTGTCCAGCCCTAGACTCCCATTTAACTACATATAAATCCCCTAAGATAGGCCCTAGGGAACCCATAGGGCAGGGTGCTATGTAGTTAACAGGCAGGGCAGGTACATGTGTGGTTTATATGTCCTGGTAGTGGAAAACTCCTAAATTGGTTTTCCCACTACTGTGAGGCCTTCTCCTTTCATAGGATAGCATTAGGGCTACCCTCATATACTGTTTGAGTGGTAGATTCTGATCAGAAAGGGGTAACCAGGTCATATTTAGTATGGCCAGAATGGTAATACAAAGTCCTGCTAATTGGTCAGGTTGGATTTTATATTACTATTTCAGAAATACCACTTTTAAAAAGTGAGCATTTATTGCACTTAAAATCCATTGGTGCCTTACAGCCTGTCTCCAATCCATGTCTGGGCTGGTTGACAGTTCCCTTGTGCATTTCACCCAGACAACCATAAACACGGTATATTCAGTCACACCTGCATTCATTTGCATACTGAATGGGTCTTCCTGGGTTGGGAGGGTGGAGGGCCTGACACTTACATTTCAAAGGCTAGTTGCCTGCCCTCACACAATGGACTGCCAAGCCTGCTACTGGGAGCCTTGCAGACAGACGTGTGCTGAAAGGGGACCTTGTGCACTTCGAAGCCACTCTTTGAAGTCCCCCCCCACTTCAAAGGCATTTTTGGGTATATAAACTGGGTCTCTGACCCCACCAACTCAGACACTTCTGGACCTGAGCCTGAAATCTGTGAAGAGGAACTACCTGGCTGCCCAAAGGACTCATCTTGACTACTTTGCTGAGAAGGACTGCTGCCCTGCTGTTGCCCTGCTGCCTTGCTGGCCACTGGCTCTGCTGAGAAGTGCTCTCCAAAGGCTTGAAATGAGCTTGACTCCTGTTTTCTGAAGTCTCAGGGCCAAAAAGACTTCACCTCTTCAAGGAACTCCTTGTGTGCCGAAAATCGACATAGCCTGCTGGAACTACACACAGCTGTGGTGCGATTGGGAAATCGCCACACAGCCGAACCAGAACGATGCAGCCCAGCTCCGAGAGTGAAATATTGAAGCAGCACCTGCCTTGCTTCTTCAAATTCAATGCAAAACTCTACCGGATCGACGCATAGCCAAACCGGAATGATGCAGCCCACCTTCCCGAGTGAAGCATCGACGCAACGCCTGCTGTGTGACAAAAAAATTGACGCATCTCCTACCGGATCGACCCAACGCCTGTGGCTTCATCCCACACACCCAGGATTTCCATGCATCATCCTGGGGCATCAAAACGATCCCCTCATCGCAGTGAGGAAATCGACGCAAAGCCCCTTGCAGTGTGGAACGAAACAATTCATCGTCTGTGCTGCGCCGGAAATTTCGGCGCACACCCTATTTTCCACTCATCACCTCATCTGAGGGCTCCATGCATGTTATTTTTTATGCAAACCAGGTACTTTGTGTAAACAAGAGACAACTGTTGATTTCTAAGATATAAGACTTTAATCTTGCAAAAAGTGATATCTCTACTTGTGCTTATTGAATCTTTATCGTTTTGACCTTCATTTAATCAGATAAATATAATATATTTTCTAAACCTGCTTGGTGTATTTTTGTGGT